>NC_084504.1:32833933-33175599 GCF_024500385.1 Phyllopteryx taeniolatus | reverse complement strand
TGCAGGTCGAAATGACCCAGGTCCCAGAAGTTCCGGAATATCATTCGCCGTTCTTCTTCCGTGACGCGTTCGGCGCATCTGTGTCGACACAGATGGCGAGGAAGGGCGACGAGGTTTTTCCCCGGCACGGCGATGCCTCTGGTGTTCACGTAGGCCTTTCCCTTGTTGCGGGCCTCTTTCATTTTGCTTCTCAGCCATTCGTGTGGGCGCCGTTTCCTCTTGTTGCCCTTCTGCGCCGAAGCTGAAACGGAAAGAGAAGACGCTGGTCAGTCGGTGACAACGTTCGCTCGCGGGTCCGTGTTTGTCTGGAAAGCCCGGGTGGCGAGACCCCGGCCTCCCTCGTCTCTCCGCTCGCCGTGCACACCGCCACCCGCGCTCTCCGTTCCGGCACTTTTATGAACCTCTTCTGCACTATTTTTGGTCCACGGTCTTTTCAATTGGCGCCCAAACGACCGGAACCCCCTGCGACAAATGACGACGGGTCATTCTCATACCATTGGCGCAATAAAAAACACTGAAGACGTGCCCCACTGGACTTCCTTTTGAAAATCTATTCATTGGACACATGTGAGTTGTTTGAATGATTGGCAGCAGTTATTTATCAAAAAGAAAGTAAAAGTAAGACTTTTAGAACCAAAATGCCTTCACTGTTATGTTACTTTTCGTGCCAAGATGCCGAACCCTTCAAAATAAAAGGCTACATGCTTAAAACAGGAAGTCAAGGTAAAACTTGCACATATAAATCATTTGACGTGATGAAACAGTCCCAAATAACGATATTAACAATGCTATGTATAACTTTGAGCTGAAACATTCATTCATGAATATTAAGTCCATTGGGTGAGTTCCACACACATCATAGGTTTGATATCGGATATAAAGAACTCAGAGCGGCGGGCTGCATAGAAAATGGATGTTCACAACATGCAAACTTTTTTTTTTGACCCAGCCCCCGAAAAGAATCGGAATCGAGAATCGTTTGGAAGCGGAATCGAAATAAGGAACCGGAATCGCTCAAATTCAAACGATGCCCGACCCTATTCGGCATGGCAGACATTCACCCAGAGAAAACCAAGGTCAAAAACTGTCTTTACGGTTATGGATCAAATTCGATGAAAATGACCAATTCTCCATCTATCGATATCTTCTTTTCCTTCGGGCTCGTTTGTCCCTTTAGGAGTCGCCACAGCGCGTCATCCTTTTCCATGGAAGCCAACCTCCTGCACACCATCTATCCATCTATCTATATACAAGCCCAATTCCAATGAAGTTGGGACGTTGTGTTAAACATCAATACAAACAGAATACAATGCTTTGCAAATCATGTTCAACCTATATTTATTTGAATACACTACAAAGACAAGATGGTTAATGTCCAAACTGATAAACTTGGTTTTTAATCAAATAATAATTAAGTTAGAATTTGATGGCTGCAACAGGTTCCAAAAAAGCTGGAACAGGCTCATGTTTCCCACTGTGTTGCATCACCTTTTCTTTGAACAACGTTCAATCAACGTTTGGGAACTGAGGACACTCATTGTTGAAGCTTTGGAGGTGGAATTCTTTCCCATTCTCGCTCGATGTACGGCTTCATCTGTTCAACAGTCCGGGGTCTCCGTTGTCGTATTTGACGCTTCATTTTCAACGGGACTGCAGGCAGGCCAGTCGAGTACCCGCACTCTTTTACTACGAAGCCACGCTGTTGTAACGCGTGCAGAACGTGGTTTGGCATTGTCCTGCTGAAATAAGCAGGGGTGTGCCCATGAACGAGACGTCGCTTGGATGGCAGCATATGTTTCTCCAAAACCTGTATGTACCTTTCAGCATGAATGGTGCCTTCACAGACGTGTAAGTTACCCATGCCATTGGCACTCACACAGCCCCATACCACCACAGATGCTGGCTTTTGAACTTTGCGTCCATTACAGTCCGGATGGTTCTTTTCCTTCTTTGGCCCGCAGGACACGACGTCCACAATTTCCAAAAACAATTTGAAATGCGGACTCGTCGGACCACAGAAGACTTTTCCACTTTGCATCGGTCCATCTTAGATGAGCTCGGGGCCAGAGAAGCCGGCGGCACTTCTGGGTGTTGTTGATAAATGGCTTTTGCTTTGCATAGTAGAGTTTCAAGTTGCACTCACGGATGAAGCGTCGAACTGTATTTACTGACATTGGTTTTCTGAAGTGTTCCTGAGCCCACCCTGATGTCGGTTTTTGATGCAGTGCCGCCTGAGGGATCGAAGGTCACGACGGGCATTCAATGTCGGTTTTGGGCCTTGCCGCTTCCATGCGGTGATTTCTCCAGATTCTCTGAACCTTTTGATGATATGATGGACCGTAGATGATGAAATCCCGAAATTCCTTGCAATTGTATGTTGAGGAACTGTTGGACTATTTTCTCCCGCACGTGTTCCCAAAGAGGTGAACCTCGCCCCATCTTTGCTTGTGAATGGCTGAGCAATTCAGGCAAGCTCCTTTTCCACCCAATCGTGGCACCCGCCTGTTCCCGCCTTTTTTGCCACCTGTCCCAGCTTTTTGGGAACATGTTGCAGCCATTAATGATTATTTCCTAAAAACAATCAAGTTTATCAGTTTAAACATGAAATATCTTGTCTTTGTTGTGTAGTCAATTAAATATAGGTTGAACATGATTTGCAAATCATTGTATTCTGGTTAGCGCGTCCGCCTCACAGTTCCGAGGACCGGGGTTCGATCCCCGGCCCCGCCTGTGTGGAGTTAGCTTGTTCTCCCCGTCCCTGCGTGAGTTTTCTCCAGGTACTCTGGTTTCCTCCCACATCCCAAAAGCATGCGTGCTAGCTTGATTGAGGACTCCAAATTGCCCGTAGGTGTGAATGTGAGTGCGAATCGTAGTTTGTTTATATTTGCATACCAAGTCAATTACAAAATATCACTGTGCTTGCTAAAAAGGATTTGTTTTTCTTGTTATCCGACAAAATTCAAATACTACTTAGGCAATTATAGTATTAGGCTAACAATATTTTTTAACAGAAGTCATGTATCGTAGCAAGAACCAAATTTTTAATTCTAAATCTATTGTTCGATTGAAGGGAAAATGGGATTTGCAAAAAAAAAAAAAAAAGTTTGGAAGAGCTGAAAGAAGAGGAGAAGCCAAATTACAATTGAAGGACAGATTTCTGCCAATAAACAGCTTGAAGTACCTTTTTTGAAGAATTCAGCAAAAAAAATAAAATAAAAATAAAAGTCCGAACGACAGCTCACTATCTCGAAAAACTTGTCAGCGGGGTCCCTCGCTCGTATCTCAAGGCCAAAGTGCACGTCGTCAAGTTGTCTGAATGCACATGGTTGGACACGCATTGAACCTTTTAAAAAGGACCAAAAAAAAAATAAAATAATCAATCATTTGTAAGAAAATGCGAACGCTCACCTTCACGTTCTTCACGTTCCGCATCGCCGGGACGGCTCGCGCTCGGATCCGCGACTGAGGCGCTGTCGTCGTCTTCCGTTGGGGAGGCGGGATCCCAGTCGGTGTCGCCTGAGAGCAAACAAACGCATTGGGATTTGAGTTCAGCGCAATAGCGGTGTACGTCCCAACATCCTCAATATCTCTTGGGAGCTGAGAAGTAACCGTCACTTCTCCTAACTTGCAGATGCACTGGCAGCACCCAAGCAATCGCGGCGCTTCCTTTTTTTTGCCCACTTTTGCCGCAAGCGAACAGCAAGCCAAGACGCAATCTGCACGTTGGTCCTCACCTTCAGCGTGGGCGCGGCTCCTCCAAAGTTCTTCGGCGTCGTACCCGTCGCACAGCTGGTCGGGCGACGCCCCCCCGCGCTGGAGCCGTTGGTGCTTGTTTTGGGCAGTCGGGTGAAAGCTGTCCACGTCGGTCTCCTCCTCTTCCTCTTTCAAGACCAGGGGGGGCTCTGGATCCTCTTTTTTCTCTTTCATGCTGGGGGGCTCTGCCACACAAACACAAACACAAACTCGACGTGCAACCATTAATCAACAACGATTCTGATCATCCATTCATGGTTAAGAGACCTTCAAATTGTCCAATCCCCCATTTGTGTCGCCCTTCATGTTTGCACACTGATTATCTTTTGTGTTTTTTTCAAAACAAGACATTTGCCCGCTTCTCCTCACGCGGGTCGCGGGCGTGCCGGAGCCTATCCCAGCCATCTTCGGGCGAGAGGCGGGGTCGCCAGCCAATCGCAGGGCACGTACAAACAAACAACCATTTGCGCTCACGTTCAATGAACCTAGCATGCATGTTTTTGGGATGTGGGAGGAAAGCGGAGTGCCCGGAGAAAAGCCACGCAGGCACGGACGGGGGAGAACATGCAAACTCCACTAGCTTAACGTTAGACGCACAAGGTAAAATGCCATAGATGGGCTAACGACACTAGCATCCATGTTGCGGTTATAACCCTTGGAGCAACGGCTATTTGAACGCAAACGGCGCATCGACACATGTAGGCAGACAGTCTAACAAGAGGAACGGCAAAAAATGTGGCCGATTTGAAAAGAGCCAATACTGGCCGATGAACTCCTTCATCAATGAAATGTGCCCCCTTTGTATACGGTCCCGCTCGGCAGGTTTTTTTCCTTTCACCGGGTAAGACGTTTGGCTCGAAAATCTCTCGATCATTTTCTGATTTCGGGATACCTGCGATCCGGGCAAGGCCTCCAGTACCAGATGCGGGAAAGCAGCCCCCCAGCATTATGGACCCGCCGCCACGCTTGACTGTTGGCTGGTTGTTGTTCTTTCCCTCCAGGGCTTCATTGCGCTGTCTGTAAACGTACTGTTGGCGCGCATTGCTAAAACGCTCTATTTTTGTTTCATCTGCCCATAAAATATTGTTTATCATTTGCTCTTTTCTATCATGTTTCACTTGGAGAGATTCCGCATTTAGTACACAATTCAACGTGATGGGCGCCAGTAATGTTGAGCACGACTGTAGTTGCGCAAACTATTTCCCCCCAGAAGTCTCTCATCAATCAGACAATACACACATTTATCAATCTTTGTAAAACAAATGTTTTGTTTTTCTTTTTCTTATTAAAAACGTGATGTGTGCGTGCGTGAAAAGAATGTTCTAATTTTGGCCAGGACGGGAAGCTTCGAGAACTGAAGCCATTGTGGAAACAATTCTTCCGAGCATCATTTTGGATGGCAGTCACGGGACGAATTTCACCAGTCACCGCTGGGCTGGTCTAGCGCCCCCTTTCGGGAGCTGCACGCATTTCTGCCGACTGCCATTTG
This sequence comes from Phyllopteryx taeniolatus, assembly GCF_024500385.1. Taxonomy (NCBI): domain Eukaryota; kingdom Metazoa; phylum Chordata; class Actinopteri; order Syngnathiformes; family Syngnathidae; genus Phyllopteryx; species Phyllopteryx taeniolatus. The sequence continues at coordinate 33,170,357 of NC_084504.1, read as the reverse complement.
AAGCGAGCGAGCGAGCGAGCGTTGAGTTTAATAACGAAGTCGCATGCAAATGCGCACAAACCTCGGACGCGGTCGACATTTGGAGTGTTGCAAACGTCTCCCAGTCGTCGTCGGTGTCGCTCGTTCTCCTCTCGCGCGCGACAAAGTTGCTCCTCGTACGACGCGATCGTTCGCTCAAACATTTCGAAGATTTCGTCGGCGGCCGCGATTAGGCGCTCCCTCACCAAATCTTTCAACATTTTCCAGCTTTGTGACAGCTCGCCTCGTCGTCGGACGGACGCTAGTTTCGGAGAGACGCTAACTTCCGCCTTTATTCTTCTTCGGCGGTTTTTTTCTTTTTTTTTGTAACGGTACGTCACAAGTCGGCCATCTTGCGACGGTATTGACGACGACGGGTCGCCTCGATGGCCACAAAACCCAAATGAGAGTAGAAAACGTGAAACAAACAGACAGTAAAGAACTGACAACGAGTTCAAATGAAAGCCATGAATCGAATGTTAGGTTCACACGAATTCAGAAGGCGTTCAATTCAGTTTCGTCCAGGATCATGTGACGTCACATGTGCACTGCAGAGACCGACCAACAGGGGTCAGGGGAGCGCCAACACAGATCGATGTCACCCTTTTAACTTGTGCCACATTTGCAAGCAAAGCACATTTATTTGTGTATCGCGCATTTCATACACGAGGTAACGCAATGAGCTTTACGTGATTAAAAGCATTTAAAAACAACGAAAAATACAAGTACAATTCAAACAGTGTACAGTGCGAGAAATATCATTTACAAGTGGAAAAAAACCCAACATGGATTTGTGGGCTGATCAGCCCAGCTGAGTATGTGGGTTGCGCCGCCAATCGTTGATTTTTTTCTCTCTCTCTGCCAATGCTAAGTGTCTTATTTTGCTGTTACCATCGACGTTACGAAACCTGAAGATGTGGAGGAAAGTTGGGTAGGGTCAAAGGTCAAACGCTTTGCCGATCGCCGCGGCGACACCTTTCGGCGGAGGCGGCGTGACGACAGCAATTTTCCAAAACAGCCGCCTCGCTCGTTCGAACGTCAATCGTCCGGTCCGCCGAACGGGTCAAAAGCAAACGCAAATGAATCCGCGGCTACTGAACAGCGAGTACGCGGGGGCCCGCTGTACACTGCGTAGAGTGCGAGGTGCCCAAACATGCGCCGGCATTTCCCGCCCTCGTAATCGACGGGTCGGGCCGAGATTCACCGTCTAATCTTTAGCTTCTCGTCGAACCCGCGGCGATGCAACGCCGCCATCTACTGGCGTCACTTCATCATTACAGTTCCGCAGAAGCTTACATTTTGCAGCGAAAAACGTAATTGACGAAAATATCCGGCTGTGGCAGTAAACGAGTTCAAAAGCTCATAAAGGCTTGCAAGACTTCCTGGCGAGCGGCATCGTCGCAAAGAAGTGAGTCGACAAACTCATTTCCTTCCTTTTTGTCTTATGTTCGATAAATGCTTGAAAGTGTCGAGGGCGAAGGCGTGTCGCCGCTCATTCTCGGCTTCCTTTTTCTGCCGAATGAATCTCGTGACCGTGCGAGCCAAAGCGAGCGTCCCCTTCCCGTGTCGTCGTCGTCGTCGTCGTCGTCGGCTTCTTCTTCGTCATCACCAATAACAAGAAAGAATCCGCTTTTGCACAGTCGCGGCGTCGCGAATTGTCGCGAGGGCCAGACCGACGCGGCCGCCGGACGCTTCGGAAAAACCAGCGGCAACCGTCCTCTTCTTCAACAAAGCAATTTCACACTCCGATTCCGACTGATTGGCTTTTTTCCTTTTCGGCGGCTTTCTGGCTTTCGACCGCTCACGCGGCCGACGAAAGATTTCGCTGTCTGCGCTTTGTTTCGTTTCAAGGACACGTGGAACGTAGTTTCGGTCAGCGTGAAAAACCCCTCCCACGTGTCTTAACGTTTGTAATACCCCAAGTAAAAAAAAAAAGTAACAAGCTTATTTTGACCAAGTAAAGCTGAACTAAACGTTCACGTTGTGTATTTTGTATTTCGCTGTTGTAGTCACGTGCAGTTCAGCTGTATGGAACATTTTGGAATGTAACTTTTTGGGAGTTAACGTTTCAGTCCAATCGGGTAAGGCGAGACACGCCCCCTCCCCTTAGCAACAATGAATAGTCTTTTTTCTTTGGAAAATATAAATCATTTGAATAGCAACATAATATTTCAAGAAGTTTTGCAAAGTAAACATATTTAGCGGGTCATGAAATCATCTTTGATTTTCTCAAACAAAGTGTCAAATCCCGTTACGTGGATCTTAGCGGGACGCGAGAAAAAGTCGCTCGGCGCCAATTGAGCGGGAAAGCGGCCATTTTGGGTGAATTTCCAGCTGGCGTTTTGACCAAATTTATCTTGAATCATCGCTGTAAATGCACAAATGTTGCGCCAGCTCTCATTGGCCGGCGCAGGCGTACTTGGTGTTTCTCAGCCTCGGGCGTGCGGACGCTGGATTTCCCGCTCCCTCCCGGCGAGTTGTCCGCACGAGAGCAGCAGCCCAAAGGGGCTCCCCGCGCGCCGACGCGACATTAGCGCGAGCACGTAGTCGCGCTAATGTCGCCGCAGGCTGGCAAATTCGGGAAGGAAAGGGGAATAGCGCTCGCGTCGTTGCCGTCGAGGACGCCGACGTAAAAAGAGGAGAGAACGAAAGGACGCGAAGAGACGGCGCCGCCAAAACAAAGTATTCGGATGCGCGTGAATTCCGGGCCCGTCCTCGGCGGCTCGTCCTCCCTTCCCTCCGTGCAGCCGTCCGTCTTGCTTTCGTCTTTCGGCTCTTCTCTGGAATTCGAGGCAAAACTCGGCTCCATCCGAACAGACGCTTTCCTCCGTCTGGGAAACGCTCCTAAAGCGGCAGACGGCCCGCGTCTTCGAGGGCATCGCTTCTTGGCGTCCGTTTGCGGGTCTACTTGTCGCACGGACACGCTACCGAATGTCATCTGGCAAGTTCTCCGGCCGCTAGCCACATTCACCAAATTCTCGCTCGCCTCCGAGAGTTCCGAGCCAAAATGTCACGCTGTTTTTGTTTAGGTCCTTCTCGTGGGCGTACACGTGACGCACACGTCTACCAAAGTTGACGTCGCGAATATAACCGCAATCTTTCCCCCGAAATCGCCGAGATTCACCAGAGCGCTTCAAGCCAAAACGTCCGACTTTTCTTTTCAGGCACGCCTTCTCCAGACCTTTTTGCCGGCTCTCGTCTACCGAATGACTTGCCGCGGACTCAAACTCAAAAAGTTGAGTTTTTCAAGTTCGGGCAGATTTAGGCCCAACTCGGTGCCTCTGCCGGACATGAAAGCCAAGGATATTTCAATGTCGTACGGAACAAATCCTTCTCAAAAACCTCCTCAATGTCGCATGAACCAACGCGCTGGTGGATTAGTGGCGGATTAGAAGAGGCAGCGAGACTGGCAGGTACCGTCGAGCCGCATGGCTACCGGATTCAAAGTCTTGAAAAAGTCAGCCAGGAAACTTTCAAGGTCAGTGAGAGAGAAGCGCATTTCCATTTTGAAACGGCATCGGGGGCCCAAATTCGCAACGCATTCCCGATTGCGCCTTTGAAAAGTCTCCTGCAAAAATGATCGCGTGGAAAAAGCGCAGGCGGCTGAAGTCAAAGCCGGAAAGCCATCTGCGTCTTCGAAGGGCCCCTCCCAAATCTGCGATTCCCTTCCCGTGTCTTATCCCGGGCCGATTTTAATTGTATTTTTGGAATTGCGGGGGTGACGGTGGAGCCTATTTTGGGGGCCGTTGAAAATTCCACATAGCAACGCGAAATCCGGTCGACGTGGCTACCGGGAGCGGTCCCGCAAAAAGTCGGGAAAAGACATTTGAGTTGTTGGAAGTCACCATTTGACGGGCACTCACGTTCACACCTACGGTCAATTTAGAGTCCTCAATCAACCTAGCGCGCATGTTCTTTTGTTTTAAATATAGCGCAGGGCCCGGAGAAAAGTCACGCGAGGCACGGGGAGCACACGCAAGCGCCGCATTTGAACGCGGGTCCTCAGAACTGCGAGCAACGTGAAATTGGCCGTCAAGGCGCAGGAAGTGCGAAGCGGCCATTTTGGGGTTATTTGGGCCATTGCCAGGGGTTCTTCATGAGCGAACTGCAGTGAAACACATTTTTCAGCGATGCTTTTTTTTTATGGCTTTTTACACGATACTTGCAGAGTCCACATTTCGGGTTGCCCGCCTCCCATGTAGTACCGCGTCGTGCCACATACCGCCGGGCAGCACCGAGCTCTACGGGAAGAGCCGCGACATAAGACGATGCGGCAAAGGTAACGCTTGGCATGACGCAAAGAGAACGTAGAACTGTGAGTGATGTCGTGTGTGCCAAGTGGTTACCGTATGGCGCGTCACGTTATTTGTTAGCGCGAAGCTAAGTGTCTTAAGCAATTGGAATGTGATTGAAGCTTGTGCGAGGCGTAAAACCGAAAGGCTTTTCTTCTGTTCTGGCCACGCGCAGCGCAGCGCAGCGCAGCGCAGCGCAGCGCCGATTTTCACCTTTCGGGGGCCCGGAACGCATCCCCCGCATTTTCGGTCGGACGGCGCTTCGCCGTAAATGCGCAGAGCGGAGATCGCAAGGCTTTGTTCGTGTCAGTCGCCCACCGGAGTCCACGTCGCGAACGAGCCAGCGAGCGAGCTCACCGTCGGCTCGTTTACTTAATAGCGGCCTTTTGTCGCACGGGGCCGGCGCTCGCCACTTCCCGCTTTTGTCTCCTCCGCGTCGGGACCCGAAACAGCCGCCCACTGACGTTACGTAACGGCCAATGAGATCATGGGCACTCCACACCTGCGCACGCACGCACGCACACGCACACGCCGGCTTTTATAACGCCGCTCGTTTCTTCGGAGGCGGACGTCCGCGATGTCCTTTTACCTGCCGCTTAGCTGTTTTTGAATAAACGCACGAAAAGGAAAAAAGGTTCATCAGATTCAGCAATTAATCCCCAAAATAATCAACAGATGGATCAATTGCAAATTTGAAGAGTGACGCCAAAAGGCAGATCCGAATGATTTCCTGTCCAAAGGAGCAGACGAGAAGAGTTTTTCTTCATTGCAATTTGGTTTTTTTCTTCTCTGTCACGAAATGAACAAATGCGAAGCACGTGTGTAAAGAAAAAAAAGCGCGTCTAACCACTTGATTAAAACGCAGCGGACGAGAGGGAGACGTGACCTTTTAGCCGGCGAGGCTAACGCGGTCGCTACGCTAGCGCGCCGGTAGCGTAGCGAGGTCGGCGTTCCCCGTCGTCGCCCGGGCGGGCGACTCAAGCGTGGGCGACGGTTCAGACGTCGGACAAAGGTAGCGGGAAGACGTCGGACTGGATCGGCGGTGTGGTTTTCCGAAACGTCAAATACAATTTCGAGGCTTCAACGAGCCTCGCGCATCTTTTGTGAACAACTTCCAGTCGTCTACAAACTGGAGGAAAAACCAGAAGAAAAATCAAGATTTGATGATATCGTTGTGAAAAGACAAGTGGGACATTTCACAAAGCCCAATTCCATTGAAGTTGTTGTCAAATGTCAATAAAAACCGAATAGAAGGATTTTCAAATCCTTTTGAACCTAAATTCACTTGAATACACTACAATCCATCCATCCATTTTCCGAGCCGCTTCTCCTCACGCGGGTCGCGGGCGTGCCGGAGCCCATCCCGGCTGTCATCGGGCAGGAGGCGGGGTTACACCCCGAACGGGTTGCCAGCCAATCGCAGGGCACAGAGAAACAAACAACCATTCGCACTCACGGTCACGCCTACGGGCAATTTAGAGTCTCCAATGAATGCATGTTTTGTTTTTGGGATGTGGGAGGAAAGCGGAGTGCCCGGAGAAAAGCCACGCAGGCACGACGGGGAGAATATGCAAACTCCACACAGGCGGGGCCGGGGATTGAACCCGGGTCCTCAGAACCGGGAGGCCGACGCTCTAACCGGTCGGCCACCGTGCCGCCAATACACTACAAATCCAAGATGTTGAACTTTCAGACGGTTAAACCTTTCTGCCTGCATCACGTTGTTGTTGAATGTGGGCCAGGCGCATGTTTACCACCGTGTTACGGCACCTTTTTAAAAAAAAAAATAATACATTTTCATTTGAGAAGTGAGGACACGAATTGTTGACGTTTTGTAGGTAGAATTCTTTCCCGTTCTTGCTTGGTGCTCAACAGTCCGGGTTTTTCTCCGTTGTGGTATTTTGCGCTTCATGTCGCGCTTGCGCACATTTTCAATGGGAAACGGGCAGGCCAGTCTGGTACTCGCGCTCTTTTACCCGCAAGCCGCACTGTCGCAACACGTGCGCAGTGTGGCTCGGCGTCGTCGTCTTGCCGAAATAAGCAGGAAAAAGCCATCGCTTGGATGGCAGCGTACGTTGCTCCAAAACCTGCGTGTACCTTCGCAGATGTGCAAGTTACTGTAGCCACGCGATGGGCGCTAACGCACCCGTACCATCACAGACGCTGGCTTCTTTTCGACTTTGCGCTGGTAACAATCCGGATGGTCCTTTTCCTCTTTGGCCCCGAAGACACCGCATCCACCAGTTCCCCAAAAACATTTGAAATGTGGACTCGTACGACCACAGCGCACTTTTCCACTTTGCGTCCGCAGTCCGTCTCAGATGAGCTCGTGACCACAGAAGCCGGCGGCGGCGTTTCCGGCCGTTGTCGATGTTCGTTATTGGCTTTGCACGCTAGAGTTTGAACTCGCGGGGTCCTCGGCCTCACCAACGCGGTGCCCGCGAGCGCTAATTGTTCCAATACTTTTGTCCACAGAGCGTGTGCGTGCGCGGAGGGGCTGACCTGCAATATGAGCGTTGGACTTTAGCGCGCCGGCGACGGCGGCCCCGCCCGGACCGTCCGCGCCATTATCTCGCAGGTCGAGGCTGATGATGGAAGTGCCGGTTGCCACGGCGACCGCCAGCGCTTCGCTGCCCTGCAAACACGCACACAGACATGAGCGGAGGCTTCTTTCTTTGTTCGGAGAGGAGATGAAGTTGAACATTGGCTGAGGCGCAAACTTGACATTTTAGTTTGGGATGAGGTTTCAAAGTGTGCAGCTGAGAAGAAGGAAGAGGCGCAGCGTTGGCCACGCTGCAGCTCGCGCGAACTAGAGCTATAACGGCAAATGGTTCTTTGCTTCTTTTTACACTTGTACGACCGCCAAGGCTGTTCTACTTGACGTGAGAGATCTGAGACATGAAATAACTGGAACCCACGAGGCCTGAGAAATATGAAAAAAAACCCACTTGAGGGCACGACGCAGCAGGAGAAAAAAGTTGCAGATCGAGCGCGCGTCCAAGCACGGAGCGCGTCCGTGCTTAGATGCGCTGCGTGTTTTGCTTGCGCAGCTGGCGTGCCGGAGTTTGCTCGTCGCCCAAGTTATGGACGCACACGATCGGCCGTCGCGGAAAGCCGCTGGCCGGCGCGCGCGTGCGGAGGAGGACGTGACTCGGAATGAATGAGTGTTGCACTCGAGTCAAATAACGTGGACGCTGATGGGAATGAGCGGCGGCGCGCTCACACAACACCGCATACGCTTTTGTTCCGTACACAGCCAGAGATCCTCGTAAACATATGCAATCGCGTGACAAACGTGACAAACGCACAACGTATCCGCATAGAAGAGTTCACTCCGGGCGCCCCGGAAGCGTCCGGCGTGTGCGCGCCACTCCATCTGCATTCAATATGGCGGACGTACTGACGTCAACGCGTTCAGTAGTGATGCCGCAGAAAGCGCAGCACGTTCCGTCTCCGGGCGCGACTGAATTTGGGGCGAACGGACCCCAAACACTGAGGCGAAGCTCGGATTGGTCCCGGACTGCGTGACGTCACGACGGGAAGCGCTTTGGCCCACAAAACAAGCGGACGAGACGTTCCTGTTCTGAGCGGGAACGTGCGGGAACCTTCGGCGAGCTCGTTGTTTGACTTGGGATTTTCAAATCAATCGTTCAACGAATCATCGAAGGGCCTAAAAAGCGGCCGCGGTCGGCAGGTCGAACCCCGGCGCCGACTTTTCTCGGTTCTTTTTTCTCTAACGGCGCCCTCCTCCCGATCCAGTCGGGCTCGCTTTTGGAGACCTTCGCCAACGCGACACGCGTCCCGTCTCCACGGGCCGGCCGCAGACGCGATCCTCGATTTGGCAGCGCGCCCCGAAAACCCGAGGTCCGAGAGTTCGGAACCGGACCGCGCGCCTCCTCCGAGGCAGATGACGGAGTCAAGATTCGAGCATGAGAAGTGAGACGTGCACGCACGCACGCACGCACGCACGCACGACATCAGACTTGAGTTGAGTCCGAGACGTCAGAGCGGACAGTCGCCAACGTCGGTCGAAGAGCAAAGCAGCTTGCAAAGGAATCGGCGTCTGGAGGGACGCACCGCGCTAGCGCCTCCCCGGCAGCCGCATACCTGAGAAAAGGGGCCCGTCGCTTCAAAGCACATGAATATCATCGATATTTGCAACGCAAGATCCTTTGTTTGGCAATTGGCACGGCTCCAGCAGCAATTGCGGATGGAGGAAACGAGAAGAAGACTTTGGGCTTCAAACGCCATCGATGCGATGCTCGGGCTCGCCCGCCGAGTTGACGACATTCAACTTCGCTAAGTGAATTACAAGCCAGGAGCATCAAAGTGAGACACAGACATCTGGTTTTGCACGCCGACGCCGAGTGACACCGGGAGCATCAAAGCGGAGACAAAAGACACCTGGTCTTGCACCACAACGCTAAACGAATTCACTTCCACCACCAGCCAGCCCGGACGGGATACTGGCGACACCCACAGGTGGCGGAACGCCGCTGCAAACTAAGGGGATCTACTATTTTAAGAACTTTACATGAACGCCACGAGTGACTATTTCTGCAAACCCGAATGTCCGATGTCGAATCTGTTGTCAACTGAACCGGATGAAATGTTTCCCCCCACAACACGAATGCCACATTGCAAATATTACCGTGTTCTCGACAATCGCATAACATTCCAAACCTTCGTTCCAGGGATGAAAGAGGATGGGCGTGTGACAATGCAAAGCGGAACAACGGTCTCGTTATCTTACATTCAATAATTCAGATTTGACTCCACTGGTTTGAAACCACAAAATATACTAAATTGAAATGCAATTCTAGATGCGCGGTCTGCCTTCCAATTGGTCAAAAGGGGCCGGCCTCGGTCTCTGAAGCGGATAAAAGGCCCGAGCTCCATTGGCTCGCGCTCTCTCCCGCTCCCGTCGATCCCCCTGCCGAAGGCCTGGCCCGGCCCGGCCCGGCGGGAGACGCCGAACCCCCCGAAGTTACCCTTTTGGGTGCGGGGCAGTTTACGGACGCGGCTCCGTTGGGTAGGAATTGCGGTGCGGTTTTCCCCGAGCGCGTGGCAAGCATTGCCGCTGCCGGCGCGCCCGCCCACCTGCACTTGAAGTGCCTCTTTTTCTCTTTGCTTCCTTTTCCTGCAAACCATCCCTCGTGACCCCCGGAAGGTCGACCCGCCTGCCTGAATTGGTCGACGAGTGCGAGTCAAATTTGCGGCCTACTAAAAGTACAGATTAGTGCATATTTGGGTTGTAAATTAGCAAGAACAGGAATTGCAGCGAAACTCATTGACACCCCACGCTCACTACCAATCTCACATCACAAGCTTTTACATTTTGAGTTCAACCATATACGCTACACAGGGCACATAGCAACAAACAACCATTCGCACTCACATTCACCTACGGGCAATTTACAGTCTTCAATTAACCTAAACCGGAGTACTCGGAGAAAAGCCACGCAGGCACGGGGAGAACATGCGTACTCCACGCAGGCGAGGCCGGATTTGAACCTACAACCTCACAACTGTGAGGCAGATGTGCTAACCGGTCGCCCGGCATGCCATAAAGAGATATTTGTATATAATATCCCAAAGTCTGTTTCTGGAAGATTTTTCTTTGGCTTTTTTTTTTTTTTTTTTGGCTAACATGGGCATTTAAAACCAACACGTAGTCTACTAGCTTAATGCTAACGCTAACACGAAATGGGAAACGCACGTATAACCCTTGAAACAACTAATATTTGAACATAGTGCACCAATGCATTTACACATTCAATATAACAGTCCTCAGTCATATTCTTCATCCTCTGCGCGGAGCCCAGATGTCTACATGTACGTCCAACTCTACGTCCAAGTACAATGTCTCCGTGTGTGTGGGTAACACTGCCCCCAGTTGGCCAAGGCAGGTAACAGCACAAAAACGACAATTATTTACATTGTGTTTAATGACATTATTATTATATATTTCCTCAAGTAAATAGAGTGCTATTTTCAACACTGCAGAAATTCAAACATGTTTTGGGGGGAGGCTGGAACAGATTAATGGCCTTTACATACATTTCAATGGGGAAAGATGATTTGAGATGGTAGTCGTTTGCGATCCATTTGACTTGTATCTCAAGGCACCGCGTACTTTTTGCTTCAGTCGCAGCTGAGCTGTGAGCAAAAACTCCCTTCGTACGAGTCCCTCTTGAGGCTTTGTTGTGTTGTCTCATTTGTGTACTCGTGAATTTATTCAACAGGCGCTCTGAGCTGCAAATTCATTTTGAATGACTTTCAGTCTGTCCCATTGAACTTGTGAACAAATAACGCAGAGCTCAACTTCTTAGAGCAGATTTTCACCAACAATCCCTTTTAGAAGTCAAACTATCAGTTGGGGACATCAAAGACACAAAAAGTCAGCCTGAGGTCAGCTCGGAATTTTCTCAAAGGGGTTTTTGCGGATATGATCGTGTGGACGAACTACAATATCACGCAGTGGAACTAAAAAAAAAAAGAAACACAAATAGAACAACAAAATACTCACCCATTCCCATCCCTGGTGAGACTACATAGGAGCGGGACCTCAAATTGAGCCCTGTGGGACACCTCAGGATGTAATGTGATATTGCAGTGTTGTTCAGAGTGAGATGCAAAAAAGGAAGTTAGTAGTCCAATAAGAGCTCTGTGGCAGTTTCGGGCACGGAATCGAAATCACTCAATTCTCATCAGGTCCCATTCTTAGTAGATTCTCGTGATTTGAGTTGAACTCGTATCCAGAATCCCCAAAAGAACAGGGAGTCACTTACCTCCGTGCGGTCGCTGACTTGCGTCTCCGTGCGGGCGGTATTTCCAGCCTTTCCCATGTGTCCAATCCTTGCGAGGAGTTTGTCTTGTTGGCAGGTTGTCACCGCGCTGCTATGGCAACCAGACATCTGACATCCCCAACGTGCTCCGAGTTCATTTGGGCCTTGCTGCTGCCACCCACGTGAAAGTCAGACATTTACTTGCCTCCGACAAGTCTCGAGTACATTTCTCGCCCGTGTTTTCTATCTACCTTCACTTGCGTCTTCAGCAGTTGAAAGTCACGCCGTTGGCATGGCAACACACCCGGCAATATCAGATTCTGATGTGAGGATCCGATTCATTGAGGAAAGACTGGGACGAGCGACAGACTTAAAAAAAGGTTATCGTCCTTCCTCTGGCCAATCGGTGGCGGAAATCAGGCTGGGCCATCCAATCGGCCGGTGCCGCCTGCTCACAATTTAGACGAGCGCACAGGAGAGAAAAAGTTCCACAACCGTCAGGAAAAATGACACGGGCTCATAAAAGATCAGTCCAGTGACGCCATCATTTAAGAATGCTGCCTTTTTTCTTGCCTTCAACAAGTCTTGACTAGCTTTTTCTTTCTAGCTTTTCTTTTGTCGTCACTTCGTAAAAGCATGCCTTGTTGGCAGAGGTGGGTGGAGTAGTCAAATATTGTACTCAAGTAAAAGTATTGGTACTTTAGAATAATATGACTCAAGTAAAAGTAGTCATCCAAAAATTTACTTGAGTAAGAGTAAGAAAGTACTCAATGAAAAAACTACAAGAGAAACTTCAGTAATTTCACATTGTTATTTCATTTATATTTTTTTAAATCAGAGCATGGACATCAAATAAAATAAAAAAAAAAAATAATCGATGGGAGTCGACACACGCCTGCCACCATTTCAATTTTTGCTTCATTCACTTCAATGGATTGATGAAGGTGTTTGCGGACCAGACTTAGCGATTGTGTGTGCGACACCATTGGATAGGGCTAATGTTGCCATATCCACTGCCAAAACAACAATAGAAACAGCAGCAACGTACCGCGAGGTGTTTTCTCAAGTTACAAGTGGGCTGAAATGTCCAAGTTTGGCCAGTCACAATTGAAGAGCTGCGTGACAAAACTGTTGTTTTTCTGTGCGTAAACACACTCATGCGGCTGTTTTTTTCTTCTTTTTTTTTTAACCCTCCGCGGTCATGTGACCGCGTTGTGTCGTCTGATTGGTGAATTGGAGGCAAATGAGATTAGCGATTGGCGCAACGGGAACCCTATGTGGAAGTCGACGATGGAGTCTAAAAATAGAACGGCTAGATAAAAGTAGCGAACGGTATGTCGAACATTTTAACGGAGTAAAAGTATCGATCCTTCGTCACATAAATACTCAAGTAAAAAGTATGGTGCATTTAAAGTACTCTGACAAGTAGAGTTTATGGAAAATGTTACTTGAGTAAATGTAACGCGCTACTATCCACCTTTGCTTGTTGGCTTGGGATCAGACATTTGATTGGAACATTTTTTTAGTCAGACTTGAACTAGCATTGAAGAAAATTCCTTTTCTTGCTTTGAAAGTCTCGAGTTGCCGCCTTCACTTTTCCTGCAGTGTATGGCCTTCACGTCAGCTATCCAACTTCATTCACAGAAAATTATTATTTTTTGCCTTCAAAAAGTCTTGAGCAGTTTTTTCAACTTTGTTTCTCAATAAGTAAAAAATTGTGCTGTGTTGGCTTCGGAACATAGTTGAACAATATTAGATTCTGACTTTAATCATTGAAACGAATTTGAAATTATTCATTTCTAGCCTTCAGAAAGTCTTTTTTTTGCTTGTTTGCGTGTTCTGCCTTCACTTTTATCTGCAGATAAAAGTGATCTTAGAATATATATATTTTTTTGCATTCAAACAGTCTTGAGTTGTTTTTTTTTTTGCTTGTTTGCGTGGTTCTGCCTTTACTTCTGCCTTCTTCACCCACCTGAGCGAGTTTCTGTGAAAACGAAGACTTGTTGAAGGCAAACAAATGCCGGTGTTCAAAGGCCAAGTCAGTACCCTGACCTAAAAAAACAACTGGACAATTTCGGAAGTCAGCAAGACCTACAAACAAGGTGAACTCAAACAAAAAAGCAAGTCAAGACCTTTTGAAGGCAAAGAAATGGAACACCCAAAAGTCAAAGAAGCACAAGTGAAGCAAGTGTGTATTTTGTAAATGTTCCACTTTATTTTGGAAGTAAATGCACAGTCCTTGCAGTGGTATGCATTCAAAGATAGGTTGGAGCACAGAGGTGATTCCGGAGCGCGAGAGAGGAATTATTCTTTGTAAAAAAAACCGGGCTGATCGGGTTCACGCGTTTTCTTTTTCTTCTTCTTCTTAGCAGCAGCAGCAGCAGTAGCAAAACACACACACACACACACACACACACACACAAAAGCAAAGAAAGCAAAGAACGAGCCCGCTGCTGAACAAATTCACGACGCACAAGTGCTGGTAAAGAGACTTTTATCATGAATACAGAAGACACAAGATCACCATGCATTGAGCCTCGGCACCCCAAAACAGGAGAGACCCCGCAGACCTCTTTTCAAGAGGTTTTTGGGGCGCTATCGTTGAACGCTAGTGCTCGCTTACATATTCAAAATACATTCTTAGAAAAGATCCCAGTGCTACTCTTGAGAGTTTATACTTGGAATATATATTTGTTTATATAGAGGCTATATCCTGTATATATTTACTGAATATACGATAGAATAAGCGGTTTCAGTTGTTTTCCTCTTGCACATTTTACACCACAGACTTAACGGCTCTTGTTCCAAGAAACATTTCAAACACGCGGGAGGAGACATTCATTCATCGACGACGACGACGACGCTGGAGATTTGGACAAAATCCCGCCGCCATTATGCGCTGACCCCGACTTTCAATCGAAACGTCGATTTGAGCGCCGACTAGAAAGCAGGATTATCCAAAGGATCTTCTTTCTTTCCAAAAGGCCAAACTGTCATCATTGACACACTTTCCTAAGGTTGTTAGAATAAAGAGAGGAGAGAAAAGAAAGAAATAACACATTTTCTCGAAAAACAAATCCCGATCTCGTGGGAATAAAGTTGTAGTGTTAAGAGATTAACACGGTATTAAGAACAAAAAGTAAAAAAGCCGGAATATTTCGAGGATACTGTAAAGCCGTGGTTTTTTTTTTGGGTGGGGGAGAATATGAGAAAAAAGTATTACATTTCAATTTGACGGGATTAAAGGCAGATTGTTAAAGGACTAAAATTACAATATTATCAGCAACAAAACTTTTAAAGCAAAAAAGGATATTAAATAAAAATATAAATCTATATATAAAATATTTTGAGAAGAAAGTCAATCTCATGAGAATAAAGTTATTTGTTTTGGGGAAAAAAGTCATAAGGTTATGAGAATGAAGCTGTATTTTTCTTGAGGAAAAAAAAATGTATTTAAAAAAAAAAAACAAGTCACACAGTCTTACTGGAATAAAGTAGTAGTTTGAAGACGAAAAAGTGTTAATGTTATGAAGATTTATGTTTTTTAGAGAAAAAAAAGAAGAAAGTTCTCTCATGAAAATGTAGAAAATGTTCTTTTTGAAAGAACAAGCTCTTATGGGAATAAAGTTGGTTTGTTAGGAGACTAAAATTGCAATATTACGAGCAAAATGCCCCCCCCCCGAAAAAGTATTATTTCAAGAATAAAGTTGTATTTTGGGAGAAAAGAAATATCTATCTTATGAGAGTAAAGTTGTAATTCAAGAAAATAATATCGAATTTCTACAAATTGTAATCTCACTGCGGTGAAAGTCTTTTTTAAAAAGTTATCAAAAAAGCTTTTCAAAGATGCATTTGTGTCATCTCTGACATTTCAGTTCTACCCACGTGCTTGTATCCATTTTTCCTTTTTGAGAAAAAGTCTGAAAAATGTGCTTTTCAGAAGGAGAATCAACAAGGACTCGGATCAATAAGTTGTATCAATAATGGAATCCCTCAATTCTTACCAATTCCCATCCCTAGTAAGAATATATCGGAAGGGGACCTAGAATTGAACCCTGTGGTATTACGAGAACCGTCAACAATCTTGAGAAAAAAAAGTGTCTTATTTTTGAGAAAAAATTAAATGGTCATGTGACGAGAAAAGCAATATTTGTAATATTACAAAAAAGTGGCTCTTGTCAGAACTAAGGTTTTTTTTTTTCCCCCTGAGAAAAAGTTTACGAAAAAACTTAGCGGTGGTGTGTTTGTGTCGGCCGGGACATATCGGTTGTCGTCCGCCCGCCTGCTTGTGAGTCATCTAACTTCCAGACATCCCGTCATGCTCGGTCGGTAGGGAACCTGCCGGTCTCCTTAAAAGTTCTTTTCGTAGCTAAACTGTTGGCCACACGCATGCGCTGTGCAAATATCAAAAACAAACCGACATAAAGCAAAAACAGAGTCAGCCTTTTGCGGCGCAGCACAGTAACACAGAGTGGAGATTATTATGGGATATTTCTTGTCTCCGAGTCATGCATTCGTAATGAGGCGTCAACACGAGTTAGCTCGAGTGGAAGAGAACCTCAGCAGCCTAAAAACACAAAGGTGGTATAAAAAAACAAAAAAACCCAAAACAAACACATACGTACATAGACATTATATTTTCTCCAGTTTTTTTTTTTTTTTTGAACAGTACAAAAATTGGCACAGTTTTGTGGAACCAGTGCTGCTGCATCCTGGCGGCGTTGGCGGCGGCCTACGAGCAAAAAACCCTGGGAGAAAACACAAAAATGGAGATGTTACACTCGTTTACTTTCAATATGAAGAAGGGAAAAAAAAAAAAAGCTTTTCCTCCAACGCGTTTCCATGGTGACGCACTTGTTTTTGTTCACGTGACGGCAGTTTCTATTTGTGCCAAGGAGATTTACTCAGGGGATGGATGCTCTCCATGGCCTACACTCGACCAGCACAATCCAAATGATTTCTTTGATACATTTTTGGGGGGGAGTCATAAATTGGAACGTCACAAGAAAAAAGTGGTCATATTAGAAATGATTAGAAAAAAACTAGTCATAAAAATCACCCCACAAACATTTGTGTAAATTACCCCCCCCCCCCCTAAAAAAAATCAGAGTTATAAAATAAAGAAAGTTGTATTTTGTTTTTTAAGGAAAAAGCTGTATAATTTTGAGGAAAAACTTTTCCGAAAGAAGAATTCTTAAAATTTTGAGAAAAAGGTTGTCATCGCATATAAATTGTTTTTTTTTCTGAAACAAAACATTGTGAAAAAGTCCTAGTTTTGTCTCGATGGAATAAAAAAGTCATTTTTGGAGACAATATCTTTTTTTTATGGAATTTGAAACACGTCAGCGAGCTTTGCGAGACGGACGTACTCGTCGGGGTCTTTCTTGCTCTCCTCGATGTAGGCGATGGATTCGGAGCGCAGTCGGTTGGTCACCTCGTACGTGCGCAGCGTGACGCCGAAGATGTCCTCGTGATAGCGGTTCTCGTCCTGCCATCGACATCATCACCGTTATTGTCATCATCATCATCATCATCATCATCATCATCATCACAGAATTTGGAGCGATCGCTTTTCTGGGTTTTTACACAATACAGGCAAATGCGAATTTCGTTTTTGCGCAGCTTGCGTGCAGTACCACATTGCGCCACAACATCCCGGGCGGCACGAGCTCGACTGGAAGACATGCAGCATAATTAGGAGCGAGAAAAAGAGGCAGAGAAGGCCCCCAACTAAGTTGTAGTAATAGCTCCCACTTGGCAGAGACAATATATGCCTGTAGTATTATTGTATACTTTGTATGTGTTGCTGCGCCGTGTGTGTGAAGTAGCAGTCGTTTGATGGTTTACAGCTAGCATAACATCTGTCGATTTACGTTAGCCCGACTACGGTGTTTCACATTATATGTTAGGATTAAGCTAGTGGATATTCATTATTATTATCATCATTATTATATGCTTCGGTTGAACATTTCGGTGTTTCAATATGCAATGTGTCTTTTTTTTTTTGTGTGTCTTTTGTCTTGCGTGTCAGTTCCTAGCAAACTTCAATTGAGTGACAAATAAACAGCTTGAAGAAAGCACACTTTTTTTTTTGGACCAGCGTGCGAGCGAGAGTCTTCTTTTCGCTCGGCCAGAGCAGAGCGGTGCAGAGCCGTGCCGGTGAAGGAGCTTTTTCCTGAAAGAAAGTTGTCGTTTCAGGAGACGAGAGAAGTTTTTTGCTCCGAGAGAAAGTTCTCATCTCAAGAAAAGGTTGCAGTCTCGAAAGAAAGTTCTAGTCCCGACAGTAGGAATGCAATCCCAAGATAATACTCTTTTCCCAAGAGAAGGTTCTAGTCCCCAGAGAACGTTGTATTCCAGAGTGATGGCCCGATACTTGTATTGTATTTCGTTTTGGTCTTACCCTCAGCTTGCTGATGAAGAAGCCGGCGTCCTCCAGGCTCATGTTTCCGTGCTGTTTGAGGATCTGCTGCACGGTTTTGAGCACGTCTCCGGCCATGGTGACGTCTCCGCACACGTACATGTGGCCGCCCTCCTCGCGCAGGCACCGGTACACACGCTCGGACAGATGCTCGCGGAGGATGTCCTGCACGTATTTCTGGAGGGAAACAACAACGAGGAAAAACACTGCAGTTGAGTTCCACACAGAAAACACAAAAAAGAACAAGTGAATGACTGCCATTTATTCACAGGTTTGGGAAACAAAAACCAAATAGAGTATGTTACTTTTAATCAAATGTTTACTCCTTATATAGTGAGAATATAGTCGGTCAGCAACAAACCAACGAGGCAAGGTATTACTCCAGAGAGAAGTTTGTGTCCTGAGAGTAGGTTCTCGTCTCAAGAGGTTATATTCCTGAAAGGAGGTTCCAGTCCCAAGATAAGCTACTACTCCCAAAAGAATGGTCTAGTCCCAAAAGAAAGTACTTGTCCCAAGAGAAGGTTCTAGGACTGAAAGAAAGTTCAAGCCTCAAGAGTAGGTTGTAGTCCTGAGATAAGAACTCTTGTTTCGAGAATGCTTTAGTCCCCAGAGAAAGTTGTAGTCCTGAGATAGGTTTTCAAGGTTCTAGTGCCAAAAGAAGAAGATAATCTTGAGACAAGGTTTTGATGCCAACAGAAGGTATAATCCCAAGAGAAATGTTTAGCTCTGAGATAAGGCTTTAGTGCCGAGAGAAGGGATCTTGGCTTGGGAGAAGGTTGTTGTCCTCAGAAAAGGTTCTAGTGCCAAGAGAAGGTACTCATGTTGAGAAAAGGTTTCGGTTACATGAGAAGATTCCAATCCCAAGAGAAGCTTCTAGTCCAGAGTGAAGGGTGTCGTTCCAAGAGAAGGTTCTAATCGAAAGAGAAGGGTTTCGTTCCAGGAGAAGGCTCTAGTCCTGAGAGAAGGTTTTAGTTCCAAGAGAAGGTTCCCGTCCTGAGAGAAAGTACCAAATGCGAGACAAGGCTCTCGGCCCAAGAGAAGGCTTTGGTCTCGAGGCAATGGTTTCATCAAATATGACGGCGGCGTCTAAGTTTACAATCCTGCAGGTCACCTTTGGTTTTCCGGGTTCTCTGGAGTAGGCGGTGAAGAGCTCCTTGAAGACCTCCTTGTTCCTGGCCTGGACAGTCTCCTCCTTGTAGATGTGGTCCATCTCAGACTGGCGACATCCAAACACCAGGATCATTGGCCTGGACTCCACACCTGAACAAGGACAAGAGCAAATGTAGGGGGCGGACCATGTACAACATCCTTGGCTCGTGTTCCTTTGAGCAAGGAGGCGCTTAGGCTATTATGTTTCATTATTGTACGATTATGTTTCTCGGATGCTGCGGTGGGCGACCGGTTAGCACATCTGCCTCTCAGTTCTGAGGACCGGGGATCAAATCCCGGCCCCGCCTGTGTGGACGTTGCCTGTTTTCCACGTGCCCGCGTGGGTTTTCTCCGGGCACTCCGGTTTCCTCCCACACCCCAAAAACACGCATGCTAGTTTAATTGAAGACTCTCAATACATTGTAAATGTATTTTATTCGAATAAAGTTGGAAGAATTCCGGACTCCGGTACGAACGGATGAACTCCAGTGAAACCCAAGACGTCGAGTCACTCGTCGCAAAAGAATTTAGATCACGATGAAGATACCCGCAACGAAGTAAACCGAAGCAAAGTGGCAAGAGTTGCAACTGATTCAGCCATGCATCCATTTTCTTTCACCGCTGCTCCTCACGCGGGCCGCCGGAGCGCCGGAGCCTATCCCGGCTATCGTCGGGAAGGAGGCGGGGTACGCCCTGAACCGGTCGCCAGCCATAGAAATCACCTCAGATAATCATATCGCTCTCTTCTGTGGCCCCGAAAGAAAAGCAAGTCAGCGAATGACCAATCGGAGAAAAGGGGTTGTCCTAGATTTCGGCATTAAATCCCACGCGGTATATATTGCGACTCATTCCCTCTTGGGAAAGTCCAATTTGCTAACCGTTCCTTAACCTGTGTCGGAATCCGTCGTGGGGTCAAGGAGACGTGAAAAGCTGCTTCCTTCCTTTGGGACAGAGGAAAGAAAGAACAGCACTGACGTCAGCGCGCGACCTCTGGCGAGTGCGCGTCTTCTCACTTTGCCTCGCTGGCATAAAGAAGACCAATAAAGAGACATGATGGCTTGGAAATGAAGAATGTTTTGAGCTAGGAAGTCAAATTTCAGCTTTCCCACGCCACGCCGGTTGGGAATCACTGACGTATCCGAGTTTTGCTCGAGCTTCAGAGGTTGAATTGAATTTGGTGGACGCTTAGGAAAGGACAAAGACCACCCCCCCCCCCACCCACACACACACTTTCGCTTAGGAAAGGACGAAGAAACACACACACACTTTCCCTTAGGAAAGGACGAAGCCCACCCCCCCACCCACATACACACTTTCGCTTAGGAAAGGACGAAGACCACCCCCCCACCCACATACACACTTTCGCTTAGGAAAGGACAAAGACCACCCCCCCACCCACTTTCGCTTAGGAAAGGACAAAGACCACCCCCCCACCCACATACACACTTTCGCTTAGGAAAGGACAAAGACCACCCCCCCACCCACTTTCGCTTAGGAAAGGACGAAGACCACCCCCCCACCCACATACACACTTTCGCTTAGGAAAGGACGAAGACCACCCCCCCCCACACACACACTTTCGCTTAGGAAAGGACGAAGACCCCCCCCCCCACACACACACACACTTTCGCTTAGGAAAGGACGAAGACCACCCCCCCACCCACTTTCGCTTAGGAAAGGACGAAGACCACCCCCCCACCCCCACACACACACACTTTCGCTTAGGAAAGGACGAAGACCCCCCCCCCCCCCCCCCCCAACCCCCACACACACTTTCGCTTAGGAAAGGACGAAGACCACCCCCCCACCCACATACACACACACTTTCATCTCACCCAACCTGGGACCGCCCTCCCGAACATTTCTCCCGTGCACTTTATTACACTATTACATTTATTTATGGAACTTTATGAGACGATTATGTTTATTTATTGCACTTGACGAGACTAGAATTTCTTCGAATTCCGCTATTGTTTGTTGACCTAACAGTGATTGTCAAAGGGAATGAATCACGGCCCAAGTACCGTCCAGTTGCATTTCACTTTGACGTGCAAAACATTTGATTTTGAAGAACTTTATTTGGAAGCTTTTATTGAGGTACAATTTTTATTTCCCATTTATGTGCAATACATTTGAAAAAATGGTTATAATACAGTAATACAGTTGCGAGGACCAGCACGCCTGCGACCCGCGTGAGGAGAAGCGCGACAGAAAAATGGATGCATATTATGACTGTTAATAATTGGAAGCTTGTAAAATGTGGACATTTTTTCTGTTGTCTGACCTTTTTGTTGGAGGTCAAACATCCTCTGCTGCCAGAAGCTCCTGAAGGGGGCGATGCCCGTCCCGGGGCCCACCAGGATGCAAGGTGCGTGCTGGTCTTTGGGAAGCCGGAATAAGGGCGCGCTAAACGTAGCGAACACAAAAGAAAAGAGCCCCACGGGGACACGCGTCAGCGAAAGCGTGACAAAGGCGAGCTCGGCGGCGGCTTTGGCGTTACCTTCGCACAAAACAGGGCACCACGTCGCCCTTCTCGATCCTGTTGAGCCACGACGAGCAAACGCCGTGGTGGACCGGACCTTCGCCGTCTGGAAGGGATCGTCGACATTCAAACTACCTCAGGACGCTCTGCTAGCTTCATGCTAACGCACAGTGCAAAACACCACGGACGGGCTAATGAACGTACAATCGACGTCGCCGTAGTTGACGCTTATTTGAACACAAATGGCGCAGCGAGACACGGAGACTAACAATATAACAATACTCACCTGCATACAATATATTCTTTATCCTCTGCAAAACAGTACTATTACTGCAGCTTACCGAGTCGCATATTTGTCAAAGGCTTCTTTGTGTATTATGTACAGTATGTCTGTATTATACTGCCCGCCGGTGGCCAAGGTGAGCGCACCACAAGTAAAAGCACAATGTCCACTGAACTATCACGATGACCAAACTGCTGAAATCTTTACACTCTTTTTAATTCTGTTATTATGGATGTATTTTATAAAGTACTCTCAACCTTTTTTTTGGGCAGAGAAAATATCTTTTTCTAATAAAAGGTACATTATTCTTGTTTTTCTCACAACGACATTTTTCCAATAAACATTTTCTTTCGTTGCCACTTTTATTCACACAATGTTTCTCCTAAAATCCCAACATTTGTCATCATTTTTTCTTTTTACAACTATCTCACAAAATCGACACTTTTGTTCTGGTAAAAATGGACTTTTCATCATATTGACTAACATTGCAACTTTTTGCTCATACATCTTTTTTTCTCTTGCAACGTTACAGCTTGTAAAATCGCAACTGTTTCCTCCTAAAATGTTGAGATTTTTGTTGCAAGAATTACGACTTTTGTCATAACATTGGCGCTTTTTCATCTTAAAGTTTGTGGTCATTTCTTTTTTTTTTTTTTATTGGAACATTTTGTAAAATCAAAATATTCTTTTCAAACATTTTCTCATGAATTTATCTAAGTAATAAAGGTAATATTTTTACTCTTGCAATAACACGTTTTCCTCATATAATACTGACGTCTTTGTCATAATCTTGCGACGACGTTTTTTTTCTTTCAAAATTCCTTTTGTTGCATTTCCTCTCTTTTTTTTTTTACCTTGTAACAACTCTCATAGTCGCGCTCACATTCACACCTACGGGCAATTTAATAACCTCGCACGCATGTTTTTTTGGGGGATGTGGGAGGAATGCGGAGTGCCCGGAGAAAAGCCACGCGGGCACGGGGAGAACACGCAAAGTCCGCACTGGCGGGGGCGGGGATCGAACCCCGGCCCCCAGAGCTGTGAGGCGGATGTGCTAAGCGGCTCCGCCGCTGTGCCGCCATTGAATAAATGTTGTTTGTAAATGAATAACATTGAAGGAATTGTTGTTACGAGAGCACGTTCGTGGCGTCGCTGAGCACGGCGCGGTCGTGGGAAAACGTCGCTCGGAATTGTTCTCAGGCGTGTCGGGAGGCTCCTTCCAGACTGAACGCGGCGAAGCGATCGTCGTTTGGAGGATTTTGCTTCCACCCGAGGCGGTTTGGGAAGTGTTTCCACGCCTCGAGCTACGTTTATTTGTTCGTTGTAATTCTGATTGCAGCGGCACGTAAGTGGCGCGGCCACCGCTTACGTGCTGTACACTTCTCAGCCTTTATATTTCTGCCAACTCTGACTTTGAAAAATGTGTTTTGACTTCAAGTATAGGTCGTTGATAATTGACACTAAACATTTGTTTGTCCTTTTTACTTCTGCACGCAAGTACATTTTGAGTCCATAAAGATTCAGTCTACAACATTTCTTAGAATGTTTGAATACGATATCAATAAAAAAAAATGTATTTGTCAATTTGATTTTCATTTATTTTCACTTTTTTTGTACTCAAGTACATATAATAACTGAATTTTTAAAAAAGTTGTCTTGCATCAGTACTTCTATTCTATATTAGTGACACAATTTTTGTGTATTTTTCACATCCGACATGTAAAACGTCCACGATTCCTAACCCTAACCAAAACAAAAACAACAACACTAATGATAATAATTATAATAATCACAGTAGTTATGATGTTGGTAACAAAAAAAAGAAAACCCATATTTAGAGGGGAAACATTGATCTTTAAGTAACTCTTTCGAGTATCTGTACTTGTAAAGTACAGAGTGAGAGTACTTTTGCCACCTCTGCTGACATTCAGGGAAATTTTTTTTTACAAATTGTAGTAAAAGTGGGACAGAAAAAGCAATTGTGCGGTCGGCACTAAAAAAAAAAAAAAAAACACACAATTCGAGAGGCAAATAAAGTATCTGTACTTTCGGTATTCAAATCTCAGTTTGGTCTGTCTTTACCTTTGGCCCGGTAGGAGACGACGGCCACGGTGAGGTGGATCTCGCCCGGGTGCACGTCGGGCGACGAGCTGATGGAGTAGTAGCGCGGCTGCAGCAACGGCAGCTGGGTGAGCAGCAGCGTGGACGGCAACTGCACCGACGGGAACTCCTCCAGGACCTCCACCAGCGTGGGCGTGTTGTACCACTTCCACTCCTCGTACTCCTGCAGACCCTGAAACACGCAACGCAAAAAACAAATACTGTATTGATTTACGTGATCGGAACCACTGTTGAATTTCAGCCGCATAAAAAAGATCATCCAGACAATTCGGAGGCGCTCTTTTTGTCCTTCTTAACGTAATGCCGCGGTTTCGGCTCGAGACTCGCTATCGGCAGATACTCAAAATGCAATCGGGACGTCCCTAATCTCGAATCGATGTCGCAGGTTTTCAATACAATTTTCAGAACAATACAAGACAAAATGCACACACAAACAAAATATTGACAGAAATTCAAATTCAAATGATGCCCAGCCCTATATGAAATGAATTGAATATTGTTTGGACAATCGATTCAACAAGGTCTCTAACCTTGTTGAACCTAAACTTGTCCAAAATGTGTAATTTCAGCCTCTCAACTGTAAATACTCTCTGATTTCTGTCGCCCTCCATCAAAGTTTTTTTGTTGCAATTTTTCAAAATAAGACTTTTGTAAACATCTGCTATTACTTTGGAAAAAAAATGATCAACATATTTGCCAATTTTCTGATGGATGTTGAAGGGCCAAAGTAGTAATTGAATCCTAATCACTGCGCTGTCAATTTGTAATAATGGTAACATTTTTTTAATGGGATCCATCAATTAAACGAAAACAAAAAAAAATGACAAAAATAAATCAACAAATGAATCAATTACTAAAACAATTGTCGGGTGCAGCCCTAATCACTTTAAGCTGATGCAGCTATACATAACATTTTTAGATGGGTGTCTGTCTATCCAACATTTTGGGGTTTTGACAGAATACAGGCAAGCCCGACTTCACGTTTGCATGCCTTAAGTGTAGTACCGGCTTGTGCCACAACATGGGGGGCAGAAACTCAGCTCTGCTGGAGGAGATGCAGCATATTTAACAGCAACAGAAGAAGAGGTAGAGAAGATCCAAAACTAAGCCCCAGTAGAAGCTGCCACAGAGCAGAGAACATCTATGAGTGGGATTATTTTTTGTACGTGTTAAAATCGCTGTACGAGTAAAAAATACACTTAATAAGCAGCATCTCTGGTGAGTATGATGTATTTTAGGTAAATGTTATTGCTTAAATAATGATTCGGATGATGTCCGCGGCACATTGCTTTTTGAATAATATCGACAGTTTTTGTATAATTACGTTGACGTGATAGCGGCGCTATCAAGTCGGGTTAGTCTCCACTGAAGGCGCACAAACCAAATACACCGTCCGCCGCTATATTTTGTATCGTTTCAACTTTTAGAACACCTACTTTGGAACGCATGACTTCAATCTCCCGCTTTAGCCGATGTGTAACAATTCTTTGCCAAATGGGAAAAAACTGGACGCTGAGCAACACGACGGAAATGGATCTAGTTGGATTTACAAGGTTTAACAGTTTCTCGTGGGCCTCCGTGGCCCCCCCTGTATGACCAGCGTTATTTTTGGGCTGCTGGGTTTATCGGATTGAAAGCGGTAAGGCGCACAACTGTTGCGTTTCTTTGGCTAAAGCGAAGCAGGGTTCCTCTTTTAGCTGTGTAAACACGCGCGAGCGGAGAGCGCGGAGAGAGCGGAATACGGCGGCGGCGGCCAACTGTTTGCAAGCGTGTGTCATCGACATTTGGAAGGTGATTATTTTAGGCGGCGAAAAGTCGCTCGCGTCGCCAAACATTCGTCACTCCGCTTACACAAGAGACAAGCAGCCGAGGTACGAAAACCGGACGGCCGTCTTCTCCACTTGGAACGAGTTTCGAGTGTCCGCGACGTTCAGACGGGCAACAAACAAATATGAAGATGTCGATGGCTACCTTAGATTTCGCGCTAGTCGCTATACTTCCACTTTTTGTCATCTCTTTTGTAAGCTTTGTCAGTTTTTGTTTATCAGTTTTTTTGTCAGATTTAGTTTTACTTTTATGCCGGATTTTTTGGGGACCAAGCTATTGTTTTTTTCCCCCACCTTTCACTTTTTTTCCCACTTATTTTTAGCAACTTGTTTCCAGTTTTGTTACCTTCTACCATATTTTTGCTACTTTTGTCATATTTGTGCCCAAGTTCTATCAGATTTTTGTCTGTCTTTTTGTCAGATTTTTGTTTTCTTCTCCAGTTTTTGTCATTTTCTGCTCACTTTTTTGTCATATTTTAAAAAAATGGTTTAAGTCATATTTTCCAGCATTTGCAAGATTGTGTAAAAAAAAGATTTAGAAAATGTTTGGTCATGTTTTTGCCCAATTGTTTTGCTGTTAAGTGAGTGTGCAGGTCTTGTCCGGGAGGAAAGATGCGGAGTGCTACGTTAGCACTCGAAGACGCTACGCCTGTGCCTTGTGATCAAAAGGTAGCCTTTTACACAAGTGTGGTTTTGGAATTACATAAGGCAAAAAAAGGGTGAATATCCCTTCTCAATAGGACTTGACTGCAATGCCTACATGAGGAGGAAAATCTGTGTCGTGCGCACAAAGGATGTGAAAAGACGGCTTCAGTTCACATGTAGTTCACACAAAACTAAAAACGGAACGCGACGCTGCGCTTTTGTTTCCTCCGCGCGATTCAGATGACTTCCTTTCCCCGTGTCTTAGAACGTTTACGACGACGGCATGGATACGTGAGTCACCACTCAGCCAGCCAGACTAAGCCCCCCCCGCCCCCCTTACAGTTACTTGTGAGCATAAAATAGCGCTAATGTTGCCATATGCACAGCCAAAACATGTTAAAGCTGTTGTTTTTCATAGTTTGTCACGTAAACACAAATTGCGCGCTTTGGTCGGCCCGCCAAGGCCTACAGAAGACTTTGTCCGCAGACGTGACTTTTTGGTGTCGTTTGATTGGTGAACTTGAGTGGAACATCACTATAATGGGAATCACGGTGGGTAGGAGTTGAAAAGGAGAAGTCTAAAAATAGATCCCGCACACAATTATGGATAAATGAAAGTAGCGAATGGCATGTAGATTATTGTAATGGAGTCAAAAGTACCGTTTCTTCATACCATAAACACTTGAGTAAAAGTAAAAAGCATGCTTCATTAAAACTACTCTGTACCAAAATTACCAGAAAAATATTAACCCTTTATTGCTCAGTGACTGTTTTTTGTTTTTTTGTCAATGTCTTTGTGTCTCCAAAGCGTTCTCCGTCAATCGACCGTCTGTTGTCGTACTCGAGCGGCTCCTCCGACGACCGGAGACAAATTCCTCGTGTGTTTTTTGGACATACTTGGCAAATAAAGATGATTCTGATTCTGACAAGTACAATTTATCCCAAATGTTACCTGTGTAAATGTAACGTAGTAAATATAGCGCCACCGCCAGATGTAAGTTTTCATGTTGTCCGGTTGTGGGAAAGACCTCACGAAGCAATTTGAAGAAGGCCTTCACACCAGAGAAACCTTCCCTCCGCCTTGGTGGAGCAAAGATGATTTATCCAACCCCAATCTATTGCTTTTTACCTTACTGAGCACCTCGAGCCTCTTCTTGTGTTTGTCGTTGGTGGCCAGGGCGGCAAACTGCTGCAGGAGGACAGGACTGGGCGGCGTGGTGATGTCCAGGAAGTACTGGAAGGCCTGGACAATGGTGCAGGGCGGGATGCGACTCGCGCTGGTCCAGTTGCTGATGACGCCTGCCGGGGTGAGGAAAGACGGAGTTTAGCAATGTGCCGCAAGTGGGGCGGGGGGCCATGGATCTTTTCACCGTGGCGTCCTAGCGATAGCTCCGATGGCAGCGTTAGTAAACAAAGCCTTGTGTGTCATTTGAGCAAGGCTAGGCCATTGTGAAAACAATAACCAACAACCATTTGAGCCTGTGTGAAGTGTCAGTTGGAAAGAAGACATTCCGTGAGCTAAATTGCTTGGAACGGAGATTTTACATTTCAAAAGATACGTTTTTCCTTTTAATTCATGGAGAGATTACAGAATATTGGCCTCGCTGAGAATACTTGAACTACGCTCTACGTGAAGGTGGAAGGTCTGCTCTCATTTCCCTTACCTGCTTCTTAAAAGGTGTCCCGCAGGGTTCCATACTTGGTCCAACACTTTTTAGTATTTACATCAACAATACAGTCCATGATATTGATAACTGTCTTTCCCATTTGTACGCCGATGACACAATTATTTATACTTGTAGCTCCTCCCTCCACACTGCTCTGTCTACGCTTCAGACAAGTTTTATTTAAACCTTTTTCTACATACCCGTGAGAAAAAAACATCTTCCACAAACCTGATGGAAATTTTGTTCCAAGTGTGTCCCTTAGTGCGGGCTGTCATCTTCTCTGTACAACTATTTACGACCGCTCAATTTATCCTCCTCACCCACAGGCTCTGCTGGATTCATTTGGATTATTTTTTTTTTTGTGTCAGAAAACCTTAAACAAAACAAGAGTTTGTCATGGTTTTCAATTCCGGTGATTAGCAGCCATTTTCCCAACCAGAGTTCCCCACGTTGCGAGCCGTGACAGACCTTTCGAGACCCACCGAATATTTTTAGTGTTCTGTGACAATATGAGCACCAAACCTACCAAAATAGTCGTCTCAAATTTTTCACCGGAAAAAAAAGTTTGCCATTCTTTAAACAGTGGCTTCTTCTTTTTTTGTTGTTCTATTCGGCTGTTTGGTCAAGTAGAATGAAAAATCTGTATCCCTTTTTTACTCTGTCACAGTGGAGTTTTGTGGTATTATAATTGAGGTTTATTGAGAATCAGTCGAACAGAACAAAGTTTCTAGAAGGGAGAGAGAAACAAAGACACAAGGACAAAGCACTAATTGTAAACAGGATGAGTGAAGTAAATCATGACATTATCGACAACAATGAAACGTTAAATATGCATTCAAATCTGGAGAGGTCACTGAGCCGAGGGGGTGCGGGCAGGTTGAAACTAAGATTTGTTTTGCTTTTGTAAAGGCTCAAATGATACAACAACAAAGACAAGACTTAGAAAGGGCTTTTGATGGCAATGTAATCATTTACTTACACATATGCAACTACGAGTGACGCCGACTCACCGCTTGGCTTGATGGAACGTCAGTGACTTTTTTTACATCGTCTTCGCCATTCACCACACACTGCATCATTTTTTCTCACCATCGCGACACACACCATTTTATTAACTACGACCACACATGCTCCGTTTATACCACATATAGATGACTTCTGTCGTGTTGCCATTTCTCTCCCTCACAATTGACGTGACGAGTCAGCGCGTAATCATTACCGACTACTTGAAATCTGCGCTGATCTCAAATCCAAAGCGAGCAGAGCACCATCGACGGGGAGCAGCTCGTCATTACAGTTACGCATAAGTTTGAATTTCAAAGAGAAGCTTAGCGAGACCCTCTTCTACGGCTACCCGTTGAATAACGTACTTGATGAATATTTTCCTCCTTGTCAGCGAATGGGTTCATCCCGCCTACTGTTGACAAAATCATGAAAAGGTCAGTTTCGCCATCTCATTAATGCACCATTGCACGTCGATGACGCAATGTGACACCGCAGCATATGTGACACGCTTCCTGCTCGGGTTGAGGCCTTGAAAGTGCTTCTTGTGGATGGGTTGCCATGGTTACAAAGAGCCTCCTGTTATTCCTGAGTGTTTCTCTCAATTCCTCCAGGAGCGGAGTTACTGATCGCGAGTGAACCCCGCTATATCGAACAATTTTGATGCCATCCTTCTTTTCATGAGTTTTTTACAGTTCGGAGTTAAGAGTTGTACGTCTTCGGTGTAGTACCACGTTGTGCCACAACATGGCGGGCAGCACTGAGCTCTACTGGAAGACCTGCAGCATAATTACGAGACAGTCCTCAACTCATCTCCAGAAAGAGCAGAGAGAATGTAATTCTGCCTGTGAGTATTGTTGTATGGTCTGTTTGTATGCATTGCTGCTCCACGTGTGTAAAGTAGCACTTGTTTGAACGTTTTCAAATACCATAACGTGTGGTGTGATTTCAGTGTGCTTATGAATTCTTCACTTTTTTGTAGGCATACACATGCTTACCAAATTTCATGTTGAGAAGGGGAAACTGTCTTGGGGAAGAACAACCCAAAACGTTTAACAGTAGAGATGAAGTGGCGGGTGCATTAATATGGGTGCAAGGATGTTTTCCCCCTAATGAGCCAATTAGTTTTTTTGCCTCAAGAAAAATTGAGAGGGTGCCAAAAGGTCAGGAATGGAAATGATAAAAATATAATCACGATCATGAAATCTTGACGGGAGCGCTCCAAAATCACACTTTAGTCACACTGGGACTACGTGTGCACACACACACACACACACACACGGAAAGAAACACACATTGAAAAAACACGCACCCAAACACACGTACACACACCTAGCGCCGTGTTCCTCTCTTCCAGGAATTCCACTTTGACGATCTGATTGACAGGCGGCGCGTCCTCCAGTTTGTCGATGAGCGCCGTCACCAGGTCTTCGTGGTTGCCCGCGAAAATGCCCAGGTGGTCGCCAGGGTAGTAGCTCAGCTTGTCATGCTTGTTGATGTCCAGGCGCACGAATATGGTGGAGCGACTGAAAAACAGCAAAGTGAACCTCCGCAGAATCTCCCCGATTTTGAAGCAATGTTTTTTTTTTTTGTTTTTTTTATGGATTATTACAGCATACAAGCAATTTGGGTCTTCAGTGTAGTACCATGTTGCGCCACAACAATACCCGGGCAGCACTGAGCTCCAGTGGAAGACGGGCAGTGTAAGTAACATTTCTCACAGAACAGAATATACGTATATAGTAAAACCCCGCTATATCGCAGTTCACGCTTTGCGATCCCGCTTTTACATGTTTTTTTTAATTATTATTGTGCAATACCTATATTATTATTATTATTTTTTTTAAACCATTTAAGGCAATTGATAGTACAGGTAGTTTCTTCGGGATGCGAACACCTTATTTTTTGTACTGCATGTGGTATTAATTTTGATATTTTCGCCATTCTTTATCCATTGCTCTTGCAATCTCTCTCTCTCAATATATTCTGTGTTTAAATGTGGGTATTGTTTTAAAAGTGTGTGAAGACCCTAAACAAAAAAAGAAAAATAAAAAGCTTTTTTTTCCCCGTTTGTCTATAATGGACTTTCATTTATCGTGGGGGGGGGGTCTGGAACGTGACCCTCGCGATGGAGGGGGGTTTACTGAATACCGTATGCCTGTGAGTATTGTTTGTAAGCTCTGTTTGGATGCTTTGCTGATCTGTGTTTGTTAAATAGCAGTTGTTTGAGGGGTGACAACTAACGTAACAGTGATGCTAATTTCCATGAGCTCCTTATGGCGTGTGCCGTCATATGTTTGCATTGAGCTAGTAGACATTCGTTATCATATGAGTTAAGGAAGCTATTTTCAGCCTGCTAAATGTCAACGGGATTGGAGAAGTATGAACTGTTTCAAATTCAATTTCAATTGCAATTCAAAGTGACAACAAAACCAAAAAAACTTACTTGGATTTGAGACTTTGGAGGTTTTGCGATTCCAGCATTTTCGCTCCGTAAACTCTCTTCTTGTGGATGATGGACAGTGCTGTAAAAATAAGTGAATAAAAATCATGAAGTCAGAGCTAATTATGTACATTTTGGAATGACACCATAAGAAATGTATTCATATAATTAAACACAAGGTGTGAAATGTCGCTGCATGCTTTAGACTGGGGATAAGTGTCCCCAACATCTGGTGGACAAACAAATTCCCCATTTTGTTCTAAGATCAGCAGCGACACGCCTTATGAATTCAGTTGCGAGATACCCGAGCAGCAAACTGTAAAGGCTGGGAAACGTTGCTGCATGCTTTGAATGGGGGAATATTAGCGCAGTCTAGTGGTCAATATAAACTCATTATTCAACATGAATAGCGACATACGATTATTTCAGGAGTGTGGCTCCTTGCAGGAAACGGTATAAGGTATAAAATGTTGCTGCATGCTTTGAATGGGTGAAAGTAGCACCATCTGGTGGAAGAAGACAAATTCCCCATTAAGCAACTTAAATAGGGTAGTGACACTTTTGCAAGTAGTGAGGCACCCTTGGTGGAAATAGTAAAAAGTGGGAAATGTTGCTACATGGTTTGAATGTGGGGAAAAGTAGCACAGTCTGGTGGAGCAATATAAAAGCGCTGTTACTCAACATCAATAGCAACATGCTTCTTTGAGAAGTGAGGCTCCCTTGCGGTAAACGGTGTAAGGGATCAAATGTGGCTGCATGCTTTGAATGGGTGAAAGTAGCACTATCTGGTGGAACAATACAAATTCAACATTATACAAGAAAATAGTGACATTTATTTACAGTAATTAATGAGGCACTTTTGCTGGAAAAAGGAAAAGTAGTAAAATGTTGCTGTATGCTTTTGAATAGGGGAAAAAGTAGAACTGACGAAAATGTTTTTTTTATTATTATTATTTTTTTACCGTCGGTTAGAGCCGGTGCCTCTGCGGTGTACGTCAAGCGGAACTTGCTCTTCTTCCAGCTGCGGTGGTTGCTGATGAGGGAGTCGTTGGCCTTCTCGATGTTGACGTCGTCACCCACGCAGAAAACGTCGCAGGCGGCCTTGAGGCGGGAAAGATGGAAAAAAGGATTAGAATACTGGAGGATATACCGCACAGCTCCGCTCACATTAGATGGCGCAGTGAAAAAAGCTTTACAATTTCGTGTCTCCCATCTGTCCAGGATGCCTGCTTCCGATTGGGGCTCGTATGGCCGAACTTCCCAGTCGGAGTTCGTCAAAGTACAAACGCAGGGGTCCCACCCCCTTTCGTATGGTGAATCCTCAAAATAATCATCCAACTTGAACTTTATTTTCTGTAAAGCGACTGAGTATCATGAAAAGCACTATATGAGTTCCTTCTATTTTTAACAACAGTCCATCAAAGTGGGAACACTGGAATTTACCCAAACGTTCCATTTTGGGCATGGGTTCTTGAGACCTTTTCATGCGTTCATCCCTTTTTGTGTAATTTCTTCTAATTGTACATGGGACACAAGCAGCTGGCTTTTGGGACCCCTAAAATGCATCCGTTTTCACCAAGTCACAAAAATGGAAGTGCTCGGGTATGCGATGTACGGTTGTGATGAAATTCGACGCGTGTGGTGTAAACAGCACCTTAAAAACCTTCTTGGCCCAAGTTCTGAAGGACTCCTCCTGGCCACACAACTCGTCGCCCTCCCCCATGCGGAGGATGCGCTCCCCCCCGAGCTCCTCGAACAGCGTGTCCACGGCGTGGGCAAAGGCACAGAAGTGTGGGTAGGCCCTGGATCCAAGGCCAAACACCGAGAACCTACACGCACACACAAACATGCGAACACAAGAACACAAATGCACACAGAAACACGTGCATGTGCACACACAAACAGAAACAGATGCACAGAAACAAAAACACACAGAGGCAAATACAAACACACACACACACACAACAAAAACACAAACAGAAACACATAGACACAAGTACACACACACACGCACACACCACACAAACACACGCACAGGGCAGTGTTAGCCTATGGGAAAAGCCCCTCTCCCAAAGCCAAAATCCTGGCAAATTTAACACGAGCAAACGTTTGAAATACTTCAGCGGTTTTCGTTCTTTTTTGGCAGGCGCGCCGTTTTGCTCTTTCCCGTCTTTTCTGGCCTGCTGCGTTTCCACCGCGGTACCCCGTGGGACCCCATCGGGAGCCCCGCCCTCTCGCCCGGTGGTCTCGGCGGCGCTCCGTCCCGAGCCATCGGGCGCATCGGAGCTGGGTTTCACAAGCAGACATTGCGGTTGGACCGAGGTTTGCGTTCGCTTTGTACAAATGTACCAAAGGCTCAGCCAGTGATTCTGTTTGATTGGTCGTCGTGATTGCAGTTAGGGCAGCGAGCCGCCAAATCAATCACTTAATGAACCATCAAAGATGGATTTCCCTTCACCAAGCTATTGATTCGTGATCATCCACCCATCAATCATTGCTCCTTCCAACCCAATCATCCTTCCCTGTTTTCTTATTCAACAATCCTTTCCATCATCCATCCATCCGGTCCTGGAGCCTTGCCTATTAGCAATCCCTCCTCTCTTCTCACATCCATCCACTCTTTGCTCCTTCTTTCCATCCACCAACCCGTTTACATCCATCCATCCAATCACCCATAATCATCCATCCAATCTTTGATCCTTCTTTCCATCCACCAATCCTTTACATCCATCACCCCTTTTTTCAACCCAATCATCCTTTCCTAATCTCCATCCATCATCCATCCATCCATCCGCCCGTCCACCATTACTTTCCATCACCCACAATCAGTAAAGTAAGAACATTAAAATGGAGAAGGAAATTGTTTTGCAGCAGCTGGTGTCTTCCACTTCTCTATGCACCCTTTCATCCAACCATCTCTTTTCCCATCCAGCCATACTTTTGATTTTTGAAAGCAGGCGTTACTAAACCTTTTCTTTTCTCATGTTTATTTTGAATGGAAAAGCTTTTCTGTAAGACGCCATAGAAACTAAGGCTGTGTCGGGACTCACTCACAATTTCTGTACTCCCCAACCATTCGATAGGGCTTTTTTTGTGGGTAGTGAGGGATTCCCAAGACAGCCTGACCCAAGAGAAGAAGTAGAAAAAGAAGGTTTTGGGTAGCACAACTTTGGCGTACCTGACGTTGGCGAACGGTCCGGTGCTCTCAAAGTTGACTTTGACTTCCGGCTCGTCACTGGACGACTTCCTGGTGTCCGAGTAGGAGGACACGCTGTTGAAGCGAACTTTGTAGCTCCTGCCCGGATAAGAAAAAAATACACTTAGTGCCATTGACATTGTTTGGTGTTGAAAAAAATCCATTGTGGTGGCTCCAACCCACTTTCTGTCTTCCGTATTTGACGTCGGGTGCCGCATCTCCATTAAGGCAGCTCCGAATTTCTACGACGACAAGTAATTATGAATATCATAAATAGCTGAGTCTTCCACACAAAACACCGGCTAGTGCGTCCTAACTAAGCCTCGCTGCATAAACTGATGAAGCCTGCTCGGATGAGAGGCGAAATGTCTTCTCAGACAAACAACAGTCCGGTCGCGATCCATTCAGTGCCGTGAGAATGAAATGACCTGGATAATGATAATATTCACAGGCAAGAAAACAAGTCAGGGATCGAAGGCCGATAACACACCATTCCGGAATGTTTGTAAACAACAGGCGGCAAGCTATTTCTGGGCGGCACAAAAATATTTGCCTACTGCTGACCTGAACTGAAAACCTTTGTCTTGGGTTTAGGTTCATTTCCATTTTCAAATAAATAAATAAAAGCAATCCACCAGAAGCTGTGGGTGAGAATAATAACGGGTGGATGTCGCAAATCTTGCGTGTTGATGAACTCATGGGCCCGGGGCCAGATCACAAGTCGTTCGGTTCGTGTGAAAGCTTGCCACAACCTTTTCTTAACTTTTGTTCCTAACTAGCTATGAAAATGATCACAATCAAAATACATCTGGCAACGATCTAATCTAAAGGGTGATTATTTGGGTTTCCACACAGAACATAGAGTATTAGGTAAGAGAAGAGAAGTGGAGCTGCCTTGGGCTCTGTGAACAAATGCAGTGCAGCTCAGCTTCTGCCTCGTGGTTGTCAGGGCTCCCGATGTGCTTTTAAAAGCGCCAAAACCTTTAGGACATTCAAAACAAGCGCATATAAGTTGCGGCCACTAATTAGGTATAATTTGTGCACAAAATGGCCACGGAGTAGGTATAACATGCACTTGAAATACATTTTTGTTGCCATAAAAGGCAAAATTGTGGCCACCATGAAATTACTCTGTGGACATACATCAGGTGTAACATGCGCTGGAAATAATATTTTGTGGCAACGAAATATTGGTTTGTGTATAACACATGTATAGTGGCACCATCTAAGATTTTGCCACCCAGAAGTCATGTTGAAAAAGTCTCCTAAAAATGAGGATGTCCACCTCTCCGTTCTCAGGTGGATCGCCGTTGCCGAACGTGCTGGTCACCACCAGCACCAGCGTCTCATGCTCCAAGTCCACCACGTCGTAGTCGTCCATGGACATCACCTGCACACAGGTGTCCGGTGTTCCCACGTTACATTACGCTTCATCGTTCGTGCCCTGCTCTATTACAGATTTTAATACCACAGTGTTGCCTTGAGATACCAATGACCCGACTATATTCTTTATCCTCTGCGAAGAACAACTAATATTAATGCCGTACTGAGAAGCCGAGCCTCTATTACAGTATATCTGTATGTCTGTCTTATACTGCCCCCAGGTGGCCAACCCGCACACACCAAAAAGAGCAGCACATCGAAGGAGGAAGTTTGACAGAAACGGTTTCATTCTAGTAAATTCTATTCAGCCATTTTAAAATTCGCTGTCATTTTGTGCATGGGGAAATGCACAAAATGAGTTTTTGCACTTACAGTTGACTTTGAATTTTAAAACTAACTCACTCAAAATGCTATACTACGTTTGTCCGCCATGCCATGCCAAATCCCAAAATTATGAGGCCAGTTCACTTTGCAGTATTGGGCAGTTCACTCTGCTTTGATGAAGGAACCCTGGTGCATCTCTCCTGTCTTGCTGCTGGCCCAACAATATGAGCGGTGTTCAATATGTCCATGTTTTTGGAGGACAAAAACAAAAAAAATGCTGTTTGTGTACTTTTGATTTGAGCGCAGCCCTTGGCAGCCTCAGTATACTTCTCGCATTTCACTTTACAGTAAACTCACGGTCACTTCCGTTGCATGGTAACCAAATCGAAACAAAGCGTTACCTGGCGTCTC
The DNA here is from genome assembly GCF_024500385.1 of Phyllopteryx taeniolatus. Taxonomy (NCBI): domain Eukaryota; kingdom Metazoa; phylum Chordata; class Actinopteri; order Syngnathiformes; family Syngnathidae; genus Phyllopteryx; species Phyllopteryx taeniolatus. The sequence goes on along the minus strand of NC_084504.1, from coordinate 33,133,909 downwards.
ACCAGATATGTAAGATATGCTTCCTGTTAATTTCACAAAAGAATCTCCTTCTACTTAACGGAGTTTCCGTTTGCCTTGTGTGACTCATCAGCGCCACAAAATTAATCATAGCTGACAGCATCGCTAAGCAAGCTAGGTGCTGAAGTTATAAACTGCTTCCGTTTCTTCTTCTGTGATGGAGAAGATTGGTGGAAGCGCTACATAGCGATGTCTGCCGTCTAGTGGTGAAAGGTATTATTACAACTTAAGACTGATCAGGTATGGGAGAAGACGCAATTTAAAAATGTTCAAAAATGAATTGAGGAGCGACTTCGAGCGTAGGCGCGGACCACACGCGGCCCCGCCACGCCTGAATCTGACAAACATGAACAAAGCCTAAACATGCGAGATGGTCATCTTTGGTAGCTCTTCAACACATCTTGTGTAAAATGAAAGACATTGCAAACGTATAATATTTCTACAGCTGCTTTGTTAAAGGTCTCCTGCCGTAGGGCTCCGCAGGTCACCTAAACCGGAAGGAAGTGAGGGGTCCTGTTTTGCCCGATGCAGAAGTTGCTTGCGCATAAATCCATCGAGATACAGTAACTATCACATGGGGAATAGCTTTTTCCGCATGGTGAATGTACGGTACCGAGTCAATTCGTACGGCCCGGGCCTTAGTGTTGGGGATGCAAATCGCTCGCTGGCACACATGCCGACATCTAAAGAGGAAATGAGCGTCATCCCAGACCGCGGGCAACACAGCGTGCGCACACCCACACATCCGCATTCCCGATGCTCACATGCCTCAACGTGTCCCTTTTGTGCCATTCATCATACGGGGGGACAAACCCTGAGGCAAACCGCACAATGTGCGATTGAGGTTTTTTTGTGCTTGGCTTGGCTGATTTAAAAAAAAAAAAAAAAAAAATCAGCCCGCTTCCTCCTAGCCGGAGAGCCGAGTGTGACAAAAGACGGCCGCAACTTACTTTGCAAGGCCGGCTGATGCAAGGCGTGGGCAAGCGGGCCTTAGCGTCGCAAGCGTACCTTAGCGACGCAAGCGTACCTTAGCGCCGCAAGCGTACCTTAGCGGCGGAAGCGTGCCTTAGCGTCGCAAGCGTGTCTTAGCTTTGTGTCGCAAGCGTAACTTTGCGTCACAAGGGTAACTTAGCGGCGCAAGCGTACCATAGCGTCGCAAGCGTACCTTAGCGACGCAAGCGTACCTTAGCGACGCAAGCGTACCTTAGCGCCGCAAGCGTACCTTAGCGGCGGAAGCGTGTCTTAGCTTTGTGTCGCAAGCGTAACTTTGCGTCACAAGGGTAACTTAGCGGCGCAAGCATACCTTAGCAGCACAAGCGTACCATAGCGTCGCAAGTGCACTTTAGCGTGGAAAGCGTGCTTTAGCATCACAAGCATACCTTAGCGTCGCAAGCATACCTTATCGTGGAAAGCGTATCTTTGTGTCGCATGCGTACCTTTGCGTCAAAAGCATGCTTGAAGATCTCGCACAACGTCTTGGCGTAGTCCTGAGACTTGCCCGTTTCGGTGGCGAACAGGATGGTGGCCTTGACGCGCTTGGCCATGGCCGCACCCATCAGCTTGGCCGAGAACTTCACCGCCCTGCCGAGACACAAAAAGACAAATGCGGCGGCGCTCCCATCACTTACTCGTTTCGTTCGTCCTGTCATCAAGCTTGTAACATTTGTTCATGTATCAATTCAATTTCCATTTTGTGTTCTTAACTCGTTCACTGGCAGCCGTTATTCCCAGATTGCAAGAGCATTTTGACAGGCCCAGAAAATATTGTTCAGTGAAAATACCAGCACCCAACCTAACAAAGGAAAGAGTACTTTGTATTCATCTTTTTTTGTTCTTTTGTAATCAGTAGTCGAAAATGGGTTGGTTTGACCAAAAACACCGGTTTCTGACCAAAAAGCCAAGCAAACACGCTTTTGTTTGAAACGATGGTTTCAAGTACTCGTTGGTCTTAAAATAGGTTTTCAATGAAGGGTTTGGGTTTGAAACAAGGTTTAGGGTTTCAAGCCATAGACAGAGTTTCAAGTCAGGGTTATGGTTTCAAGTGAAGCTTTCAAAGTCGGGTTTCAAACCTGCGTGAGTTTGCTTGAAAAGCAGTGGAAATGAGGACTCCAAAATACAAATGTCGTTTACTGCGCATGTTTAATTGCTCGTGGCTGGCACTCCGACTCACTGTGCCGCCTCAATCGGGCTGCGGCACGTCGGTGTTGAAATCAAAATCAAAAGCAAAGCTGAAGCTGAAGCCAAAATGTTTTCTGATCAGTGCCCTCAACTCAACCTGAAAACCGATTCCATTTCTCTTTGGACGCGTTCAGCGTTGGCATATTCATGCAGCGCAACATTCTGCGTGCAGTCAAAGTTCGCTTGGCTAATGGGGGGGGGGGGGGGGGGGGGGGTTGAACAGAACAGAACAAAACAAAAACGGACCAAATTATGTTGATTTCATAGGAAATGTGCGGATTCATTTTGATGAAGATTTTCTATGCATAATTGATTGGAAAGTAGATTTGGAATATTTGTTTTTCCAAAATGTTGTTGTTCAATAATATCGAAATTATGATACACGTTAGTATGATTGTTAATATAAAAAAACATGTTCAATGTAAAATCTATTCATTCTATAGGAGAATGCCCCAAAACAGCATACGCCTAATAAGCACCACAATACGACATGTCTGTTTACCACCTCTACTGCCCACTCTTTGTCTTTTCAAACCGTTTACTTAAACTGTCCTTCATAATGATTTTGAACACTGGAGTTTAAGGGATTTTGCAAAGAATAAAAATATTCTTATAGTCAATCAAATATTTTTTTTCCCGAAAGGTAATGCCAAGCTCGGACAATATGGATGATAAAAACAAAATTGCTCAACATAAATCACATTGACTAATTTGGAAAATGAAGGAAAAAAAAAAAAAAAAAAAAAAACCCTCCTCATCCCCAGACCTCAACCCTATAGGGCAGCGGTCACTAACTGGCGGACCGCGGTCCAGGTCCGGACCCAGACTACAGCCCCAAAAAAGGTTAGCGTTCAAGACATGCGGGGCGCTTCTATTTTCAGTGGCGCAGCAGTACAGACTTTACAGTAGTCAGGAACCATGTCAACCAATCACATGCGAGCTCAGCCTCCCCCTTCAGCAAACCGAATCAGATCTCAGGCGGTAATCACTGACTGCGCACGGCCCAGACAGAGACGAGGGGAAACGGAGCAGGGGAGCGAGAAAGAGACTCGGCGTGGAAGTCGAGTTCAAGACGCAAAAAAGCCATTAGGAAACAAAACCTCCAAAATGGCTCAGTTGTTAAGTTGTTAAATAGTTTGTTCAAGTATTGTTTAGGTTACTGTAGAAGAAGGGCTTGGTAACAGAAAATTATTGTTTATTATTATGACCATTTGGAATTTGGGTACAGATTTGAGCAAAAATCCCGGAAGTCGACGAGCACGATTTGCTTTCGCGGGCCGCCTAAAATGACGTGGCTCGCCGCATCTGGCAATTTGGAAGGCAGACCTCAATTCACTGAGCAGCATGAACGATGATCTCTGAGGGCGGATGGCGGCGTACGGCCCTCGCCGTGCTACCGTGAGGAGGGCCCTGAAAAAGAGAACACCGCAAAGACCTCCGGCGAGGCTTAGGAAGACGGCGGACGCGCCGTCAGCCGAGCTCGTCATCTCCTCCGGGCGAGCCGCCGTAATCACGTACATACGCAACCCGAACAAAGGTGCGATTACCACCCCCGTCCTTCGCACCCCCCCGCAGGGCTGATTGAATGAGGTTCACAGTCCACTTGTTCCCGCCTCACGTGATCACCGCCTGTGTGTTGTGGTGATCTAATTTCCTTCTAAGTGTGACATTTAAATAACAACACAAAAATTAGAAAGTGCAATTTCTGTAGAAATGTCTCGGATGGAAATGCGATGGAATGAACTGAATTGTCGAAATGTAGACTGAGAGACTGCAAGTTGAAATGCGGAAGGTGCCATGTTCTTAGGCGGGCGGATTTCACATTTAAAAGCCAAGTTTGAATATCCTCAACTAACGTAGATAAACCTCCTTCTGACGAGTCGTCAAACGACGGCGACAGTAGATATTGGTCATTCCAATTTTCAGATATCTGCAACAGAATTGTCGATATGTGCAACTCCAGTTTGAGATGAGATTTTAAGTTTTAACCAGGCGAAATTAAGTTGGAGATATCCATCAACGGAATTATGGACTTGCTGTAGATATCTCTTTTCATATCAGAAAGTCGCAGACGTCGTACGTTTTCAGCGGCGACACAATAATGAGCGTCCACTCACTTGGCAAGTTTCTTGAAGCCGATGGCTCGTTTCTTGGTGGGCGTCCCGTTGACTCCTTTCCACACGTGAGTGTTCCACGCGTCGACCTGCGGCAGACGGGAGAGCACGCCGCACTTTTGACACCAGCGGGACCGCCAGAAGGTTACGAACGCTCGCAGACGCTATGTTGCATACAGTAGCTGTTGATGTGACCAAATGCGGTTGGCGAGCTCTGTCCGGCGCCAACAAAGGTGAAGGGTGCCAAATTAGGGTTTTGAGCTTTTTGGGAGAGGTATTCAACGAGAGTTAGGGTATCAAGTCAGAATTTTAAGGGTTTTTTTTTTTTTTTTTTTTTTAAAAGGGTTAGGGTTTCAAAGTAGACTTTCAAGTTCGGGTTTGGAGCCTCGGTCAGATTTTCAAACAATGGTCAGGGTATCAAATGAAGGTTTAAAGCCTTGGCTCAGGTTCCAACTAGGGTTGGGGTTTCAAACAGAGTTGAAAGCCTTGTTTAAGGTTTTAAAAAAGGTTAGGTTTGAAATTAGGGTTTCAAGTCAGAATTAGGGTTAGGGTGTCAAATGTTAAAACAGTCAAGGGCTTAATGCTTCGATTAGGTTTTTAAACAAGGGTTGGGGCTTTATAGTAGGGTTTCAAGTTAGAGTTAAGTTAGGGTTTCAAGACAGGAATAGTACTTTGAAGTAGGGTTTTAAGCCAGAGTTAAGGTTTCAAGTTAGGGTTTGGAGCCAAGTTCAATGTTTCAAGTTTTCAAAGTAGGGTTTCAAGCCTACGTTCTGGTTTGCACCCACCTGGTACTCGAAGGAGGGCGTGAGGCGGTAGTTGAGCATCTCCTGGTGGAAGACGGGCGTGATGCTGCCCGACATGGGCGGCACGATCCACACCCAGTCGCTGGGGCAACCGCCGCGCACCCGGTACTCGTTCTCCATGTGCTTCATGAAGGACTCTGTGGCCGAGTGGTGGTCCACGATGGTCACCTTGCACGCCTGACCGAGGGAAAGCGCGCCATTTCAATTGCGGGAGTCGGGAGGAGAGCCAATCATTTCGAAAAGACGCATTTACAAAAAGATGAACATAAAATAACATAAAATAGAATTAGGGCTGGAACTCATTATTTTCATCATTGATTATTCTGTCAATTATCTTTTATCAATTAACCAATGATTCAGTTGGAATTTCTTTTCATCCTTTTATTGGAAAAAAAAAAACAAAAAACACAGGACTTTATTTTACATTGACGGTGCAGAAAATGCCGAAACAAGTTGATGACGACGCAGTTTCTGATTTGGTCCGTAACATCCGTCTGAAAATCGTTAAAAATGCTGATCATTGTTTTCCTAAATGAAAGCAGAAGTTTGCAAATGTCATATTCTGGGGGGGGGAAATAACAAACAAAACAAAAAAACCCCAAAGATAATCAATCTGCTTTCATGGAGGGTGAGAGAAATCTGAGAATATTCTGACATTCCGAGCACTTGCACAATTTTAAGTCAAACAAGGTCTGGAAAGGATGAATCAATCATCAGAATAGTTGTCAATTCATTTTAGAATCAATTAGTCGTCTGTAAATCAATGAATTGGTGCACCTCTAAATAGCAGATAACAAAATTCAGCAGTTTGTGGACCACGATTTAATACTGCAATTCCATTTATTGTGCTGCTCTTTCTGGTGTGCCCGCTTTGGCCACCGGGAGGCAGTAGCGTACTAGAATCACGCAGCCGCAGACGAAGAATAAAACTTCGTCGAGTGGCGGTAATGCACATCAGAAGGTTCGGAAGAAAACGAAGACACCTGAAAGCTGTGGAGTACGGCGATGTTGATCTCCACTAGAGCTTTGTCTTTCCACAAAGAAGACGTTTTCCTGGTGTCTAACGACATCTTGTCGGCGACATCCTGCGGACGGATTTCGTAGGAATAATTATTTGTATGATATTCACGAGTCGTACCAGAAAATGGAGTCCAGTAGCCCACCTCCAGAATGTTGTAGCGGGAGCCGTCGCAGAAGTCCCTGACGCCGATCTCGGTGCCCATGTACCAGCCGCTGAAGGGGCAGCCGGTGAACTCCAGGCCTCCGACTTCCATCAGCATGTTGGAGACCGCGGGCAGGCCGTACCACTTCAGGTCCAGCTCCTTGAACCACTCGTACCTGCGCACGGCGGCAACAACAACAACAACAACAGGAATGCGTACGTACACATCAGCTCCCCGACTGGAAAACGGGGCCCGCACGCAGCCAAAACCAACATTAGTGCAAATGAGCCACTCGCTTTATATCCCCGGGAGGCAAACTGCCGCGCAATTTACACTTGGCAGCGTTTGGACAATTTGGGCTGACGAGATATCATCCGGTCACAAATGTCCGCAGCACAGTCAGTCACATGAAATCCATCAAGGCCGTCTTGTACAATAGAAATCAACCGAGCGAGAAGAAATAGTCCGCAGACTGTCAAAGTTAAAGTTCCCGGCAGACTCGATCACTCGCGTGCGCAACGTACGATCATCATACGAACGCGATCCCGGTTCAGGGATCTTCAATTCAAATCCGGAGGGGTCCGGATGGAAAGGTGGGACCCTCAAAAGGTTTCCATTTGTGTAGCCCATCTGTCAAACTAAATTAAAATGGCATATTTCCTTTACACAACATCTATTTATGGTTTTGCAAATCGACACTTTTGTCTTCCATGAAAAAAAACGTATCTGTCTGTGGCCTACATGGTCCAATGGCTAAGATCATCGCCTGCCGCCGTGGGGGACCTGGGTTCAAGACCCCGACCGGACCGTCCGCCGACATCTCCCGGACTCACGGCTGCGGTGACCTTGATACCCCGAAATGCTCCCCGGGCGCTTCGGCTGCCCCCTGCTCCAGTGTGTTCCACTAACGTGTGTATGTGTTCACCCTGAAGGGTTAAATAAATGCGCAGAACATGCATATGCGTGTTCATGACAAGAAAAGGGGATTCTATGAAGACATCTCAGTTCCCTCGTCTTGTGCGTTCAGTGGATACGTTTGCTCGACGGATCCGTGTTTTGTTCGGAAGTGCCGACAACGGTTCTGTGCTGGCTTCCAGAGGAGTACAAAAAGACCGGTCGGTCCGTTCCTTTATAAAAACCGCTTTCTGAACCTTTGATCAAGCCGTACCGTGTCATCAACCCTGCAAATCGGTTTGATTGGCTAATTACAGTCACGTGATCACAACCAGGGCGACCGTAGGAGCGAATGTGGCTGCGTACATTGCCCGGGGGCTTCCCGCGGTCCGCCATTTGAAGACACCCGCCTTTTGTGATTCATGCTAGCTGTCTTGCACAATAGAAATAAACAGAACCAGTAGAAATAGTCCACAGAGTAAAATAAAAATACAAATAAAAAAGTAAAATAAAACCCCCCAAAACGATTGCAATCATGCCTCTGGCCAATTGGTTAGGCTGGAGCTGAAAAACATAGGACCGCCCACACGTGCAGTCAACAGAAAAGGCAGCATCAAGTAGTTCGTCTTGTTTTTTTGTGATTGATGTGAAGAAGCGACTCACTTGGGGTGCGTGATGGGCACCTCCAGGACCAGGTCTTCGGGGATCTCAAAGAGTTCGGGGTCGTTGCCGTTGGCCTGCAGAAGGAGGGGCAACACGTCGAAGCGACCCCTGGGAGCCTTCCAGCCCAGTTGCATGCAAATCTGCCAGCCCAAAACAAGATCACATGCCGCTTCACAGTTGCTTTCGCGCCCGCCAGAGGCCAGCACCGTTTGACAACTTTTGAAAGCATACGGCTCATTTTCACATCACTTGAGCAATAACGGCAAAGACACGGCCCGCTAAATTTCATCTTGAAAAAAAAACATTCATTTTACTGATATGAGTATTTGAATTCTTGGCAATTGTTATCATTCAAAAGCTAAGAATTCTTTCAAGGGGGGGGAAGAAAAAAGTATTTTTCACACTTTTAATGCCAAAATGGCTTTAACCATGTGTCCCGAAGGAAATTTCATTCAAGATCTTTTCTGAAGATGCTGATGACATTTTCAGATGCATCGGATTTTTCTCCTGTTGCTTCATAAGCCTTTTGAAAAATGTGTGAAAAAAATAGCACGCTATAGTATTGTGCTTCATAAAAACATTCAGTAATTACATAATTAAAGAGAATGTCAAGAAATTCAACAGTTTTTTGCTTCAATTCAAAGGACATTGTGCCGCTCCTGTTGTGTCCCGTTGCCACCTGGGGGCAGTATAATACAGGAATACGGACATACAGCAGTCCCGCGGTCATTCGTTAGGTTCTGGACCACTCCCCGCAAAAGATGAAATGATTTATACATATTTCAAAGCTGTATGAAATTCCCCAGACTCTTATTAATGTGCCCCGCACTCCAATTAACATCTGCCATATTCTAATAAACACTTTCTATACTCGAACACCTTTTAAACTCTTCAACATACACTAATGGACGGTAGTACTGTCCACTATGTACTTTTTATTCTTTGTAATATGTGTTTTCTCTCTTTTTTTCTTAACCGTTTTTATGTTTTAGGACAGGAAGTGTATATTTTTCCACATAAAGAAATATACCCATGCACTCAAAATCCTGCGATATGAAAAAGAAAAAACCAAATCTGCAATGCACTGAATCCAGGATAGGTGAACAGCGGTATCGCGAGGCAACGCTGGACTGGTGTCAGCTCCTCGGGAAGCGGCAGTAATGTTAAGTCATTCTTCACAGAGGATAAAGAATAAATGCAGTCGCTGCCTTCGGAATCAATCACTCGTTTGCTACTCTCAAATCACTAGCATGGGATTTTGAGTGAACTATATTGCATATCATATTGATGAGGGAGTACTGGCGCAAGTCATTTTCAAGCGAGCTGTGGCATGCGCACACGCACCTCTGTGAACTCCACGTTGGCGGCGTCTCCCAGGAGGCTCCCGTCGGGCTGCTTGTATCCGGCGTAGCGTATGAGCTGAGTGTTCCACACGCGGTAGTCGCCGTTGCCGTCCGTCCTTTGAGGGAAGATGGTAATGGCCGACCTGCGACAGCACAACGTTGGGAAATTGACGGGTTTCTAACAGGCAAGTTGTTCCCCCCAAATGATGTTAACGACAGTCTCCCATTTCTTGAGACTGTGAGAGCCGGCGCAAAGGAATACTTGAAGAAGTGCATTTGTTTCAATGTGTTTAAAGCATATGAGAGGAGTCAAACTTATACGCTCTACATTGCAAATTTGCACCTACCGCACGGGGAGTGGCTTTGCAACGTATCCGCCACGATAAACGAGGTGAGAATTGTGGCCGTTAGCGAGCGTTCAGTCATTTGGCTCGAGCCAAGCTCGCCCGGCTGTCATTTAACTGACCGATAGGGTTCATTGACCAGCAACCAATAGGCTCCCTGCACAAACCTGAGCGACGTGGCGCTTGCCGACTGAGACTGATGAAAAAGAAACATTCGTCCGGCACCAAGTAGAAACGGAATCCCTCAAAAGTTAAGCTCTTTGTCTGTTTGTTGCCGGGCGAAATAGCGATGCGCCGCCGCCGCCGCCGCCTATCAAAGCGAGTCGTCCCTTCCCGAAGGTCAGGCCCCGTCGGCTAATGAGCCTGACGCCGTGGAGTGGAGATGAAGTGTCAAATGTGATTAGGAGGCACTGGATAGTGAGCCACCGACGGACAGACAGACGGCGGGTGGGTCGAGATGGGCTAACACGTGAATGATTTGGTTTTTCTTACCTCAGGTTGCCCTTGTTGGTGGCGTACTTGATGTGGTTGCAGATGTAGTTGTACATTCCATGAGCTGTTGTGCAGTCCCTCGCGTCAAAAACCTGCAACAAAAGACTGGGTTTTTTTAGGTATCTGTATTTACCTTGTGTTTTTCCTCGTGCCAAGTTATCAAAACTGGATCTTAATTGACAGCAAAAAACAACATAACCTTATACAGTACATTTTTTTTAACACAAATTTCTGCATGACTTCTTATGTACAGAGTGTGAGTACTTTTGCCACCTGTGCTTTTCAATAATAGGATACTTTGCTCCCAATTAATTTTTTGATGGCAATCTCCGACAGGTTTGAATCTAATTAAAGGAAAACTCCTGCTCTCCTCGGGCCTTTTTGTACATTTCCCTCTTTTGTTCTCATTTTGGCTGTGTTACAGCTTGCGGCATCACAATTTGCAAGAAAATGACAATAATTTGGAACGCAGTGCAAAGGGAGAAAAAAACTCATGGTGACACCATCATCATCCCCTGACCTCAACCTGATTGAGAACCTGACGAGCATCCTCAAATGGGAAGTGAACCCAGGATGTCAAAACTTGGTTATGTTGTAAATGTGAATATCTTCTTTCTCAGCTGCTTACTCTTCTTTACCGGTATACTTGATTATGCAAGCTTGTCATGTAAACGACATTGCCTGTTTCGGAAACGGAATCCAAAACGACACGCCTAATAATTTGAAACTCGTTTGCCATTGAAATAAAGGCCAATTAATTGCTCGCGACCTGCAGTTTAGACCACTGGATCCTCCCGACGCAGCGGGCGGCGTTCCTCCAGGCGGTCTTGGCTCCGTAGATGAGCTCGGTGTCTTTGAGCTGGTACGTTCCCGACGCCTCGATCTCCTTGGTCACCTCCTCCAGCCGGTCCATATGAGCCTTTGAGCTGTACCTGCGCGCAAAGGCCAAGCGGGCACCGTCAGAACGTGTGCCCGTGTTTCCACCAAATAATCACCTCCCACAATCGCCGGTAAACAAATCATAACAATCAAGAAAAAGTCCTCCGTGGCCGGATGATTTCAATTCAAAGATGTCAAGGCAACAGGTGGCGCTATGATCCCGCAAACCGAACACCGATTTGGTCCAATTACAAGTCGGAAGAAAAACATTTCCAGAAAAAGTACCAACAGTGGCGAATTGAGAAAAAAGGGCCAGAATACATGTGGACGGATAGTGGAGGGGACTTACTCGTTTTTACCCTTCACGGACCTAAAAAGTGAACAAGACAATCAACAAACGGGCAAAATAGAAAACAACATTTACACTGCTGACAAATGTGGAAAAATTCATAGATGTCACCAAGACTAGCTGCAAAACGTGTTCAGATTGATTTCTTGAAATAGCCATGAATTCGATCAATCAATAATGAATTGCTGCGACTGGATCATTGAAATCTCTTTGTAGTGATCGGAAAGGTGGGCGTGCGCATCTTACCTTTTAATGGAGGTGTAGTACTGGTCGATGAACTCCGTGGCCAGGCTGAGGAGCTCCCCTTTGGGCCGCGCCTCCTCGGGCTTGCGGGCGCTGGGCGTCAAAATGGAACCCTGGCACACGTTCTCGCCACATGTGGGCAACTGGAACCGAAATAAAAGAGAAGCAGCGTGCATCACCGGCGTGGCATCTGTACAGCTGAAGTTGACACTGGCAGTTTGGAAAGTGATGATTTGTTTTTTGTTCGTACAAACTGTACAGTAGAAGCTTTTGCTTGCTAGGTCATCCTGGTAAAAAGCTATTTAAGCACGGCAGCCACATAAGGCAGATAATAACTGCCTGTTCATGCGTGTATATGTGGGACCTTACCTAAGGAGAAATAGACACTTGATAGCTTGTGTTGGAACTTAATTGCATATTTCCTATTTCTCAAAGTGCCTATCTCGTCTCTTGTCTTTGTAAAGGCTTAAAAATTCCCCCTTGACAACATCTAATGAAGGTAGAGCATGGCGCCAAAGTTTGATGGTCATTTCGAGGCGTCACCATGAAAAACGCAATCAATCTAGAAAATGAAAATCAGCCCCCGCCAACAGTTTCCTGCCTCAAGATCAAATTTCTCCGAGTGAGCTTTATAATCTTTGTAAAGAAAACAGGCCTCTACGGTTCTATTTTTTTTTCTCAATTCCAATCTTTAAAAAAGAACAATAATGAAGCCAAAGGCCCAGAGAGGATCATGACTATTTTCCACGAGATGGCTGACAAACGAACGAGGTGGTGAGTCACGTATGCGCTCTGACAGGATGAATGAAGCGTGGAAAAGCCAGAAGAGGAAGAGAAGCAAGGACAAAAGTTCTCGCAGAGCCGACTTGGATGATTTTAACGTCAGCTGTCGTTCAGCCTCGTTGCGCGACACCGACTCGGGTGTCAGTCCAAACTTGGCTCGTCTCGGGGAGAAACGCGGTCAGAAGGCGGCCAAAATAAACCATCCGGAAACACGCACGAAGGGACGCGGCGGCGGCGGCGGCGGCCAGTCCAAACATTACGAGGAGATTGAGCGCATGGGTAAAGCTCAGCGGATGTGTGAACTCAACGACCGCCAGCCCTTTTCAAAGCCGTCCCCCATGCCAGCCTTGTTAGAGCCTTTTGACTGATCTTTCAAGACCCACAGAACATTGTTTTCTGTGACAAAATAGACGCTGAGTCTACCAAAACACAGAGCACGCTCTTCTTTCACCGGGACAACAACAACAAAAAAACTTCCTTCTAAAACGCCACTTTCGGACCACATGCTTCTTGTGAAAAGAAACATTTCGAGAACAGTTTGGTGCCACCTATAAAACAACAAAAACAATACTGAGAAGGGGCTTTTGATGGAAAAATAATCACATTCATTTTATACTGATTGGTATCGGCCGATTTTTAACATTTTATGCCGATCGGCTTGAATGTCATAATTCGCCGATCCGATCAATGCTCAGCAAAAGAAATCAACTCCGCGTCGCCGCGTGCACAGGATATTTGAATTCAAAAGCTATTTGATTTTTAGCCTCGTGTCTTTTGACGTAGTACTGTAAATATCTGACGGCCAACGAAGTTATTTAAAAAACGTCGACGGTGTGGAACAGACAAGACAAAATTGCTCTTTCACGACTGCATTATGCCAGACTACTGCAAAAAAAAATATTGTATTCCGACACCACCGCATCCCGTTTTTTACGATCATTGGGCTTTATCTTGTCAACTCAAATGCGACCGGATACACTCGTTACCGTGGCGATGACAACAAGAGTGGATCGCGCCGACTGTTATAAGGATAAAATGGGGAAAAAACGTGTGTCGGTGGTCACCGGCGCTCAGGACAGGAGAGGACGTTTGTTTAAGACTCGCTTGAGGTACGTTCACGTACTTTGAATACGATACGCCTCGCAGGCAGGACACAAAACGTTATGTTGCCAAGCAAGCTAGTGGTACCACGAACGGTTGGACGTAAACATGCCGCCGTTCTGTCGAACAGGAAGTTTCTCTAAAGTTTCGGCGTGGGTGAAGTCATTTAATTCAAAATAAAGTCATTTAATGACAGTAAGTTAGCAGCCATTATTTCTGTCACGTTGTAATGCTGCTTTGACCTGACCGATTAGAATAGACCATCTGACTAGAGCAGAGATTTCCAACCTTTACGGAGCCAAGGAACATATTTTACAAAATTTGAAAAATCTCACACAACACCAACAAACAAACATGTCACAAAAAGTGGAGACATTAATGACTGCATTGACTTCCTGCCATCTAATAGAAGAGCAGTTATCATTTGTTCTGTCTGTCACTATGCCTCACTGGCATAAATAGGCAAACAAAGATACATTATTGATTGTAAATATATTTTTTGGAGCAATTGAGTACACAAGTATATACAGTATATGAACAGGTCATTTAAATAGAGATTCCTCCATCTTGTGATCGGATCGGTTATTTAAACTCACTGATTGGTGATCGGCCCCAAAAAGCCGAATAAATCTCAAACCAAGAAACGCACTGTGAGCAATGCTGACTCACCGCATGTCTCCAGGTGAGCGTCGAGTGGCTTTTTGACATGACCTTCGTCACTGACTGCATGAACTGTCATCCAAAAGCAGTACCACAACCATCTAGTAGAACCCCTTGTGTGCCGATTAACCTTTTAATACAATCAAAACCATTTCTACAAATCTGGAAGCTCACAGTAGTCACACAAATGCACAAATCTGGCAACTACAGTCCCATTGCTGTCCTTCTGTTTGTCTCCAAAGTACTTGAAAAGATTGCTGCTGGGCAGCTAATTGACCAATCAGTTGCTGCATCCTCAGCAGTTTGGGTTTGGACAAAACTATTCAACGGAGATGGTTAACTGCTATCTTCTAGAACAAGAATTAAAGAAGTACCACTCGACTAAGGCCATGTAGTTGGCGCCGTTTTGCTAACTAGTGCCACAGGGATCCGTTTTAGGACCACTACCTTTCTGAATGTACATAAATGAACTCCCAAATTGTTATCAGGGTGTTAACTTGCCAACTTTATCCAGCTGATACTATCATCCATGTCTCTGTTAATCCTTACAGTGGTTTACAAACTTGAAATTCACACACAAGCCAGGCGAGACCCTTTTCCACGCCTGCCCGTTAAAAACGTGCTTTACCAATATAGACGTCGATGGCAGTAAATGCTTGGACTCCAGTTGACAAAATGGAAATGTCCACAGCAGGGAATGAGTTAAAAGCAGCACAAAGAGGAAGTAGCGGGAAGACCGAGACAGTGGGGGAAAAAAACTAAACAAGGAATGCCTGCAGAGTAGCAGGGGCATCTGTAAAGCCGAAGATGAAAAAAAGTGACGCGCAGAGCACAAGAAAACATGGCTAAAAATAAGAGGATAAAGAGTATTAAAAGAGAAAGATTAGAGTGAGGCCACCGAGGCGAGTATAAGAGGCGAAAAAAAAAGATAAGAAAGGGGAAGAGTGCATGTAAAAAAAAAAAAAGCAAATTGGGGGCATTGATGGAGGCGGAAGATGGTGCGTGCGTATCAAATACTGGATGAAAACGGCCTGCTCAGTCCTCGGATGAGGCTTGTTGAGAGCGAGAGAGGCGGCGTTAACCAATCGCACGGAGGCTGAATGCGGCAAACTGGTTGCCTGGTAACTGCCGGCAAGTGTCGGACACGTCGCCCCCTCCTGCCCCCCCCCCGCCCCCCCCGCCCTTTTTGCAGGGCACTGCTGAAATGCAGCTTGTCTGTTCAATACTTAAAAAAAAAAAAAATTTTTTTTTAATTAAGTTTGCTTTAAAAGAGTCTCAACAGGACTCAAAGCAGATTTTCCTTCCGCCGAGTGGATGTTTTGATCCGCCCGTCACTTTCCGTCATCGCTGGCTTGCTGGCCCTCGCCGAGCGCGTTCCGAAGCGGCGAAATCCTCAAATCCCCCCCGCCTGGAGAGGAGTCGCAAAAGAGCGCTTGCCTCAGCGACAAATCCCCCCCTCGCGTGCCGCATTCTCGCAAGGCCTCGCTCGCCTTTTCCAATTTGGGATTTGAAAATAAACTGTGATAAATGCAATTCACGCTTGAAATATCAATTGAAAAATTGTGGAAAAATTACTTACAAAAAATGTATCATCAAATCATTTATTAGATCAATAAGAATTATGAATGTAAAAAAATCTAATAATTTTTAATGATACTTTTATTAAAACATTAAATAGATACTGTATGTGTATTATATACAACAAACAAGAAATGGGAATGAAAGTTTTATATATGTATTCGCAAAATGTTAGTTATGAAGTTATTGTCAATATTAAAAAAATACTCCATTTGGTTACATTTCATAACTATATAAAACAACAAAAACGTTTTATCAAACATTTCTATTTTTTGACAAAATATTGTTTGAGTCATTTCATATAAATAATTGAAAATAAAACCTTCGGATTGTATGCTGATGTCAAATCAGTCAAACGCAAGCCGTATTTGGAGGACGGTTGAGAGCGACTTGGCCGAGCGCGCCTCACCTTTGCCGCGCTGTGGTGGAGCGTGTCGTTGAGGACGCTCCTCGTCTCCCAGTTCTTGATCTTCAGGAAGCGGGGGCACTTGGAGGGGCTTCCGTTCTGCACCGTCTTGGTGGGCGACGTCTTGCCCGTGCCCTGGCCCTGAGAGCAGACACGGCCCATCACGTTACGATTACGGAAAAAAAAAAGGCTCAAATTTTTCTCCACAACAATCCCGTTTCCCTTTGTACAACGTTCCCCCGTTAATCGCCGATTTTTAAACGATCATTTTTTGACTGTATACTGTGGGTCAGAGTAGCGCGCTGTCAGTGTAATACCACATTTCGCCACAAAACAACCCAGGCAGCACTGAGCTATGCTAGAAGAGATGTCACGTAATTGACGGCAGGCAGCTCTGTTTGTCTGTGTCGCCGCTCCGTGTGTGCGAAGTCGTTTTAAGCCTCACAATGACAACAACCGTCGTTTGGCCGGACTCAACCTCGTTGATTGTAGACGGCGCATCGGCGGTGTGTACCCTGATTTTTCGTGCAAGCGCCAAGCTCGCTGCGTGTGTTTGCCAATTTGGCAGACCGGTCTGGCGGAGCGTCCTTGGACATGCGCCTGGCGGAGTCCCGATTTATTTGCAGGAACTCAATCGAAGTTTACACCGAACAACTGGCACAAGGCAGACCGCTGGTCTAACGTGTTTTTGGTGGATTTGATCGGGGCGCAGGCAGACAGTGGTCATTATGTGAAGTAGATGTTATGCTGTCAGAGGTGCATACTCATCAAGCTCCTACCTTTTTACCCAAAAATAAATTCATTCATTCACTGGCAGGCCAAGTTCCCCATATCGCCTGCCGTTTTACAGCATCTTACTTAATTATGTTCATAATTGTAACAACACATCCATCCATTTTCTACCGCTCATCCGAGGTCGGGTCGCGGGGGCAGTAGCTTTTGCAGGGACGCCCAGACTTCCCTCTCCCCAGCCTCTTCATCCAGCTCTTCCGTGGGGATCCCGAGGGGTTCCCGGGCCAGTCGGGTCATCCCCGGGGTCTCCGCCCGGCGGGACATGCCCGCAACACCTCACCGGGGAGGCGTCCGGGAGGCGTCCGAATCGGATGCCCCGGCCACCTCATCTGGCTCCTCTCGATGCGGAGGAGCAGCGGCTCTACTCCGAGATCCTCCCGGACGACCGAGCTTCTCGCCCGTTCTCTAAGGGAGAGCCCGGACACCCTGCGGAGGAAACTCCTTTCGGCCGCTTGTAACCCGGGATCTTGTTCTTTCGGTCACGACCCGCAGGTCGTGACCGTAGGTGAGGGTAGGAACGTAGATCGATCGGTACATCGAGAGCTTCGCCTTTCACTCCAGACGCTGCACCGATCCGCCTGTCGATCTCCCGTTTCATTCTTCCTTCACTCGTGAACAAGACCCCAAAATACTTGAACTCCTCCACTTGGGGAAGGATCTCACCCCCGACCCAGAGAGGGCAGGCCACCCTTTTCCGACCGAGGACCACGGTCTCAGATACGGAGGTGCCGATTCTCATCCCGGCCGCTTCGCGCTCGGCTGCGAACCGCTCCGATGAGAGTCGGAGATCACGGCTCGATGAAGCCAACAGAACCGCATCATCTGCAAAAAGCAGAGATGCAATACTGAGGCCACCAAACCGGACCCCCTGTACGCCTCGGCTGCGCCTTGAAATTCTGGCCATAAAAGTTAGAAACAGAATCGGGAAGCCTCACCGGAAACGAGGCCGACTTACTGCCGGCAATGCGGACCAAACTTTGACACCGGTCGTACAGGGACCGAACAGCCCGTATCAGGGGGTTCGGTACCCCATACTCCCGAAGGGCTCCTCGAGGGACACGGTCGAACGTCTCCTCCAAGTCCGCAAAACAAAACTGGTCCACTGTTCCACGGTCAGGACGAGAACCACACTGCTCCTACTGGATCTGAGATTGGGGTGCCTCCTCTCCAGCACCCCTGAATAGACCTTACCAGGGAGGCTGAGGAGTGGGATCCCCCTGTCGTTGGAACACACCACCCCAGTTGCCAATCCAGAGGCCCTCTCCTCGATGTCCACGCGATGTTGCAACATGTAACAACTCATTAACAAGGTACAATCCAAAACCAGTTTTCTTGCAGCCATGTTGTTAGTGCAAAAAAAAAAATTTTTGCTGACAATTCAACTTGAATGAATCGATGAAATGGGCGAGCGCCACTCCAGGTGACGAAGTGCATGACCATCCACTTCCTGTCCGAATTTGGAAAGAATCGGCCGCTGACGGCGGCGAACCTTTCAGCGGGATATTGATCCACGACCGACGTAATCGATGGCGCACCTTCAACGCTTTGTTAGTCGCGCCGCGGCTCCGAACGAACGCAGTCGTTAACACTCGTTGCGATATTTGACTTCATTTGTATTCTGTAAAAAGAACTACAAACATAGAACAGAATGAAAGTATTTTCACATTCATCTACATTTGATGTGATTTTGATCATCCATAAGAAAATTCCATTTTGGGGTGTGACACATTTGTCTCCAAATGTTTAGTTGGCCTTTTCCATGAAAACCTACACAAATGCATCTCGGTTTCTTCAGCTCCTTTTGTTTCCGTCTTTCCAAGAAAACGTCACTCGCGGCGTCGTTCGCGTTGACGCCACAGGGGGGAGCCTCGTGATGTTGTCGCAATACACCAGAGGGATCTGTGACGAGGCCGTCGTTTTGCATTCACGCGATAGCAGACAGCAAAGTAAATGCTGTTATTTCTCAGATAATTCATATTTGTGAAAGTAATAACGTTTGCATGTTATTAAAAATAAGGAAGTTACGGCAACATTTTGCATTTCGGCCCTTTTTTTTTTTTTTTTTTTTAATTTATTAAATTTGGAAAACAGGAGTCATTTACAGCTTAGTTTAAAAGACCTCAACACGCAGAAGTAGCAACAGTTATCTGTTGAAAAATAAGGAAGTTACAACATTTTACATTTTGGCCTTTTATTTTGAAATGTAATCAAATTTGGGGAACAGGAGTCATTTACAGCTTGGTTTAAACGACCTCAACACGCAGAAGTAGCAACAGTTAGAATCCCTTGAAAAGGAAGTTACAGCAACATTACCATTTTTACACTTATATCAAGACAAAAGAGCGCAATGGCTAGTTCGGACTCGGATTTATGCACAGCGTTTGAAGGGCAAGGCGCGTAAATTGCGCAACTCACAGCACTTTGATGAAGATGTTTATAGCGTTGGCGTTGTGCAAGAAGGATTCTAGCATCAAAATTGGCAGAACTGAAGTCAGGAGGAGACTGATGCGGAACACTATCAAATCTGAAGGGAGGGTGTTCTTTTTCGATATATTTCGAGTTATAAGTTATAAAATTACTTTGTCCATTGTTAAAAGTATAAGGCAATAAAGTTTGAACACCAATTGGTAAGGTTCAGCCTTTAAATTCACTGTTGATTGTTTTATTGAATATAGTTGCTCATAAATTCAAGTTTCTCATTATTTATGGTTTTTCCCATACAACTAAGAACCAATCTTGTTCCGCTGACATTTGCACGTGACTGCCGTAAAATGAATCAATTATCTTTCGATTGTCTGTACTATTCAAATTTGAAATCATCTCCAACTTAAGCACGGGAGACATTTGCGCACGGAAAACCAAGGCGGAATTCCAAAATAGCGCCATTGGAATTTAGCTATCATTTACAATTGTCTGTCCTGTTATTAAAAGAACTATATGAAAATGATCCACATACAATAATACAATTTGAGAGACAAAAGTAGTATTTTCATATTAATTTCCGATTATTTAAACATTTCTTTATTTTATGAAATAAAATATATACAGAATAAAACCAAAAGTCAACATACACCCAAATACTAATGTATTTTATAAATACAGAAACAAGTTGTGGAGTTAAAAAAAAAAGTGTACAGTACATATTTTCAAATGTTATAGAAGAGAATGAAATAAAATGAATTTTTAGATTTTTTCAAAATACTCAATATTTAAAACAATTCCAATTAATCAATGTTAATTACATTAAAATAGATTTTCAAACATTTTTATTTGAAAATACAACAAAATGTGATTTTTTTTAAAATTTGAAATAAAATTGGAATTTAATTTTGTAATATTTGAAATATTCACTTGTCATTCATACATGGTGCATTTGATTTGATTTGACGCGTTTCAAATGCGTGATTTTACCACAAATTAAAATGTTTCATTTTGATGTGACGCGTTAGAATTTTGTTAAACAGTCAAAATAAATTCAACATATTTCTCATGTCGACTATCCATCCATCTATCTATCTTCTGTGGCGCTTCTCCTCACGCGGGTCGCGGGCGTGCTGGAGCCTATGCCAGTTATCTTCGGGCGAGAGGCGGGGTACACGCCGAACTGGTCGCCAGCCAATCGCAGGGCACATAGAAACAAACCCGCATTCGCACCTACGGGCGATTGAGAGCCTTCAATTAACCTAGCACGCGTGTTTCGCGAATGTGGGAGGAAAAGCGGAGTACCCGCAGAAAATCCGCACAGGCACGGAGAGAACACGCGAACTCCACGCAGGCGGGGCCGGGATTTGAACCCCGGTCCTCAGAACTGTGAGGACCGGGGATGAGTGCGCATGGCAGCCCGGGAAAGCAAAGCGTGAAAAATTCAAACGGACGACGTGCACGACGAGTGCGACGGGAACTCGGATGACGCGAGGAATATTTGCCGCTTTTAATGGAGATCGGCCAGCCAATCCCGCGCAACATAGCGGGCCTTATTAAAGCATAACATTATGCAGGAGGGTGGGCGAAGGCGGGCGAAGGCGGGCAGGGGTAATCCTGCAGTAGAGTGTGAGGAAGGAACGCTTACATCACAGGCTGAAAAGATTTCCCACGTGTCCGACTTGATCAAATGAAACGCTACGTGACGGAACTTACTGATGCTGCTGCGTGTTAACTGGACACACGCACACACGCATATGCTCATTCCACACGTTTCATTTGACAAGTCATTCAAAACTGCATTCAAACGCATGTGTTCTTTAAAAGAAGAAACAAACTAATTCCAAAATTATTTTTACTTTTCTTTTTATTAGTTCATTTTCTTTTTTTTTCAAATTATCATTTCATTTTTTTCCATTCATTGATTAACATTTTTAGTAAATTTGCATGATTTTTTTTAAAAAACATTTAAGTGTTTTATGTACTGGTATTTCATTTTCCAATTAACTGCTGTATAAAAATGCAATTTAAATAATAGACTAAACAAATAATTCTAAAATTATTTGAAATTCTTAATTTATGCTTTCTTGATTGTCCAATGCTGTTTTTAATTGGTTTTGACCATTTATAAGTAAATCAGAATCATGATGAATATTTCTTTTTTTTTTTTTTTAAATTAAATGTTTGGATTTTATATTTACATCTAAAATGAATGAGAAAAATGAATCAAATTTTATAATGTAATCATAGATTTTAGAATTGCATACATTTTAAAAACTAAATGTATAAGTAGATGCCAATTTTGAATAATAATCATTTGCAAAAATTTTTTATTTCATTATAAATAATTCATTTGTAATCATTTTTTTGTAAGGACACCAACTCTAAAATAAAATGAAACTAAAAGATACAAATGACAACGAAAGATGAAAAAAAATGTTTTCCAGATAATGTTTATTACATTTAAAATAAAACGAAACTTATTTTACTCCCGAATATTTGTAACGCTCATTTGAATGTAACTTTTATTTGCAATTATAAAATTACATGATATTGAATAAGCAAGTGTACTTCTACGCGAGTACTTTATTTTCACAGAAATTTGACTGAATTATGTTTTTTTTTTTGCAATTTCCGGAGGGTCGCAAACGGTGGCGGGTGCGCCTCCATTTTGCCCCACGGGAGTATTTGGACGAGGAGGATAAACACGCAGCACGTGCAGATTAGGACACCATCGGCGTAATCCGGATTTAACGTCGCCGACCGCCGCGGCAGCCGACAGTTTGTCGCCCGCAAGGTTCTGAGCCACGTTTTTTTTTTTTTTTTTTGCCCCCCAAAAGGATCCACAAATACGCCAGCTCATTTCCTAAAAGCACAAGAAAGGATTACAGTGTCCAGGCAGGTTCAGTGTAGTACCACGTTGGGCCACAACGCTACCCGAGCAGCACTGAGCACTGAGCTGCGCCGAGAGCGTGTAAAGTAGCAGTTGCTTAAAGGTTTCAAATAATCTCACATCAAGGCTAATTTACGTTGTCGTTTCACATCTTACGTTAGCATCAGGCTATCGGACTAGCGGACGTCAAGCTATGGGTTTGAGATGGTATGCTGTTGGTTGAACATTTTGGTGTTTCTACAATTGCCTTTTGTCTTCTGTGTCAGTTTGGCAGTAAACTTCAACTGGGAGTAACAAATAAAGAGTTTGAAGCATGCACGCGTTGCCCTTAACTGTGCAAAGCAGGCACAGTTTTTTGCACAGTACACATTTATGTAAAAGCAATACGGGTAGGACCTTTTATTTGTGGCAAACTACCCCGGCGCTCTCTCAAACTGAAAAACTAAAAAACAGAAAAAAATGATGCTAAAACAGAGCACTTTTATTTCTGTATTATTTGAAGCTGAAACAAATTCTAATCCAGGAAAGGTGTCTGCGCCCAAGCTTTTCTCCGATTTGCGACAGGACATCAAAATGCAGGGCTCAAATGTGGTTTTTTTGGGAGTCGCATTTCACATAAACACAAACTATAAAATGGGAAGACTTCTCGTTAATCACAATTGTTTCATAACATGACATGATGATGATCTCATTTCTACTCATTTCTCATTCGAAAATGAAACTTGAGGGCTCAATTTTCATCTCCTAATGAAATATGTGCTCGACTGTCATTTTCAACATGCTTCAAAATGTCAAGTTGTCCAATTTCCGTTTTTGCCTCGTTTTCGACAAATTTCTCATTTCATCGAATTTCACATTAGAAAATCTAAATATGTTTTGTGCAGCCAGGTCGGCATTGCAAATGAGAATTTGTCCTCAATCGCTTTACCTGGAAGAGAAAAAGACGGGCAGACACACAAGCGCAAGAAGCGACGAATTGCAACTGCATGCATCTGCAGCGCCAATTCTGACGCTTGGGTCTTCTTTTCCTCAAAGTGATGTTATCCAATAGTCTCCCATTTGTTGACAGCGAGAGAGAGACCTAAAGAATACTTTTAAAGTGTCTTACGTGTGATTAAAAGTGTTTTTTCTCTCTTCGCCATAATGCAATAGGCAGCACAGCACAGGTACTTTCTTTTTTTTGTTTTTTTTAACCTGCTCGGCATCAATGTTGCGCAGCACCAACGGCATGTTGTCCTGTCTCCTGCTGTTGTCAGATGGCAGCTGGGCTGAAGTCCCGTTTCCCACGGCGAGGTCGCTGGAAGAGGGGAAAGCGGGGTGACTCAGTCGCGCAAGCCCACAACCAAAACGTGCACAAAAAGTTTCAGGATGACGATTCAAATACACGATAACCCTCCCACGTGAACTCGGTCGAACCCTTTGTAAACTTTCGTTTTTTTTCCCCCTGCCATCCCTCTCATATACGTGGTTAACATTTGGTAGGAATCTTTTGGATGAGTCTGGAAAAGCCGGAAAGAATGAGCTGCAAATAATCGCGTCAAACTAAGACGGCAGACGTCGTACGTCTTGAGACATGTTGATGAGTCTACTGGTAATAGACAAGCCTACCAAATTTCATGTTGTCAAGTCAAACTGGTTCCGACCTTGCGGACCTGCAAAATCAGACTTGACGCATCATGAGAGTATGTTCTCAAATCACTCTTAACACAGAAGGCGTGACGCCCAATTAGTGGCCGGGCAACTACGACAATACAATTTCCATTTGTACTTTTACTTTCATTTTTTTGGAAGCAGTCCTGTTCAGCCGCACGGCCTTCCAGAACGGTGGCTCTGAATGCCTTCTGTGCTGGAACACGTTTGCTGTGCAACAGGGGAGTCCCCCTGCTTATTTGAATTTTGTTTAATTAGTCTGATGTTTATTGAAAATGCAGCTGGACAGAAAATGGTTTTATGGGACAGACAGAGGGACAGAGTGGACAAGGGGAGCAAACCACAGCAGAACAATAGTGAGGCAGTCTAGATATTTTGACACAAGTAACGTTAGAAGAGTCAAATCGTGTCGTTATTTGTGGATTGGGGGGGGGGGGGGCACCCGGTGAGGATGTGCGACAACTAACCAATAGGACAAGATGAGAGAGGGCAGGACAGACAGGATGTGGGAAATGAGCAAGGCAGTGCTACTGACGAGTGTGGTGCGGAGGGGATTCTTTTGAGTGTCTAAACACCTGGAAGAACCTGTGAGCTGATATGAGAGTAGAACCCGTGTTGTCATCAGCAATTCAAGCCTAGAGCGTGTCTACGGAACGTATTAAGTGACCCAACACCGCATCACGTGCGTGTCAGTCAACTGGTGGACGGAGGGGGACGCCCCGACCAGTCCCAAAGGGAGGGGCACGGGCGACGGACCGCCACGACCCCACCCAGCGCGCCACACCATCGTGTTTTTCAAACTTGAGAGAGCACACCTGATCGCCACAGATGGTTTGACTATGCTTCCTGCAGCCGGGTCCGCACTGCAAATGAGGATCTGTTCTCAATTGCCTAACCCGGATAAATGAAGACGACATCAATACAAAAAAAGAAGAGCACATTTTGGTCAGAAGTGATATGACATGACTCCTTCTTGTGACTGGCTCAGAGTTTGATCTTTCGGAAGCTCCAAAAGTGCATTGTTGAATTGAATACATGTCACGATCACTTGCGTTTCTGGGATTTCTAAAATGTTTACAGGCACGGAAAAGATAGGTTTCTCACCCGTGGCCTCTCGTTTTGCCTCCTCTCCTGTTCGCCACAAGAGCTGTTGTCATGGTTACGCACAGCGGTCCCGATTAGCACCTGCCTTTCAGAGGCGCAGACGCAAAACCAACCAACGCAATTCGTCTCACGTTTGATAAATGCAAAATTAATCGATTTGCATATTATACTTCTCCCAGAATGCAATATTGCCCGAAAGCAACAACAATTTCTGTACTACAACAACAAAGTAGACGCACCCGTTTCAAGCTTTTGACTGGAGAGCTTGATGTGGAATGTCACAAACTGGTTCTTCTGACTTTCCAAAAACTAATCCTCGGTTGTTCTTATCCTCACTTGGCTAAAAAAAATAAAATACAACCGTTGAACCAACATCTGTGTTGTGACAGCTAAGCATGTCACACACCTTATATCGATGCTTGGATTCTTTGCATTCTCTAAAAATGACGTGGGTGGAAGCTCATCCCAGACATGTAATGGAAACTTAAATGATTAATTAAACATCAAGGTTTAGAATCACTGGCGTGCCAAGTGTGAAATGAAAAAACCTAGAGTGAGTATGAAAACATTGTCAGCCAGGTGTTCTGAATGTTTATGAAGTGCGTGGTTCCAATTCTGTCCTATAGACAAAACAACTCCTCGATATCCCACCCAGCACTGGTTACATGGTATGAAATGTAAAAAAAAAAACATCAACTAGTAAGGGGCTCCACATAAGGGAGATTGGCAAAGTCCAACATGTGACTGCAATGTCACACGTTTCCAGTTGTTGTTGATATGGACCGAGAGCAGACGTCTCTCGATGGGTCCTACGGGCCACCGGCTAGCAACAGCTAGCAAAGCCGTCGTTTTGTCTTTGATTCGGACCGACGTGAGTGAATCTCGGGGCCCTGTTTGTATGGTATGCCACAGGGCAGATCTCTGGTCCCCTGTTCACTTCTGGCTCTGAACACCCAAGTCGTGGGCCTCTCCGTGTGGCATCATCACGTTCTTGGGTTTTCTGCAGGTCCACACGAGTCCAAAAACAAGATATTGTGCTTTGGGGACGGAATTCATGGACGAAACCTAAAATACACGGCTGGCTTAATTCGACTGTTTGTTAACTTTTGAATGTCCAACTGTTGGATGTTTGAGTACATTTTGCACAACTCGCTGATCTCAAACTAGCAACATTCACAACAGGTGCTTGATCTGTGAACAAGGGAGTCCACTGTATACCTTTCTGTGACTAATTCAGTTTGTCTGACGCAACACACTGTGACAAGAGCTCAGAAGCCACTTCCTGTTTAAAACCTCAAACTGTTGCGCAATCGTTAGTTGTCTTGATCTAGTGATGTCAAAAGGATGGTTTAAATATCCAAATCTTAATTGAAACAAGACATTGGAATGTAAATTTTGCACCTCAGCTCCTTGCTTGAGAACAGAAAGTTGTACAATAAGTACTGAAAACATTGACCAGCTTATTCAGTTCCCGGTAAATCCCGGGAAATGCATTTGAATTATGTACATACTGTCATTCATATTTCCAACTGCTATCTAAAAAAATACACCTGAGAAAATACATCCTGTGACACCTGAGCTATTCCGTTAAATTGAAAATTAAGTGCAAATCCGGCGACCCACTGCTGTCAATTCTTTCAGCCCGTTTGTCCAGTAAGTATGGATCTCACTTTTTAATATTACAGTCTATTTTTAATGCATTTTAACATCTTGAACTTTTAACTGTTCTACCATTATTTAAAAATTTTAATTCAATGAACTTTATACACACATTATGTGCGAACATTCAAAAATACTAAATGTTTGCTTTGAGTTATGAAAAGCTAAAATCCACACTATTTTGACATTACTTGATTTACCCCGAGATGCCACAATAAATATGCATGACATGATTTCTCAAAAAAACAAGACCAAAAATTAAACCCCCCCCCATATTTTACACATCAATTTCACCACGTTTCAATGAATTAGAGAGGTTAACAAACAATGAGCGCACATTGGAACTCGATGATTAACAACCCACACGTCACTGGGCAACCAGCTCAGCAGTAGCGCTCACACAAAAGACAATTGAACTGCGAGAGTGATGACAGTCTCTTACCGGCTGCGTTGGTTGTTGATGGCTTGTTTTGCGAGGGTTTTCGCATTCAGAAATCAGAAGAGTCTTTCTGCCCGTCACTGTCTGATGCTCGATCAATTAGTTGCACCTGTCACATGTGCCCTCCTTTTAAAGTTCACCCAGCAGCTGTGCGGTGATTCGTCCTTCCGGTTTTTTGTAGTTCGTCCGCCATTTGTGTAGTCCTTTGAGAAAATCTGTTGAACTTCATTTTGACTTGACGGCCACCGTGCTGGTCGTACGAAGGTATGTTCTGGCCGGATAACGACAATCCGCATGTCCAACGTGATCATGTATCAAAAAGTGGCAAATTCAAATCAGGAAACGCTGCAAAACAACATTGGCTTTATTCTTGCCTGCCGGTCCAGCGGTTACGATCCAGCTCAAGGTTGTAATCTTTCAGTCCGGAGTTTGCATGTTCTTTCCGGGTCTTCCAATGTCTAATACATTCTTCCCACATCTATTTTCAATTTGCTCCTTGCAAATTCATTTCGTTTGTACGTCTTCATGTTTTACCCAAAAAGAATGGATGGATAGGACTTTTGCTGTATGTTTGACAACTAAAAGTAGTTTCAGTGTAAGAACGCACTGCTACATCATCTTGAAGGGGAAAAAAACAAAACAAAAAAACGTGTTACTTGTCCGTCTGGAATTTGCTTTTGGGGCTTGTTGCACACGCACAAGGAAATTTAAATGTTATTTTAACAAGTCAAAAAAGGTGACACTATCACACGCGATTAAAGGATCACTTAACAGTTCGTCAAGTTGTCCATTATTTAATCAGCACGCCATGCAGTTTTGGTTTCAGATCCAAGCATTCCACTGAAATGGCTACATGCCTCTTCATTGAGAAAATAAAATCTTCTCCCGACAAGGGTGGAGTTGTAGGGGCGGTGTTCTTGGACCTCAGGAAAGCTTTCCATACAGTAAATCACGCTGTTCTTCTTAGCAAGCTCTCAAAATTGAACTTCTCTCGCAGAGCTGTGAGCTGGATTGAATCATATCTGCATGACCGAACACAATCTGTATCAGTTAACAACTGCAGATCAGAGTCTCTTAGGCTAACCTCTGGAGTCCCTCAGGGATCAATATTAGGCCCCCTTTTATTTAGTCGTTATATCAACGATTTGCCCACTGTTTGCTCTGAAGCAGAGTGCGTAATGTATGCAGACGACACAGTTTTCTTTGTTCATGGTCGCTCCAAAAGATACTGTTGCTGCTAAACTCACTAATGCAATGTCCTGTGTCACAACTTGGTTGCAGGAGTGCTGTCGACAGCTAAACGTTTCTAAAACTGTAGGCATGTATTTCACTAAAACAAATAGAGTATCACCTGACCCCGACATACTTGTTCATGGAGAAAAAAATGCAAATTGTCAGCCAATACAACTATCTTGGGTTAATAATTGATTCACAGCTTTCCTTTAAAGCCCATATTGACAAATTGCGTAAAAATATCAAATTAAACCTTGCAAATTTTTGTGCAATTCGGAATGAAATGTCAACTGAAGCTGCAAAAATGTACCTGCATTCGATGATTCTTAGTCACTTTAACTATTGCATAACCAGTTGGTCCCAGGCTGGTCAGAATGTAAAAAAAACATTGGAAGTTTTGTACAAACAAGTCATTAAAGTGATGGATAAAAAAAAACAAGTCACTATCATCACTGTGCAATTTAAAAAAAAATACAGTCTTTTAAACTGGGACCGTCTTCACATATTTGCAGATTTCAATTTGATTTCTAAAGTACTGCACGATTTGGCCCCAGCTCCTCTGGCTGAGTTCATCAGCCAAAGAAAGGGCTCTGAGAGTGTCACTCGGGGCTCCGTCAGAGGCGACCGTCTCATTCCACTTTCACTAAGTCGGCCCGGTCAGTGAGGAGCGCTGGTGAGTGGAACGAGGTTCAACTGCTTACAACATACAAGGCCTTCACAAAAGAAACCGCAAAATGTGGCTAGTTAACACCTATAGCTGCCAACACTAAAAGACAAGTATGTTATGTTGTCTTTTTGTTATGATCAAAAAAATGGTTTTATTCTCTCTTAATAGTATAGTTTGATGATGTATCCTGTATGATATTGTCTTGTAGATGTATTTGACTGCTTTTTTTTACATCGTGGCCAGGGGACTACAGATGAAAACTAGCCTTCTGGCTAATTCTGGCTTTTTTAACCATGTGTACTTCATGTGTTTCATGAAATTGCATTGTCCCCTTTCAAAAATAAACTGATAAACAAGTACAATTTATTTCTTCTCATTGAACTTCCAGACTTTAAGCTCGCATGAATGGAGCAAGAAGAGCAAGTGTGAACAGGGCATGTGGGGGTTTTAGGGAGCCCAATTGAAGATTTTCATTTGGAGCAATTTCCAAGTCCAAGTTCAGCAAAGTATAAGACCTGGCATTCCCCCCAGATGGTTGTGTTCAAGCAAAATGGCCAACTTCCTGTTCAACTTCGAGCAGACTTTTATTTGTGCGTCCTGTTTTGATTGACATGTCTAGCAAATTTGGTTCTTGATTGGTCAAACTGGTGTCTGTGGCTGAATTGTTTTTCTAACTTATTTAGTTAACAACTTTAAATCAGTCTGGCATGCATTCCAATCGCTGACGGATTACAAGCGACGATCCCCCCCAAATTGAGAACAATAGCACACGAGCCAACGACTTGAATACCTTCTACTGCAGATTTGAAAAGGACACTTTCACCCCCCCTACCGACCCTTGAGGACTTGCACGCTGCCAGAACTAAGACAAGAGCGTCCAAAATCCTCTCGGACCCTCCGCATCCCGGTCACCGGCTCTTCCGGCTCCTTCCCTCCGGTAGGCGCTACCGATCAATGCAAACTAGAACTACCAGAAATTCCAACAGATTTTTGTGTTGAGTTTGTTGCCACATTTCTGTGGGGCCAATGATATATTACTCGTGCACTCACTGTAGTAGTCTCGCCACACTGCACTATTTGCATATCTGATGTTGACCAATACTGGCCACTCATGCTAGAGTAGCATCTGCTCCATCTGCACACTGATTCAGGAGTATCTGCAACATTTGCACAATCAACATTGGCCCAGATTATCGTACTACTCGCTTGAAGGCTCGGCGCCCTTTGCACAATGATCATTGCACCGGACTATTGCGATATTAGTCATTCGAACTGCTCTAAGTGCTAGAGGACTCTGCATCTTTTTGCACAATTGTCCAAAAAAAAAAAATAATGTACCGGCATTACCAGATAACTAGCAATCTATTATTGCTCAGTGACTGTTTTTTGTTTTTGTCAATGTCTTTCTGTCTCCGAAGTGTTCTCTGTCAATTGACCGTCTGTTGTCGTACTGGAGCGGCTCCAATTACCGGAGACAAATTCCTTGTGTGTTTTTTGGACATACTGGGCAAATAAAGGTGATTCTGATTATTTTTCATGGGGAATCTTCAGGGAGATTTATTTATTATTATTTAAATTTTTGGGGGGTAATATGCTCTGACCTCTTTGTTCTGGTCAGAACCTGAACCTGAGCTGCAGCATTCTGAATGAGCTGCAGCTGTTTAATGCTCTTTTTGGGGAGTCCAGTCAGAAGACCATTACAATAGTCAAGTCTACTTGAGATAAAAGCATGGCTGAGCTTCTCCTGGCTTCACTCTGGATATGTTCTTCAGATAGTACAAGGCAGTTTTAAACCTGAACCAATTAATGACTGTTACATTTAGTCCTACCCACGTTTCAAACCTATTCAGCAGTATATTACGAACCTTCCAATTAGGTTCATTTTCTGGCATGGGTCCTTGAAATCTTTTCGCCGTGTGCGTTAAAGTAGCAACTGTTTGAATGTTTTTAATTAACGTAACGTCCATGCTAATTTGCTTCAGCCCGTCTGGCATTTCACATTATACGTTAGCATTCGGCTCGTGGACTTTAGTAAATAGTATGGTTAGCTTGAACATTTTGGTGTTCTAATGTATAATGTTTAATTCTCTCGTTTCATGCGTCACTTTTACAGGAAACTTCAATTGGGAGTGATAAATTAACAACTTGACGCAAGCTACCCTCTTTGAGAGCTGTGTGAGTCAGAACAAAAAATATTAGGAAAGACTTTAAAAAGTGTCTTCGTCTTAGACACACAGACATATTGAAAACATGTAGGAGGTGCTTTACACAGGGATAAAAACATTTCCTTCAAGTGTGATATATGACTGGGAGGGAAACAGCAAAGACGCCTCCAGACATAAACACAATAATTTAGTCAACTATGAAAGGAATGTTTGGTGTCAGCTCTGTTAATGAGTTTGAGTGTCTCCAGTGTACATCATAATTAGAAGCAGGGCAATAATTAGCAGGCAACTTGAATCTCAGCATTCCTCTGCCTCTCACGGATCCTTGGAAGGGCCCCTGGATCGACTCGAATCCACTTGAAAAAGCCCCAAATTTCAAAAATAGACATTTAAATGGAGGGCTGCAATTAAAATTAATTATTTTCATAATCAATTAATCTAGCAACCATTTTTTTTCTTTTTTAAATAATTTAATCAACAAATCAGATTATACAAAGATTTTTCTAAATTTCTATCCCTTGCTTCAAACACAGAACGTTATTTCATAAATTGATGATGATTCAGTGACTGGTTTGGTCGGTAACATCCGTCAGAAAATCGGCCAACGTCCATCACTGTTTTCCCACGCTAAAACAGATGTTTTGATTCAACACAAAAGGGGAGGGAGGGCTACACAAACAGGAGAATATTTACGGATGAGAGGCTGAAAATCCGACGATTTGGACAATTTCAAGTTTAAGAAACAGGGAATCAAAGGCAACAATTAGCATCTATCTGGCGGTGTTGTTACCCTTTAAGCAACTGATATCTGATCACAAACGATGTATGTAAACAGATAATAAAAGAATACTCGCAGGCATATATTCTTTATCCTCTGTGAAGAAGGACTAATATTAGTACTGTACTGATGAGCTGCGGGGGGTGAAATCTCAATGAATAATATATTCGTCTGTCTTAGACTGCCAAGAAGGAGAATGAGCAGCACATTGGCGGAGAAGGTGTGACAAAAACTGGTTCATTCTTTTGAATTGTATTTAATTATGTCATAACTGTGTGTTTTTATTAAATATAAGAGTGCTATTTTTCTCCTTAAAAACATAACATTTTTGGGTTGTTTTTTGGGGGGGGGGGGAGGCTGGAATGCACTGATGGCATTCCCACTGATTGAAATTCAATTGTAAAATATGATTTGAGATGTGTTTGTCATTATAGTCCTGCATATTCAGAGGGCACGGACAGATCCCTTCTGTGAATAGTCATCTGGAATTGCCAACCCTCGAAAAAGGTTTCAAATTGCCTACAGATGCCACAAGCACTACTTTAGTCCAAATAAAGTTCCTCAACTCACTGCGATAAGACGGCAGCACTGACTTGATTACACCAGTTGATATACATTGCCGTTTCCATGACAACATTCCCAAACGAATGCAGCTATTTTAGCTATTCAAACATTCCGACCTGTAAAACGTTCAACTGGTTGAGGACATCTTGAGAGCTATTTATCACATTCCCCAAATTCCACCTAAGAAAATCCCAAATTAAGAGAAACTTTACATATTTATTCCTCATTTTCTGACAGAATTGCCAAATCGATGCAGATTTTACACACTGACCTCTGTTTTCCACCGATTCAAAGCATTCCAAATTGAAATGGTTCATCTCCGTCAGGACATGTTCAGAACAATTTTTCACATTCCCACAAATCCAAAATGTTACAACCAAACGCCAAAGTTAAGAAGAAACTTTACACATTTACTTCCTCCTCCTACATTTCTCCACCGATTCAAAGCATTCTAACCTCAAATGGTTCAGCTCAGTCAGAACATCTTATATATATATTTTATTTTTTTATATTTTCCAAATTCCACCACCAAAATTCCCTAATGAATGCATATATTTGACACATTTACCGCATCCTTCCACAAACCATTCCAACTTCAAAAATGCTCAATTCATTGAGGGCATCTTGAGAGCTATTTGTCACATTCCTCAAATTCCCAAACTGTCACAGGAAGATTCCCAAATGAAGAGCTGTTTTACACATTCACCTCTTCCATCCCCAAAAGATTCAGCTCTTTCGGGACATTTTGATCACGTCATGTGTCAGACCGTATGCCTGACGTTTTGCGTTTAGCAGCCGCGCAGTAATTACCAGGCCACTTGAATCTCGGCGTCCCTCCGGGCGGCGTTCCTCTGGCCCTCGCCATTCATCTCCTTCCTGGTGCTCCTGATGAGGCGGAGCACGGGCTCGATCTCCTTCAGCAGCTCGTTGTTGTCCTCCAGCCCGTTGCAGAACCCGCCGTCGCCACGGCCCCCCTCCCTCATCAGCTGGGGGTCCTGGGCGGCGAGGAGGGCGATGGACGGCGACGAGAGGTTCTCGATGGCCCTCAGTTGAGGTGAGCAATTCTCGTAGGATTTGGAGAGCGGGAAGGCGGGCCGGGTGACCCGCACGGTGCGGGGGCGGCCGTCCGCCGACAGGGTGGTGTCCAGGTGGGTGGTGAAGCCCTCGGGCCCGCGCAGGATGAGCACGGCGTGGCTCTCGGGCGACACGTTCTTCAGCGTCTCCAGGGCGCGCTCGTAGCTCAGCTCCACCAGCGGCTTGTTGTTGACGGCCAGCACGATGTCGCCCACCTGGACCAGGCCGCACTCCTCGGCCGCCCCGCCCCGGATCAGGTCCGACACGATGACGGGCGGCTTGGAGACCCTCTGCTTGACCAAGAAGCCCAGGCCGCCCACTTTCCTCTTGAAGAGGCGCACCGAAATGATGTTGGGCTGCAGCTGGCACACGCTGGCCTCTGACTCCTGCATGGTGCCCGTGTGCGTGGGGCAGACTTGATGTGTGCGTGTCCCGGGAGTTTCTGAAAAGCAAAAAGGAGGAAACAGCCTCTATTAATTAATTAAGGAGGAAATTAGCTTAGCAGGAAACTTCTTTTTTAAAATGTCTATAAGCATCAGTTCCACGGGGAATAAGGATCATAACAACAGAGTGGATGTTTAGGATGTTGTCATCAATTTATCAAACTTCGACGCCACGCTCCAGCCACATTATATGGTGCGAGTAAAACTACAACAAAAAAAATGAATAAAAAAGCATCACAATTTACAGTCGGCGGCACGGTGGGCGACTGGTTAGCACATCTGCCTCACAGTTCTGAGGACTGGTGTTCGAATCCCGGCACTGCCTGTGTGGAGGTTGCATGATCTCCCCGTGCCTGCGTGAGTTTTCTCTTTGCCTGCCTCAAAGAAAAATGGCCGACTACCTGTACAACTTTGGGCATGAATCCTTGAGAATTGTTTGTGTCCTATTATGGTTGACATGTCCACCCAATTATGTGTCAATCAGTCAAACTGAATTTTTCAAAGAACCTTTCAGAGGACGGTTCTGAGTTGAATTCGCCCAAAATTTTCATTTTTTGACATGGGTCCTTGAGACTTTTTGGTGCATCCTGTTGTGATAGACACGTCCACCCAATTTCGTGTCTGTCGCTGACGTCGGGGTTCAGGTTTTCTGTTCAATTTCGGGCACGGGTCCTTGAGACTTTTTTGTGTTTTGTTATGATAGACATGTCCACCCAATTTCGTTTTGATTGATTAAAGTGGTGTCAGGGGCTGATTTTTTTTTTTTTTTAATAACTTTCCAGGGGGTGGTACTGAGGGAATTTCACCCCCTCCCCCAAAATAGCCCACACATTTTTTTTAATTCTTTTTATTATTATTATTTTATTAGTTCAACAAGAAATTTGGTGCATGGACATGTCTATCATAACATGACGCATGAAAAAGTCTCAAGGACTCAACCCTGAAAGTGAACAGGAAATTGGCCATTTTGGTTTGAAGCAGATGTTTTTAGCGAATTCACTCATTAGTGCCCCCCGAAAAGTTAGGTAAAATAATGTCAAAATTGAAATAAATAAATGAATAAAAATCAGCCCCCGTCACCAGTTTCAGCAATCAAAACGAAATCGGGTATTTGGGAGCCACGTCCATCAAGATAGGACGCATCAAAAAGTCTCATGGATGAATGCCTGAACTGGAAGTTGACCATTTTGGTCTGAAGCAGACGTTTTGGGTAAATTCCCTGGAAAGGTAACAAAACACGACGACGACGACGACGAAAAAGGCCCTGAACACCAGTTTCATCAAGCAATAAGAAATTTGGCGGACATGTCATTCGTGACTGGATTAATTTTCATTTAAAAAAAAAAAAAAAGCATAGTTAGGTGGCACGGTAGGCAACTGGTTAGCACATCTGCCTCACAGTTCTGAGGACTGGGGTTCAAATCCCGCACCGCCTGTGTGGAGTTTACATGTTCTCTCCGTGTCTGCGTGGCTTTTCTCCGGGCACGCCGCTTTCCTCCCAAATCCCAAAAACATCCGCGGCAGGTTGATTGACTCTAAATTGCCCGTAGGTGTGAATGTGAGTGCGAATGGTGGTTTGTTTCTATGTGCCCTGCGATTGGCTGGTGACCACTTCAGGGTGTGGCCCGCCTCTCGCCCAAAGATAGCTGGGATAGGCGCCAGCACGCCCGCGACCCAAGTGAGGAGAAGCGTAGTAGAAAAAAAACCGACTTGTTCTGAGAATACCTGAAAGGAATACGAGAAGACAAAATTGTGCAGTCTTTTATCTCGCTCTGTCGCAAAGCCGGAGTCTTATAGCTTCCTACGTATCCAAATGATTCGATCAATACGCATAATACTACGTGGAAATGCATGCAGTGGGCTTCACGCGCCCACCTTTCACTATATTGTCCTGGAGCAGACAGACCGGAGTCACTTGTATGTGTATGCTAATGAAACCAAGTGTCGCCATTCACTATTAAAAGGTGTTACGTTCCGGGTCTAGGTGAAGCCCAGCACATAACCCGATTCGATTCTCTCAGTCTTCCCACTCCCGTGTAACGCTCGTAACAAGGGTACAAAACACACAATGTCAAATATAAACATTTCCATGACAAATGTCACTGAAATTGTGCAATTTGGGTCAGATCCAGACAGAACTCATTTTGAGGTTTTCACATCGGGACACCGCTGGGCTGGGATTGGTTTTTTCGTTTGTTTGTTTGACAGGCATGGAAGACTGGAATTACAGTTGCTTTTCTGGGTTTTGCCTGTCAATAGAGAGCCAGTGTACATAACTTCATATAACAGCGTAACCTTGCGTGATTGATTTTCACCTGATTCAATGTCAACCGCGACTCCAAAACTCTCGAGGATCAAGCAGGTTAAATTGAGGACAACGTCGTCACATCTCATGTTAGCGGGCAGCTCACAAGTAGCCGCGCGACTTCCTGTCGTTATTTCCTGGCTGAGGGGTTTGATTCAGAACGAGTCGAGTCGGGTGACTGAAGGCCCGAGCGTGGATTTGCCATCACTTTTGCGCTCGTCAGAGAAGCAGTCAGGGACGAACTCTCTTGCGGTTTGAGTCATATTTGGAGTTTTGGCCCAACTTTTCACAGCTAAAAGACAGGGCATCCTGGATTTATTATTTTATTTTTTTTTGCTTTATGTTACAAGTGAGATTCAAACATGCTACTACTTGAGTGAACTGGAAATTCAAATAAAATAGAGCAGTTGAGGTAGTATAGTGCCCCGTAGCATGTGGGCAAGGAGAGCAACTGTCGGCGTTTACAGTCAAACGCAAATATGAAATGACCACACAAGCACGGAGCATGGAGAAGAGGAAAATGCGTAACTAAGCACATGGTAAACCACCACCCTGACTGACTGTAGCTTCTGACGTCCCTGACTAGGCCACGCCCCTTAAAAGCACACATCAACACAGGAATAGTACAGTGTGTGGGGCATCTGGCTGAAACTGAAATTATTTACATTCTTCTAAGTTTTATGTTGTTAGAGTTCTATATTTCAATACAGTTCCTTTCAGTTCCTACAGTTTCTTCCTTAAAAAGACGTAACATAAAAATGTGGCGTGTTTTTGGGCTGGAACAGATTCATGCAAACAAGACTTTGCGGAGCACTTCCGAGGAATTAACAAAATTGTTGACGCACGGGATGAAAAGAAGCTGTCTCAATATGGATCCCTGTGGAAGTCTGTGCTTAATAGTTCTATCTGACGATTTGTGGTATTTCACATATATATATTAGTTCACATTTCAAATCCAATTAGTTAAGAATATGTACAGCTGTGGAAAAAATTCTGACTCGTACGTGAACCTGATGTTTTTTTATTCGTAAACCCAAAAGACAATTTCAAGTATTCTCTGTGCAACTTAATGTCCATTTTTGAGTCGATGACATCAGAATCAGAATCAGAATCATCTTTATTTGCCAAGTATGTCCAAAACACACAAGGAATTTGTCTCGGGTAGTCGGAGCCGCTCGAGTATGACAAACAGTCAATTTACAGAACACTTTGGAGACATAAAGACATTGACAAAAAACCAAAAACAATTGTGCAAAAAGATGCAGAGTCCTCTAGCACTTAGAGCAGTTCGAATGACTAATATCGCAATAGTCATATCGCACAGGATCATTTAAAAAAATCTAAAACACAAGCATTCATAAGCGTTTGCTTAGTCTCGACATAGTTGTCATTTTGATCCCCTTGCACACATTGTCACGTCACGCAATACAAGAGCTGTTATTGTTGGCCGTTAATTGCAATCATTCGCTGTCACAAGGGTATTACGCTGCTATCTTTTTACACCGACAACAGCCAACAACAGCCGCTGCTGTGTTTTTGTGTGGGAACTCTGCTCACGCCTGTTTGACCTCTGCAAAGGGTCAACAGGTGATGGCTACATTGGCTAATTACAGCTTTGGCAAGTAGTAGAAATACTTTTTAGGTAGTATTGTGCACCCCCGGGCCACACAGCAAATAGCGAAAATCCGCAGATTATTGACGGGCATTAGAAGTGCATTGAAAAAAAAAGAAAAACAAATTTAAACCCCAAATATTATTGAAAAAGCAGGGATGAACCCGGGATAAACTGCCAATAAGCGTTTCAGGATTGCTCTCTCTCACCCCCCCCCCAACCCCAATTTAAAAAAATAAAATTAAAAAAAATAAAAATTAAAAAAATTCCCGAGGTGGCAAGGCCCCGTGTGGATGAGATTCGCCCGGATTTCCTAAAGACTCTGGATGTTGTGGGGCTGTCCTGGTTGACACGTCTCTGCAACATCGCGTGGACATCGGGGGACAGTGCCTCTGGATTGGCAGACTGGGGTGGTGGTCCCCCTTTTTAAGAAGGGGGACCGGAGGGTGTGTTCCAACTACAGGGGGATCACACTCCTCAGCCTCCATGGTCAGGTCTATTCAGGGGTGCTGGAGAGGAGGGTCCGTCGGGAAGTTGAATCTTAGATCCAGGAGGAGCAATGTGGTTTTCATCCTGGCCTTGGAACAGTGGACCAGCTTTACACCCTCGGCGGGGTCCTAGAGGGTGCATGGGAGTTCACCCAACCAGTCTACATGTGTTTTGTGGACTTGGAGAAGGCGTTGGACCGTGTCCCTAAAGGAGTCCTGTGGGGGGTGCTTCAGGAGTATGAGGTACCGAACCCCCTGATACGGGCTGCTCGGTCCATGTACGACCGTAGTCAGAGTTTGGTCCGCATATCCGGCAATAAGTCGGACTCGTTCCCGGTGAGGGTTAGACTCCGCCCAGGCTGCCCGTTGTCACCGATTCGGTTCATAACCTTTATGGCCAGAATTTTTCCCCGCAGCCGAGGCGTAGAGGGGGTCCAGTTTGGTGGCCTCAGTCTTGCATCTCTGCTTTTTGCAGATGATGTGGTTCTGTTGGCTTCCTCAAGCCGTGATCTCCAACTCTCACTGGAGCGGTTCGCAGCAGAGTGTGAAGCGGCTGGGATGAGAATCGGAACCTCCAAATCTGAGACCATGGTCCTCAGTCGGAAAAGGGTGGCGTGCACTCTCCAGGTCGGGGATGAGATCCTGCCCCAAGTGGAGGAGTTCAAGTATCTTGGGGTTTTGTTCACGAGTGAGGCAACAATGTAACGGGAGATCGACAGGCGAATCGTTGCGGCGTCTGCAGTGATGCGGACTTTGTATCGGTGCGTTGTGGTAAAGGAGCTAAGCCAAAAGGCGAAGCTCTCGATTTACCCCGGCCGCTCTACGTTCCTTTGGTCACGAGCTGTGGGTTGTGACTGAAAGAACAAGATCCCAGATACAAGCGGCCAAAATGAGTTTCCTCTGCAGGGTGTTCGGGCTCTCCCTTAGAGATAGGGTGAGAAGCTCGGTCATCCGGGAGGATCTCAGAGTAGAGCCGCTGGTCAGACCTCTGCATCGAGAGGAGCCAGATGAGGTGGCTGGGGCATCTGATTCGGATGCCTCCCGAACGCCTCCCTGGTGAGGTGTTCCGGGCACATCCCACCGGGAGGAGACCCCGGGGACGACCCAGTACGCGCTGGAGGGACTATGTCTTTCGGCTGGCCTGGGAACGCCTCGGGATCCCCCCGGAAGAGCTGGATGAAGTGGCTGAGGAGAGGGAAGTCTGGGCGTCCTTGCGAAAGCTACTGCCCCCGTGACCCGAACTCGGATAAGCGGTAGAAAATGGATGGATGGATGGAAAAAATTGAAAGAAAAAAAAATAAAAATCAGTAAATTGCCGAATTTGCGGGTGCGGGTATTCTGGGGTCCACTATATTTACTTCTCTCACTACTAACTTCATTCGCCAGGATAGGGACCGAGCCCTGCCGTAAACAGAAAAAATCAGCGACTTCTTGATGTCCCCTTCTTTTCCTTTGGGCTTGTTCCTTTAGCGGTCACCATAGCGCGTCATCCTTTTCCATCTTCTGCATCCTCCTCTCGAACACCAACTGCCCTCATGTCTTCCCTCACGACATCCATCAACCTTCTCTTTGGTCTTCCTCTCGCTCTCTTGCCTGGCTGCTCCATCCTCATCATTCTTCTACCAATATACTCACGATTTCTCCTCTGGATGTGTCCACACCATCCAAGGCTGCTCTCTCTTAACTTCTCCAAAACATCGAACCTCGGCCGTCCCTCTGATGAGCTCATTTCTAATTTTATCCAACCCGGTCACTCCAAGAGCGAACCTCAACATCTTCATTTGCTCGGCTTCCTGCTGTCTCTAATGAGTCCATCATGGCTGGCCTCACCACTGTTTTCTAAACTTTGCCCTTCATCCTTGCAGAGACTCTTCTGTCACATAACACACCTGACGCCTTCCTCCACCCGTTCCAACCTGCTTGGACCAGTTTCTTCACTTTCTCTAGATCCACAAAGACACAATGTAGCTCCTTCTGACCTTCTCTGTACTTTTCCATCGACATCCTCAAGGCACAAAATGCATCTGTGGTCCTCCTTCTAGGCATGAAACCACACTGTTGCTCGCAAATATTCACTTCTGTCCTGAGTCCAGCCTCCACTACTCTTTCCCATAACTTCATTGTGTGGCTCATCCACTTTATTCCTCTACAGTTCCCACAGCTCTGCACATCACCCTTGTTCTTAATGGGCACCAGCACATTTTTTCTCCATTCCTCAGGCATCTTCTCACCTACTAGAATTCTATTGAACAAGCTGGTCAAAACCTCCACAGCCCCCTCTCCTCGATGCTCGCGTACCTCCACAGGAATGTCATCAGGACCAACTGCCTTTCCATTTTTCATCCTCTTTAATGTCTTTCTAACGTCCCCCTTACTGATCATTGCCACTTCCTGGTCCACCACACTTGCCTCGTCAACTCTTCCTTCTCTCTCATTTTCTTCATTCATCAACTCCTCAAAGTATTCTTTCCATCTGTCCAGCACACTACTGGCACCAGTCAAAACGTTTCCATCTCTATCCTTAATCACCCTAACCCGGTGCACATCCTTCCCATCTCTATCCCTCTGTCTGGCCAACCTATAGAGATCCTTTTCTCCTTCTTTAGTGTCCAACCTGGCATACACGTCATCATATGCCTCGTTTGGCCTTTGTCACCTCTATCTTCGCCCTATGTCGCATCTCAATGTATTCCTTTCGCCTCTCAGTGTCCCACTTCTTCTTAGCTAACTTTTTTCCTTGTATGATTTCCTGTACTGTGAGGTTCCACCACCAAGTCTCCTTCTCTCCTTTCCTACCAGAAGATACACCAAGTACCCTCCTGCCTGCCTCTCTGATCACCTCGGCCGCAGCGGTCCAGTCTTCTGGAAGCTCCTCCCGTCCACCGAGAGCCTGTCTCACCTCTTCCCGAAAAGCCGCAAAACGCTCTTCCTGTCTCAGCTTCCGCCACATGGTTCTCTGCTCTGCCTTTGTCTTCCTAATCTTCCTCCCCACGCCCAGAGTCATTTTACACACCAGCATCCTATGCTGTCTAGCCACACTCTCCCCTACCACTACCTTACAGTCGGTAACCTCCTTCAGATGACATCGTCTGCACAAGATGTAATCCACCTGCGTGCTTCTACCGCCGCTCTTGTCGGTCACCCTATGTTCCTGCCTCTTCTGGAAAAAAGTGTTCACTACAGCCATTTGCATCCTTTTTTTTCCCTGGATGCCGTACTTAGCCATCACTTCTTCATCACCCCTGTTTCCTTCACCAACATGTCCATTACAATCTGAACCAATCACAACTCTCTCTCTGTCGTTCTGGGATGCTCAGAACGACTTCGTCTTGCTCCTTCCACAATTTCTCTTTCACCTCTCGGTCGCATCCTACCTGTGGGGCATAGCCGCTAATCACATTATACATAACACCCTCAATTTCAACTTTCAGCTTCACCACTCAATCTGAGACTCTTTTCACCTGCAGGACATTTTTAGCTCACTCTTCTAAAATAACCCCTACGCCATTTTTCTTCCCATCTACACCATGGTCAAATCATTTCAACGCTGCCCCTAAACTTCTAGCCTTACAGCCTTTCCACCTGGTCTCCTGTACACACAATAACCTTTCTCCTCATCATCATGTCAACCAACTCCTGAGATTTTCCTGTCA
This sequence comes from Phyllopteryx taeniolatus, assembly GCF_024500385.1. Taxonomy (NCBI): domain Eukaryota; kingdom Metazoa; phylum Chordata; class Actinopteri; order Syngnathiformes; family Syngnathidae; genus Phyllopteryx; species Phyllopteryx taeniolatus. The sequence continues at coordinate 33,091,958 of NC_084504.1, read as the reverse complement.
TATTCCCAACATTCAAAGTCCCCACAACAATTTAGTCTTCAACCAACCTCAAGTGCTGGAAATGTTTTCTTAAACAACACAATGATTTTGAGACTTCAACTCACCTAACATATGTGTTTTCATACGCTGACAATGATTTTGAGTTTTCAACAAACCTATCAAACGTGTTTCTGCAAACATAAAGTACTCATTTTTGCAAACATTGACAGCAATTTTTGGTTTTTTAACAAATCAAATGTATGAAATCTTCATAAACGGTGTCGATTTAGGGTCTTCAAAGAACCGGTGCACGTTTTCTCAAAAATCGGCGATTTAGTCTTCAACGTTACAGGTCATACGTGTTTTCATAAACATTAACAATTTGGGGTCTTCAATGAACCCAAAGTACTCATTTTTGTAAGCATTGACAGCGATTTAGTCTTCAATGAACCTAATGTACTGTATGTTTTCGTATAGATTTTAACGTACGTGTTTTCATAAACACTAGCTACAATTTCGGGTCTTCGATGAACTGAAAGTAGTCATTTTTGTAAACTTTGACTGATTTAGTCTTCAATGAACACAATGCGTTCATCGACAATGATTTTGTCTTCACTCTACTTGTTTTGATAAACATTGGCAACAATTTAAACTTTTTAACGAAACGAACATACAGTAAGAGTTTGAGTAAATACTCTAAATGTACTCTTCAATTAACCGAAAGTACAGTTTGTAAAAATTGACAGTGACTTCAATGAACCCAACGTGCGTGTTTGCATCACCACTGATACCGATTTTGAGTCTGCGACCAAGCTAACGCATGCGTTTCCACAAAGATGAATTGAGCGGAGTTGCCCCGAGGCATCGGAATAAGTTAAGACGCCGGCCCTTCAATCTTGCTGCGTCGGCTCCCTCGCCGAGGTGCGAAATGACCGAAAAGTGATGTGAATGTCGATGCAAGCTGGCGCCGCCTGGCTTTTTGGTGCCTCCCAACGCTTTGACTCACGCTCGCTTCCTTGGTAACGAACAGATGATGGTGTCAAAGTGGCAACGCGGTTTTACGCACACTTGATGGAACGCGCGGGCACACACACACACACATTGCAGCACATACGACTGTGCAGTCGAGCAGAAGCCACGTTTGCCGATGATACATGCGCACACATCAACTATATTAGCATATTTCCACAGCGTGTGTAAGTACACACGCATAGCACACTCAGTACATATAAAGTGCATACATACACACCTATGCAAATATGCATTTATTAGTTTTTATTCGTAAATAACTGAAGTCAGCATGTGTTTTCGTAAAAATAAACAGTGATTTATTAGTCCTCACCGAAGCCAACGTATGCTTTTTTTTGTGAACATTGACAGCAATTTAATCTTCAGCAAACCCAACCTAAGGGTTTCTGTAAAATTTGGTGACATCTTAGTCATCAGCTAACCTGAAGTATGCCTTTTTGTAAACATTGCCGAAGCTTTAGGGCAGGGGTGTCAAACTCATCTTTGTCACGGGTCACATCGCAGTTATGACTTCCCCCGGAGGGTCGCTACGACTGTGAACCCTCATCCATCCATCCATCCATCCATCCATTTTCTGAGCCGCTTCTCCTCACGCGGGTCGCGGGCGCGCTGGAGCCTATCCCAGCTGTCATCGGGCAGGAGGCGGGGTACACCCTGAACGGGTTGCCAGCCAATCGCAGGGCACATAGAAACTAACAACCCTTCGCACTCACAGTCATGCCTACGGGCAATTTAGAGTCTCCAATTAATGCATGTTTTTTTGGGATGTGGGAGGAAAGCGGAGTGCCCGGAGAAAACCCACGCAGGCACGGGGAGAACATGCAAACTCCACACAGGCGGGGACGGGGATTGAACCCCGCACCTCAGAACTGTGAGGCTGACGCTCTAACCAGTCGGCCACCGTGAACCCATATAAACGAAAGATTACCTCATATAATACAGTATACACAACACATTGATGAATAACCAGTTTTGAAATCAGAAGCCTATTAGAACATGTTTTTCAACTATTAGATATCTTTTGAAAGGGGGATTGGTAACAAAAAAAATGCTTGCAAATATCTCAATGTTATTACACCAGAACACAATTAGCAATTTTGATTTGCTTTCGCGGGCCACATTAAATGAGGTGGCGGGCCGGATCTGGCCCCGGGCCACCAGTTTGACACCTGTGCTTTAGGGTCTTCAAAAAAGCTATTGTATGTTTTTTTGTAACATTGACGACAATTTAGTCTAATGCACTAATCCTGTTGTCGTACACACTGGCTATGATTTAGGGTCTTCAATGCACCAAATGTGTGTGTGTGTGTGTGTTTTCCTTTATGAATATTGACGACAATTTAGTCATCAATGAACTCAACATAAGCGTTTGAAGAATTTACAGCAGTTTAGTCTTCAATGAACCTATCGTAATGCTTTCTTAAACTTGGGCGAGAATTTAGTCTCTAACTCACCTAAAGTAGGTGTTTTTGGAAAGGAAAAATAGGATTTAGTCTCAAATCAACTTCATGTATGCGTTTCGTAAATATTCACAATTTAATCTTCAACGAACCTAACATAAAAGGTTTTCCTAAACTTTGTCGATAATTTAGTCTTCAACTAACCTAAAATTGGTGTTTTTGTGAAGTAAAATGGCAATTTAGTCTAAAACCAAGTTAAAGTATGCGCTTTGTAAATATTGGCAAGGATTTAGGGTCTTTAATGAACCTAGCGTATGGTAGTCTTCACGAAACCTAATGTATACATTTTCAGAAACATCAACAACAATCTAAGAATTGAACATACATGTTTTTGTAAACATTGCCGAACCTTTCGTCTTAAACGAACCTAACTTTAGAAACATTGGCTACAATTTAGTCTTTGACAAACCAAGTGTACTTGTTTTTAAAAGATGGAAGATCATTCATTCAGTCTTTGACAAACAATTCTCCTGTACATGTTTTGTCAACATTAACCATTTAGTGTGCAATGAACTGTAAGTAAAATGTTTTTGTAAACATTAACAAAGATTTAGGGTCTTTAATGAACCTAACATACATGCTTAGCCTTTAACAATCCTATCACGTGTTTCTGTAAACAATGATGCAAATTTTGTGTTCAACCAACCAAATGTCCGCAATTTGAGAAACACTGGACTGACGATTTAGGGTCTTCAATGACCTCACGTATGTGTTTTCTCAATAGTGACACAGATTACCGAAACACTGGCGACAATTTCTGGGCTCTATTGTAAATGTTTTCATATACGACGCGATTGCAAAAAGCCGCTTGGTGTAACGACTACTTGTCACACAGAATGTACAGAAAAACGAAAACTTGACCACAAGCACTTCACTGTACTGTATTGATCTTCAAATGAAAAAAAAAATCCATATATTTTGTATTCTGTCTTGCTATGCATTTGAATTGGGAGTGGAACTCAACTGACGTTAAAGCTGCTTGCTTTGGTTTGGATGTGTTCAATGTAAAACATTGGCTTAAAAAACAAAAAAGCACAATCATGTTTGTGTGGAGCCTTTTACGCAGCAACAAGTTGTAGATGAGTTTTACGAGGGGGGGGGGGGGGGGGGCAAGCAGCGGAGGTGTGAACTCTTATTTTAGGCTCCATGCGCGTCTCTCCGTTGCGCGCGTCAGCCGAACGCGCAAACCCAATTTTGTGCAGACATACTGGAGAACAGAAACAAGAAACTCACCCACTCAGAATCTGAGCACAAGCTTTGTGGATGTGCAAGCAGCCCACCTAAAAAAAAAAAATAAAATAAAAAAAACTTGGTGTGAAACTCCTCAACAGTACGCCCGGATCATCCCTCACACACCCCCACAAAACCAAAACCAAAAACAGGGGAGGGGTGGGGTGTGGGGGTGTATAAAAGGCAAAAAGGTGTCCGAAAAAGCGGAGGTTTTCTTGCGCTCTGCCTCTCTGGAGGCTCGGCTTGTGGCTCGGTGCGCACTCGGGCGCCTTTTTAAAGCCACAAGAGAGAGAGAGAGAGAGAGAGAGAGAAGAGAGAAGAGTGCAGATGAGGAGGAAGGGGTGGGAGGGTACAGGGGGGCTGGGGGGGGCGTGGCGCCATCGCTTGTCATCATCGCTCAGCTCGCGGCGGGAGGCTCCTCGTCCTCATCCTCGTCGTCGTCCCCTCCCGCTGCAGAGAGAGAAAGCGAGAGTGAGGATAGAAAGATGGAGCTTCCAGCCTCTTCTCGCTGCTACTTAAAAGCAGAAACGCACGGCCGTAGACCACTCCCACGTACAACAAAGGGTCCGCGCCTAATTGTTATTTTATTCATTGGTTTATCGAACATGGACAATGCACATTCATAAAGGTCGCTGTAAACGGGCCAGCTTTAGTCTCTGGACATTCTGAACATTTGTTGACATTGACCGAGTCTCTTCAGCGTGTCCCGGGTCGTCCCCGAGGCCTCCTACCGGTGGGATGTGCCCGGAACACCTCCACCGGGGAGGCGTCTGGGGGGCATCCACAACAGAGCGATACAGAGTCCGCATAGAGTCACTGCAGACGCTGCACCGATCCGTCTGTCGATCTCCCGTCCCATTCCGCAAGATCTCATCTCCGACCCGAAGAGGGCACGCCACCCTTTTCCGACTGAGGACCACGGTCTCAGGTTTGGAGGCGCCGAGTTTCATCCCAGCCGCTTCCCACTCGGCCGCTCCAGTGAGAGTTGGAGATCAGGGCTCGATGAAGCCGACAGAACCACATCATCTGAAAAAAGCAGAGATGTGATACTGACGTCGCCAAACCGGACCCCCCTCAATATATCGGCAGCGCCTAGAAATTCTGTCCATGAAGTGAGTCCAATTCTCACTGGAAACCGAACAGCCCTCATCAGGGGGTCCGGTACACCCCCCACAAGACCCCCCGAGGGACACGGTCAAACTCCTTCTCCAAGTCCACAAAACACATGCAGACTGGTTAGGCGAACTCCCATGCACCCTCGAGGACTGAAGAGCTGGTCCGCTGTTCCACGGCCACGACGAAAATCACACTGCTCCTCCTGAATCTGAGATTCGACTTCCTGATGGACGCTCCTCTCCAGCACCCCCAAATAGACCTTGCCACCGAGAAGCTTTTTAACCACCTATCGGTGACCTCAAGCCCGGAAATAGGAGAGCCTGCCTCAGAGTCCCCAGACTCTGCTTCCTCATGGGAAGGCGTGTCGGTGGAATTCAGGAGGTCTTCGAAGTATTCGGCCCGCCGACTCAACGTCTCAAGTATCTCCACACAGTGTTGACGGTGCACTGCTTCCCCATCCTGAGATGCCGGATGCTTCCGGAGTCCCACAGGCCAAAAAGGTCGGATAGAGCTCCTTAGGGGTTTTTACACCAAAAACTTGCTGGTAACATGAGTTCCTGGAACTAAACGTTTCCTCTCGTCCTTGCGGTTTGCATTTCCACCGCACCTCAAATATCAGGGTAGTTTGTCCAAATGAGACTGATGACATATGTAGGAGTGGCAAAAAAAAAAAAGTCAAAAAAAAACTGAAGGTCAAACATGCACGACGACAAGCCAGCGTCATCATTTGCGCGATAGAATAGGCCAGGATGGAGGGGACGTCAGCTTCTTTGCTTTTTCCTCATGTTGTACAAAATGATCACCTGTTCAGCTTGACGGCATCCCTCGCCGCCGCTTGAAATCTGATTGGACAAAAAAACATAAAAATATACCAACATCCACACTCAGCGAGAAATGCAACCGAATGAACAGAAGAAGTGAAGACAATCTCATGAACAAATATTAGAATTTGGACTTTAAATAGGGTTAGGTCAGCAGGAAGGAAGGGAGGAACAAAGGATACATGGCGGGAGGAAGGAAAGCCGGAAGGATGGATGAAAGCAGGTAGGGAAGGAAGGAAAGAAGGAAGGAAGGAAGGAAGGAAGGAAGGCTGTCGCCAGCTCGCCTTGACTAGCAAGCTTGAGTTTGTGTTTGCCAGCGCGACCGATCTCACGTTCTCGTTGTTGTTCTTCCGTGCGGGCCGACTTGCGTCACAGAGGTTCTTCGACGAATTTGTGCCTCAAGGCCAAGCCTGACTCGCGACTTCACAAGTGAATCCATTCTGCCCCGAGCAGTGTGCACATTCTTCGAGTCTTTTGTTGTGTCGCTTCAAAGGGAAAGATGACTTCAACCGGTTCTTTGCATGTCTGGAGCGGCTGTCAAAGTTCCTCGTGAGCAGCGGCGGAACACCCAAGTATTTTCAGCGTGACGGGACTTATTAGCCATTATATATACGTTTTTCGTATGCCCGAGTCGTTTTGCGGGGTGGGGTCGATGGCAAGGCGTATTGTTTGGGCAACATCAAAGTCAGACGTTTCAAATAACAGCCTGGAGTCCAATCAGAGTTGCCCAGACACATGGCGACTTATTTAGCAGCGGCAAAACAAAACAGCTCGAGTGGTTGAGCGAACCCTTGCGTACCTTCCCTCCCTCCCTCCTTTCATACAGCTTTCTTTCCTATCCTTCCTTTTATACCACTCCTCCTGCTTTCCTTACTTTATCCATCCAACCTTCCCTCTTTTCATCCATCCATTGTTCTTTCCTTCCTCCCACACATCTATCCTGCCTTCATTCCTTCCTTTTAGTCATCCACTCGACCTCTCTTCCTTCCTCCCTTCCTTCATTCCTCATCCCTCCTTACTTTTTCCCTTCATTTCTTCTTTCCTTACCACCCTCCTCACTTTCATCCATCAAGCTTCTTTGCTTTTTTGTTTTTGTTCCTGTTTTTGTGAGTGTGGGATGGATGGATGGATTAAATGGATTCAGGACATCGTGATTTCCAAGGGAAAACGTTGCTTTGGTTTTGGTCCAAATTGTTTTCAGGCAACTTTTCTGAAACGGATCACTCATGGCAACAAACGAGGTTCCGCTGCACTTCTCGAATGAAAAGAAGGATGCAGACCGAGCGCTTGAAGTGTGTGCGGTACGTGTGTATCATTTTGTACCAGAACAAATCTGCCTCTGCTTTCTCTGCAATCTTTAACCGCCACGCGGACGTGATCGCAGGTTTGTGGGGGCTTCGACGACGACGACGACGACGACGGGTAACCACCAGGTGGCTTTTGTCACCCGGTGATCCCTCTTGACCTCCCGGCGCTCTCCGCCACGTGAGGTTACGCTTCACACCCGGAATAGAAGAGCATAATTGCCTTCATTTGTCATAAGCGCCATAATAGAGCGCCATCAAGTACTCGCGCTCGTGTTTTCTCTCTTATCTTGCAGATGACTCACACGCATTTAGGACACAAAGCCGGTGAGCAGAAGTGAAATCCAGTTATTATGCCGCTGCTGCGCGAGCGCCGCCTCAACGGCAAGCCTAGTGGTTAAGAAAAGCTGCTCAACAAAGCCCAATGCGAGCGACGAGAGAGAAGCAGCGAGAGTTCAAAAGTATGGCGTCTCGAGTCCTGCAAGTGAGGGCAAACTAGGCCCAATGCGAAGACAAACGAGACAACGCGTTTGAGTCGCCGCTGACACCGACAGGACTTAACAGCAACGAAAAGAAATTCTGCTGCCGCTCGAGCGCAAGCCTAAAAATTGAGTCTGGCTGCCAAGGAAAGCACGGAAGAACCTGCGTGATACTGAAACCTGTTTTTGAGACAACGCACTTGACTCATGAGCGAGTCAAGTCCCTACAGGACTTGAGAAGCAATGAAAGTTGGAAATGATTTTGCTGCCGCTTGAGCGCCACCCTAAAGACGAGCAGGAACAGCCAGGCCACATTTGAACTCCTCCGGGCAGCGACATTTACAAACAATATCCGATCAGAAAGCCCCCCCCCCTCCCCCCGCCAGAAAAAAAACGAGTCACTGATCTTTTCTTTTTTTTTTTTAACTCAATGTCCATCAACGAAATAATAATAACAATAAAAAAGGAACTGAAGGAAATGTAACCCAATGCCACTCCACCAATCCCTTGGTGCTGTGAAGCGTGCTTATCCTGTCATGCATACAGGAAATGCAAATGTTTTGTTTTTTTTAATACATAAACAAGGATGTGCGCTTATGCGCGCGCACGCACACACATGCATGTCATTATGTCAATCACTTCCTGCTTGAGTGCTGCCATCTGCCCTCTTGTAAAGCCACACACGGATCACCGTGCAAAGCCCCCACGCTTAGCCCCTCCCTCCGCCACCATTACGCAGTGTTAAGACTTGCGCGAGCGCATCCGCGCACGCGGGCCGATCGGAGGCAGCCGGGTCACGCCGGCGACTCGCCGCCACATCAGCATCAGATACTAAAAGAAGAGAACGACTCACTGACCTTGCATTGAATAGAACCTCTTAGAACCTCTTAATTCAGTTTCACGTTTTTTGTACAGTTTCACATTTGCCAGGTCCGGGTCTTGAAGGTCCCCTTCCATCAGAATCCTTTTTTTTTTCCCCCCCCAACTGTTTTATGCATAAAATTGGTGAAAATTAGTTCATGGTTCAAGTTCGACATGTATGCCGTTTGTCGACTGAACGCCAAAGTCAATAAACGGCATAAGGCTTGCAAAACGGGTGGATTTGAAATGGCCGACAATGTGACGCAGTTTTGACAAATATTCAAGTACCCGCCCGCCTTGCATTCGGTACCCGCCCACTCAACTCAGCCGAACCGCAACACGGCATTTCCCAGTTTGAAGCCGGCCGCTTGTCGAGCCACACAAATACAGTCTAGAAAGTATACATATTCTATCTTGTGTTTTGCAACAAGACTTAACTATATTTGTTTCTTTATATGTGCTCTGTGATTGGCTGGCGACCAGTTCAGGGTGTACACCGTCTCTCGCCCGAAGATAGCTCGGATAGGAGAAGGGCTGTGGAAAATGAATGAATGAATGATGTAACAGTGGATGAAATAGCGAAGCTAGCATTCATTCAGGTTCAATCCGTGCGAATGAGGAGCCTAACCTCCAAATATGCGCCCGCTCTCTTTTCCGGTTCCTCCTCGTCCCGTTATTGTGCCAACAAGCCAACGCTTGGCCAATTACGCTTCACGACGACCATAACGGGAGACGGGCGTCCCGCCGGCCGCCGTCACCGACCAGCCGCTGAAGCAAAGCATCCATCCATCCATTTTCTGTGCCGCTTTATCCTCACAAGGGTCACGGGTGTGCCGGAGCCTATCCCAGCTATCTTCGGGCGAGAGGCGCGGTACACCCCGAACTGGTCGCCAGCCAATCGAAGCAAGCAAATGTATTGTTCGTGTCTGGCTGCCAAAGCAAAGCACATTGATGTATATAGCGCGTTTCATTCACAATGTACCTCAATGTGCTTTACATGATTAAAAGCATTTAAAAACAAAGAAGGAAAAAAAACAGCTTAAAACAAAGAGGACGAGGCGGGAGGTGCAAATGAAGCGTATGCGCATTGCGTGTGTACAGCAAACCCGACACGAAACTCATGGGAGGGACGCGAGGCGAACATTCGTTTTGTGTCCGGTTTGAACGTAAAGAACAATTTTTCTGCTTTGACTTGCGAGCACAAGGTTGAGATATGAGCGCTGCATAGTGGCAGAAAACTCAACTGAATTCACTTTCCAAAAAGTCAATAGCTTGACGGGAAATGTCGAAGCGTTCATGGAAGAAAAAAAAGGAGCTGCAAGCTCTTGAATGCCACTAAACTAAACAGAAAACAGAGAACTACACTTTGTGCATTTTAAACAGTCAAACTGCCCAAAGACAGGTGGTTGGCTAGCTTGATGACCCACCAACATTAGTGCCGTGCTGATGAGCTCGCAGAAGAGTTAGACATTAGGAACCCTACGTGCGTTCTAGGCAGGAGACGCCCCGCTGCAAACTGACAGACTTTAATGCACTTTCATTTCATTTGTGTTTCTAGAAAGTGCAATATATGCAGTGCTATTGTTCCTCATTAAAATACAAATTTCAAGAGTTTTTTTGGTTTCGTTTTTTTTAGCTTTGCCCTCTTGGCGTCAGCTTGAGAAATTCCGGAATCCTAACGAAAAGTTCCAACATGGTACACAACGTACTGTGTTGTTTCTCCTAACATGCGTGTTTGTGTTTGCCAATTCCTCCTCTTACAGGTGTGCGACTATTTATTCATTCATTAAGCTCCCTTCGCATTCATTGCAGTCTCCATGGCAACGTCCAATCAGGCGCCCACCTCCTTTCTGCACTGCCGCCACAATTCCGACAGTCAATAAAATGTGGCGGGCAGGCGGGAGATGCGTTGCTGCCGACACAGTAAAGGCGTCACTTTGATTACGGCGTCAACAATGAAACCCGACTTAAACGCGGGGGGGTATCACTTGCATAATACATAAGACGGCGTGAGAAATGTCACGCATCTCATTTAACATTAATTACATACACATTTAACTTGACCTTTGCTTAAAAAAAATAATAAAAAAAAAGTGATTTTAAAGGTTTTCCCCAATAAAATGACATTTTTGACAAAAAAATAAAATAAAAATAAAAAATGATTTGAGTCATCTCGAAAAATATTGGATTTCTTGTTTTGTGCCTGAAAACATAACAGGTTTTACTTGAAAAAACAAACATTGACATAGTTTTTGGTGTCATTTCACTTTAGCCAAAAGGCTTTCCATTATAAAATGACATTTTTAAACCAAAAACAAACAGATTAGAACGAGTCAAATCATCTCTGGAAAGATTGGAGGAGTCTTGTTTGATGAAATTTTCCCACAACAAAAAAGGTTTTCCTCTATATAATGTAATGTTCACTCAAAAACTAAAATCAAAACTATCAGAAAGAATCAAATTGTCATCTAGAAAAATTGGGAGATGACTTGTTTGTTGAAAATGTGACTATAAATTTTTCTTTTAAAAAAAGCAACCAAACGTTTTTGGTGATATTTTCCGGAAAGAGATTTTCCCTCTATAAAATGGCAGAAAAAAAAGTTTGACCACCAACCAAACAAATGGATTCAAAAGAGTAAAAAAAAAATCTCTACAAACATTGGCGATGGGCACGAGCATGTCAGGCTCACAGTTCTGAGTTTGCACGTTCTCCCCGTGGCTGCGTGGCTTTTCTCTGGGTATTCCAGATTTCCTCCCACATCCCAAAAACATGCATGTTAGGGTGACTGAAGACTCTAAATTGCCCGTAGATGTGAATGTGAGTGCCAATGGTTGTTTGTTTCTACGTGTCCTGCGATTAGCTGGCGACCGGTTCAAGCGTGTCGCCCGCCTCTCGCCCGAAGATAGCTGGGATAGGCTCCGGCACGCCCGCGACGTGGTACGGAAGATGAATGAATGAATGAAGACCGGAGATGACTCGTTTGTTGAAAATGTGACAAAAACATAACTGTTGTTGGGTTTTTTTCTTTTGCAAAACCTCAGTTTTTGAGGTGATTTTCAGTAAAGAAAAATGTTTTTCCTCTATATATATATATAAAATTCCAGCAGTCTGCCATGAATGAGGAGGTAAAATACGGCAAACATGTATTTTCAAGTTGCAAATGTGCGAAGGGACGAGTGTGAGGCTCATTTTTCTGACCAATTTCACGGCAAACAAAAACGGCAACGCTCACTCCTGGTTGGCAGGGGACGCTGGCCCAGGGATGCGCTAGATGACACAGGCCTTGTTTTTGCCCCGTGGGGGCAATAAGAGCAGAAAGGAGAGTATGCGCGGCGGTCGGAAAAGAATCTCAAGCACGGCGAGCAGATGGCGGCCGACGTGAAGGGACTTCAGCTCGATGAGCCGACAGAGACGACGGGCGCGCGCGCTTCCTTCACTTGACGGATATCACCGACGCTCCGCGGAGCACGAACAAACTTGTCCAAACGCGGACAAAATTGCCATCAGCAACACATCAAAAAAATCAAACAAAACGGATAATCATAATTGCCATGGAAAAACAAAACCACAAAAAAAAAAAAAAAAAAGAACATTTTTGGGGGGCAAAAAAAAAAAAACAGACAAGTGGGCAATCGGGTTTTTATAAAACGCAAATAAGCGGGGGATCTGGAAAAAATACCATGAATAAGCAGGAGATAACGGAGGAATCAATTCATAAAAATAAAACCCACAAACATTTGAGGGCCTGCTGTTTTGCGACTATTTATTTAGAATATATCTCAGATGATTAAGATTTTTTTGTCTTGAAAAAAATGCTACTTTAGTCTTGAAAAGTTGTGACATTTTATTGCAAAAACATTTATTTTAATAGTAAGACTTTATCGATAAAATGTTGATTTTAATTCCCATAATAATTTGATTACCCAGAAAATTTGGATTGCCATAAGATTCTCTAAAGTAACAACTCCTCCATGACTTGGGGAAATGTGCTATTTGACATTGAGATCATTTCTAAACACGCCCTGTGGGAGACCTTGAACACATCACCGTCACAAATGGCGCATTTATTATTAGTCCTGGGAGGCAAATGTAAATGCAATTTCCCAAGAAAGGCCCTCGGTGGCGAGTATGCGGCACGCGGGCACTCACCCGACTCATAAGAGCACCACGATCTCGCCAAGGCAATTATCCAAAACGTCAAAACCATACGAAAAGGCCGCAACTGCGCCACGTGCAGCTCGGAATCAATATTGAGCTAATAACACGACTAGAAAAATGGAAATAAAATTCATCACACTCACCAGAGATGCTGATTATTAAATGTATTTAAGAAACCTTTCGCTAATCCAACTGACCAACCAATCAGAGGGCAGAAAAATGCTGATGTCAAAGGTCCCATTGTTCATAGATGTCCCTCGCTATATCGAAGTTCACTTTTTCACAGGTTTAGTGCACACAGATTTTTTTTTTTTTTTTTTGTACAGCACAGTTACTCAACTGCACCTCTCCGATAAAGTAAACTTTGTTAGCTAATTGAATATAGCCCACCGCCGCTCGTTAGAATGGTTTGAAACCCATAAAAGGTGGTTTGGATAGAGGGAGGATGGAAACAGCCGCTGGCGGACTTTCAATCGCTTTATTAATCAAACAGTAACAAAATAATGTCAACATTTGCACATTCTTAGTAAACCTGCCAGAAGCCTCAACTGTCACCGTCACTGACCACGGTGGCTAACGCTACAGTCAGAAAATTGCCAGCCAATAGCACGTCCTCATTTGCTGACTTCCACCTCACTCGCCTTTTAAAAAGGCATACATACATAAATTCACAGGTACAATTAAATATTAAAATATATGTAAAGAATTCCATGCATACTTGGTCGCTACTTTGCGGATTTCGTCCAGGAATTTCTGTATATTTAAAGTTCCCTGGGCCAGCACGACTGATTGTGAAGGCCCAAGGCAGATTGGATGGACGTGGCAACGACACACAGACGCTGAAATCTGATTGGATGGAAAATTGAACATCGACAGCCGGGAGAAAGGAGAGACGTTAACAATAAATTTAGATAACTTGGGAAATGAGGTTGCAAATGAAGTTTTGCTGTGCAACAGGGGAGCTTGAAATACTCCCTCTGCTTGTTTTAAAATGTTTTAATTCTTCTGATGGATATTGAAAATGCAGCAGGACAGTAAAGGGTTTTAGGGCACGGGCGCCGGACCACAGCCCCCCACGCCCAATGAACAGGACATGCTGAGCATTTCTAACCAAAATTATCTTGCAGGAAATCAAAAAAAATAGGTCAAATTAAAAAATATTTTCAAAAATGATGGCAAGGCACCTTCCATTAAATATTATCATCATCATCCAGCCATTACCTGTACCGCTTCTCCTCACACTGGTCGCAGGCGTGCTGGAGTCTATCCCCGATATCTTTGGGCGAGAGGCGGGGTACGCCCTGAACCGGTCGCCAGCCAATCGCAGGACACATAGAAACAAACAACCATTCGCACTCACATTCACACCTACGGGCAATTTAGAGACTTCAATCAACCTAGCGTCCATGTTTTTGGGATGTGGGAGGAAAGCCACGCAGGCACGGGGAGAACATGCAAACTGCGCACAGGAGAGGCCGGATTTGAACCCGCAACCTCACAACTGTCATTATTGACAGACTATTTTGATTATGAGATACTATCGCGTTCTGTGTTTAGCAAGCAACCTTTGGAAAACAGGACAAAGATGAATACAATTATAGCTCTAAACATTTTACCACTTTTAAAGATCGATAACTTTCTTAATATTTATCACATGAGCAATGATACAGATATCACTGCAATCATCTTTCCAATATTCATCTAATAATGTTGCTCTCAACTGAATTGAAATTTGATTTACCGGCACGAGCAGCTTTGAGCAATTAGCACTGCTAGCCTGCTTCATTGTGGGCTTCAGGCTAACAAGTTAGCATGTGGCTAACACAAACGACACTCGTCTTGAGGTTGTTGAGGAAACACTCGCTTACTATACCTCTCCATACGTCACTGCAGCTTTTTTCTTTTTAGCAATTTTTTGGGTGGAAAAAGACGCCATTTTGTCACCGCTCTTTGTAGCTGTCGCTAGCTCGCTAGCACAGATATACCGCACCTGCTTGGATTGGACTGAACCATTTCATGCTCACTGAATGGGGGGGATCCGTAACCAGGAGTTTTGACGTCAATGCCAAAGTCAAGAAAAAATACACAACTAAAGCAGTAGGAGTGCTTTGAAATGCGCATCATATTGGCAAGAAAACAGTGAAAATGTCGCCTTTAGTTCTTGGAACAAATGTCTGTGAGCCCTGTCATTTATCCACCCTAAGAATGGTCCCACCATCTTGGCCCTACTGAGCAATGGAAAATGGACTTTTTCACGTTTGTATAACAGCGAAAGAGTTTGCCTCCAGTAAACAAATCCAATGTCAGACTTTGTAAAAATCAGATCAATAACATCATTAAATAGTTTATTTATCCATTTTTATGTCATGTCATTAGATGAAAATTTATTGTACACATTTGTAATCTTTTACAAAATGAATGTAATTTGATTAAATGTAATTTCACCCAAAAAATAACGATGTTTAGCAACAAATCCAAAATTAAATGAAAAGTTAAAATCCTGTTATTTTACTTGGGAAAGATAATTGATTTGAAATTGAATTAAAAAAACACATTTAACTCAATTCAAGAAAAATAAATCTGCAATGAAAGAGATTTAATTATTTTTTTTGAAAAAAACTCAAGAATATTAAAATATGTCTGTGCACTTCATACCAGACTATTTCAATTCTTTCATTTGGAAACTTTTTTTCCCCTTTCCCACACAATGATGGGATATGTTTGTTTTTTGTTTTCTATTTGTCCAAAAATATATTCCAATTGAACCCCAGGAGACAGGAAATGATATTGTAATGCATGCAAGCCGGTTTTGTTTGTGCAACCTTGAGCCAGCGGCCCATTGTCACCAAGCAAATGAACATGTCATCTTTTCTTTTTTTATTGAATGTCACCGAGGCCCGCAAATGAGCGTACCCGGACCCAGGGAGAGCGGCGGCCATTAGATCCGGGCCACGGCTAATTCTCGGCATTGGTGTGTAATGATGTTTTTTTGTTGTTGTTGTTGTTAACATCTGTCACCGCGTTTGATCTGAGCGGATTCATACTCGGAAGAGTGCACTCGGGAAGGCGGAGAGGAACGGTGGACAAATTGCTCCGGCGGGTCGCGCTCGAAACTCGTGTGGGATTTGTGGGATTCACCAGCAAAAGTCAACAAAAGTGGATAAAACCCTAATACTTGTCATTTTAAACCTGCTCTATAGGTTTTTCTTTGCATGTTATATAATATTGGTAATGTTCTGTGGTGGCACCTTTGGATGAGAGAAAACCACGTTCTTGGCTTTTAATTGTGTTTAACACCAATTTAAAGGTCCCGTATTTTGTCAATTTTGACCTTCGGAGTGACTCTCTAACATGGACTTAGTATGAAAGTGTCATTTCATTCGAACACCTCGGTTTTGTCCAGAAAAGGCCCCTCTGTTTGATCCAGTTCGGTCTCCGCTTTGTCCATATTTGGCTAAGAGCGCCGCCCCCTTTCCTCTGATTGGTCGCCTCCGTCTTGTGAGAGCACACGTGTTCGTTATGTCGACAGCGCCGGCTCGGGAGCGGAGAGGTAGGCGTCGATAAGCTTGAGAAATTCCATTGAGCCCAATCCAGGCCTCTCGGCAGAAAAGCGTCCGCAACTCAGGAATGCGTGGTTCGTATTTCGCACCGTAGAGACAATATTACATCCCAAATACTAGAAAAAGTTGGGACCTTTAAGATCATATAACGAGGCTGAATTAGATGATATAAAAACTCAAAAGCCACTTGAACACCACCCCATAAACGTAATCCCAGCCACTATAATCTAAGCATGGCCCTAATCCCCAATTGCATATTGTCATCGACCTTGAGGACCCTTAGCCGTGCGATTTGATAGAAACAGCACAAACTGCACTTGAAATTGCATTATGGCCTTTAATGCCTCTTGGAGGCCAATATGAGTTTCCAGAACAAAACAGCATATTTATGCAGTGTTTCCAGAAATTGGTTAACAAAACAACAACAGCATTTCGTGCAGTAGCTTTCAGAAATATGCAACAAAACAGAATTGTTATGCATTACATTTCAGAAATATGAAACAAAACTGAATTTATCTTCAATTTTTGAAAGATGAACCTTGCTAATGGAGGAGTTTTCACAACACCTTCCTGCAGATATTTCGCAACAAATGGTGCATGTTCATTGAAACGCTCGCGGGCTCATAATTTCAAACGAATGCAGATCATGTTAAGACCGTACTAACAGCGACATGCAGTAACTTCAACAATCGGCAAAATATGCCTTCCCTCCATCCATCCATTTTCTGAGCCGCTTATCCACACAAGTGGTTTTCCTGCGCAATTGTGAGTCACTTAGTTACAATTACTTGGGCCATTTCTATCACAACAACGTGCAGTTAGCTTGCTAGCTATGCCTCCGCTGGTGTAGCCGCTTCAGAGCGCCTCATTGTTGGTCGCAAGTGAGCACACGTCACGCAGAGAGAGAAAGGCCGAAGAGCGGGAAAGGCAGATTTTGTTTATAAAAAAAAAAAAAAAAAAAAAAAAACAGGTCTGACTTGACAGCCAGTATGTGGACAGGGGCTTTGCGTGGGCGTAGCCGTTTCAGAGCGCCTCGTTGTCGTGGCGTGGAAGTGAACGTTAATGAGTCACAGTGTCACTGTGCACGCACATGAACAGATGGGCCAGCAAACAAGTCGCCGTAGGGCACGGGAAGGCGACATCCTGTCTTCTTTGTGCTCATTATGTAATCTTTGATTTTCCGGGACTGTGTCTCAAGCGTCAGGCGTGACTCTCAAGTAGTTGGAGTCTCACCCCGATGGGACGCTCGGTTTATTAGAGCGACGATAAGGCGGAGGAGGCGGAGGCTTTACCACCTGAGGTGACGCGTAGCGTATTGCACACAGACAGCTGTGTCTCGCATGTGTGGTGACGTACAGGTGCCGCGCCTGCCTCGGCGCCGCCGGCCGCCTCAGGACAGCCGTACCCTCTCGCCCCCGTTGGGACGAGCTTTTGCCCAGCGTCTGCTCTCCCGGCTCTGCTTCCATCCAAAAAAGCTTCCATCTAATGAAACGCTTCCTGGGCATAATGAGCTCCGTGGGCGTCTTCAAAAGAATGAAGAGGGGGTGGCGGTCATCAGCGGTCGTGTGGCCCAGTCAGTGTGTCCGTGCTAAAGTGGCTCCAGGACCCTTAGTGTTTTTCTTTCACTACAGACTTTGCTTTTATGGTTACTGTGCATTTGGATTATTGATGCTATACTGAGATTTGATCTGCTTTTCTTTCACTCAGGTAATTTTATCGACCTTCTATTACTAACATCCACTGTCATTGACTATAATCCATTGTGACTCACTATCAAACACTGTGCCCCGCTTGTGACTTGCCAAGGTGGCTTGTTGGAGTCCATTTTGATTTGCTAACACCTACTGTGACTTGCTGTCATCCAGTCTGACTCACTAACATTGGATGACAGAGAGTCACAGTGAACAATAGCGAGTCACAACCAAGTCAAAATGGACATTATTGAGTCACAGTGGACGTTAGCGAGTCACAAGTGAGTCACAGTGGACAACAACAAGTCACATTGGACAGAAGCGAATCACAGGGGATGATTGTGAGTCACAAACAAGTCAGAGTGGACGTTAACGAGTCACAGTGTATGTTAGCAAATCACAGTGAATGTTAATGAGTCACAAACAAGTCAGAGTGAAAAATAGGGAGTCCCAACCAACTTAGAATGGGCATTATTGAGTCACAGTCGACGTTAGCGCGTCACAAATGAGGCACAGTCGAAGTCACAGTGAACAACAACAACGTTACAGTGAATGTAAGTGAATTACAGCAGATGATTGTGAGTCACAAACGAGTCACGGTGGATGATAGCAAGTCAGAGTGGACAATAGTGAGTCACAAGCAAGTCAGAGTGGACTTTATTGAGTCAGAGGCGATGTTAGCGAGTCACAAATAAGGCACAGTGAATAGTAGTGAGTCACAAGCAAGTCACACTGGGCAATAACAAGTCACAGGTCACTGGAGATGACGACAAGTCACAGTAGGAGGTAGCAAAATCACACTGGACCCTATTGAGTCACAAACGAGTCACAGGGGAAGATAAGTCACAGTGGACGTTAGCGAATCATAGTGGGTGTTGGGGAGTGACAAATCGGGCACAGTAGACGATCGGTCACAGTGCTCATAGGCGAATCACAGGGGATAATTGCGAGTCACAAACGAGTCATAGTCGATGATAACCAGTCACAGTGTATGTTAGCAAATCACGGTGAATGTTAGCGAGCCACAAATAAGTCACAGTGAACAATAGCGAGTCACAAGCAAGTCAGAGTGGACATCATTGAGTCAGAGGGGACGTTAGCGAGTCAAAAATAAAGCACAGCGAATGGTCGTGAGTCACAAGCAAGTCACACTGGGCAATAACAAGTCACAGTAGATGTGAGCGAGTCACAAATGGACATTAGAGAGTCACAGTCTCCATTTATTTCGCTTTGATATGAGAGTTTTAGCATGTATGGGAGTTATAGCAGATAAATCACATTTTCTGGCCAAACTTCTCAGCATTTTTATCACAGCATGCGGCGCACCCAAACATTTACGCTCTGATGCTTTTTATGGAGCTGCTCTTCTGGAGATTGTGATGTTTTTTTTTTGTTTTTTTTTAATAACTCGCTGGCCCGAGGCCGGACTTGGGAGGACGAGGAGGGGAAAAAGAGGAAGAGGAGGAAGATGAAAGGAGGAAAATATGCCTGCGAGAATTGTTTGATGCTTTTATTGTATGTGCTGCTCCTCGTTGTATGTAAAACGAGCAGTTGTTTGACGGTTTCAATGTACTGCAGCATCTATGCTCATTTCTGTTCTCCAATATATGGTCTTTCCCCTTAAATGCTAACATTGAGCTGGCTGACATTGGATATGGTTTAGTTGAACATTTTAGTGTTTAAATATACAATTTTCAATTCTAAGGATTTAAAAATGTGTTCAAAAAGTGTGGGAGGGCTAAAACTATCAAATGAAATCTTTCATTGTATGGTGTTTCAATATCGCATATATGCTCCTATCACGATAACAAAATGTTAATTCAAGAAAGTCATTTCCAAGAAAAAAAAAAAAAAAAGGAATCAAGAAAAAAGTCCCTCGCTCGAGTTGAAAATAGATTCAATAATTTTTTTCCGGGAAAAAATGTCATAACCTCATGAAAGAAAAGATTGATTTATTATTTATAGTTAATTAATTTTGTATTAATTTCATTATGTTTGTTGTTTTTTATGATTTTTTTTTCTAGACTAACCATATCCTTTTGAGAACAAAAAAAATTCAATCAAAAGATTTCCAAGATTAGGAAAACTCACTAACTCACTGCCACAAAAAAATAAATAAATAAATAAAACAAATAACCGATGTGCTTGCCAAAGATTTGTTGTTTTTTCCTTTTATCAGTGCAGATTCGTAGTCATCCAGGTCTCGGTAATTGGCAAAGGTTGAATCGAGCCAACTGGACTCTTCTTGTTTTTTGTTGTTTTCCAAAAACGTTCAAAAATGATTCAGGCAATGATGGTATTTAGGGCTGTCACTATGGAATATTTTTTTAGAATTGATTATTCCATTGACGAACTGAATAATCGGATGGAATGTACGATTACTGTTCACAAACAGTAATAATCAGTATTCTTTCATGGAGGACTACAGAAACCAGAGAACATTTACCGCTGAGAGGCTAAAATCGGAGGAATTGGACAATTTTCGAAGCAATTAATGATCAAACTCTCTCAATTACTTTGAGAATGGATTAGTCGTAGATTAATTGTTGCACCTCTAATGCTATTAGGCTAATGATTTGTATTATTTTGAAGACGTTTGTTTAGTGTTGTTTGGCTCTCAGAGAAATTTGCAATCGACTAACTTTGAAAAAATGTTCAATGTTCCACTTTATTCATTTGCCAGTAGAAGAATCAGACTGCTCTTTAGCTGATGTGACAAGAACCGAATGAATGAAAAGATGGCATTCAAAAAAGGGGGGAGTCGAGAAAAAGGACAACAAAAGGAGAGAAGAAGAGCTTTTTATTGTCATCCACAAACGTTGACAAAGGATGAGTGCAAATCAGTCGTGGGTTGAGGGGAAGAAAAGAAGAAGGAAAGAAGGAAGAAAAAAGAAGAGGAAGAAGAAGAAGAAGAAGTCCTTCACATTCTCAATTCTTAAAGTGTATACGGCGCCGTATTCTCGATAGGGCATACACGAGTCTACAAGCTATTGGCTACAACACAAAAAACATCAGGGAAAGAAAACGGACAAAAGAAATTCAAAGACAACAACAATACCTTTTTCTACATTCAAAAGGAAAGTCGAAAAAAAAACAAAGAACCACAATAATGATAATCATTATATTCATAATCGTACGGCGAATGCAGTTTACAATCTGTCCTGTACACTTGGCACTAATGTTAGATCTTTGACTGCTGGTTGGCCACGCGCTCCTTTTGATTTTTTTACTCTTCCTTATTCACAAGATCGATAATTACAAACAACTGCGACGATCGGCCGACGCTGCCGCCTGCAAAAAAAAAGCCAAACATCAAAAGGTGGCGGCGCCATCAAGCTCGGACAACTTCACTCCATTTTATATATATACACACACACACACACACACACACACAAATATAGTGGATTTTTTTGTGTCCATGTCATGCACTTGAAAGGTGTAAACAGTACAAATGATATACAGGTATATAAAGCTCTGGAAAAAATGAAGAGATCCGTGCAAAACAATCAGTTTGGCCAACGTGGGTCCTCGAGATTCGCAGGGGATCGGGACCGAGCCCCCACTTCAATAGTGAAAACACGTAAATCACTCATAAATCCCAGTAAGATGGAATAAAACGGAAATAGGGAGGGGTGATAGTGTCAATAAAAAAAAGAACTGCAAATAATTGATGTTTCCTTATTATTGCAGACAAAAAAACACAAAAAAAGACGAGGATTTCTGTAAATTACGGGAATAGGTAACCCCCCCCCCAAAAAAAAATCCATGGAGAATGTACACTCCCTTATAAGTGCCATTTAAAAACAAGGAAAATAATACAAATAAGGGGGGTTCGGTACCACCCAAAAAAATCTGCCAATAGGTGAATTTATGAATATCGACAACGAATATGCAATAGTCCACTCTATATTTGAGTAAAATGAACTATTTTGTTTCATTCCTTAAACGACTGACAACATAAATTCCAACTTCAAATGGTGTCAGTTAGAGCATTTATTTTCTCCAATTTTCCCACAGCTGTGTGTGTGTGTATCTATATATATATATTTTTTTTTTTTAAATGTTTTTTTTCAAAGGGGAAGCAGAAAATAATGTTGGATAACAGAAAACTTTTTTTTTTTTTTTTTTTTTTCATTGGCATATTGACTTTTTCCCCCGTGAAGCTAAAATGGGCAAAACAACCATGAAAAAAAAAAAAGAAATCATTATTTTCATAAACCTGATAGTCAGCAGACAATTATGATAAGTGGTGTTGCGTTTAGGGGGAAAGCATGTTGTCATGTCCCCCGCCCCAAAAAATGATTTGTGTCAGAACAAGTTGAATGTTTCCAAGAAAAAAAATAAGTCTCATAAGAGAAAAGGTCATTCCTTTTTTAAACAACAAAAAGCTAAATTTGGGGGGAAAATAATATCAAGTGGTTCTTGATAAGAATCATAGTTTTTTTGGGGGGGGGGGGGAAAGGCATTTTTGAGAAAAATGCACAACTATTGTGAGAGAATTATTTTTGTATTAAAATAAAAAGTCATTCTTGTTTGTTTTTGAAAAGAATCATATTTTTGGGGAGGGGAAAAGGGCATTTTTGAGAAAGCACATAATTATCTTGAGAGGAAAAAAAATCATCAAAGAAGCATATTTCTTAAAGTAAAAAGTCAATTTTTGGAGTTAAGTGTGTAACTTTTGTGACAAAAAATATTTGGAATTTTAGGAATTCTTATTTTTGATAAAGACTCATAATCCATTTTTTTCCATCCATTTTCAACAGCGCTTATCCTGGTTAGGGTCGCAAGGCTCCGGAGCCTATCCCAGCGGACTTCGGGCGAAAGGCGGACTACACCCTGAACTGGTCGCCAGTCAGTCGCGGGGCACATATAGACAGGGACAACCATTCGTACTCACATTCGCACCGTCACTGAGCGGGAACTGAACCCACGCTGCCCGCACCAAAGTCAGGCGAGTCCACCACTACACCATCAGTGACAAGACTCATAATATCAGATCAAAGTTAAATATGAAAAAACACATTTGGACTACAACACTGCTGTCACTCAAATCAATCCGAATATGAATTTGGTCTGGAATCTTCTTTTACGTCCGAGACGTCTCGTGGCCTAAAAGTCCGTGCTCCGTTTTTGCATCGATACTTCAAAGAAAAAAACAAAACCATAAACCATCCATCCATCCATCCATTTTCTACCGCTTATCCGAGGTCGGGTCGCGGGGGCAGTAGCTTTTGCAGGGACGCCCAGACTTCCCTCTCCCCAGCCACTTCATCCAGCTCTTCCGTGGGGATCCCGAGGGGTTCCCGGGCCAGTCGGGTCATCCCCGGGGTCTCCTCCCGGCGGGACATGCCCGCAACACCTCACCGGGGAGGCGTCCGGGAGGCGTCCGAATCGGATGCCCCGGCCACCTCACCTGGCTCCTCTCGATGCGGAGGAGCAGCGGCTCTACTCCGAGATCCTCCCGGACGACCGAGCTTCTCGCCCGTTCTCTAAGGGAGAGCCCGGACACCCTGCGGAGGAAACTCATTTCGGCCGCTCGTATCCGGGATCTCGTTCTTTGGGTCACGACCCGCAGCTCGTGACCATAGGTGAGGGTAGGAACGAAGATCGACCGGTAAATCGAGAGCTTCGCCTTTCGGCTTAGCTCCCTCTTTACCACAACGGACCGATACAAAGTCCGCATCACTGCGGACGCCGCACCGATCCGCGTGTCCATCTCCCGTTCCGTTCTTCCCTCACTCGTGAACAAGACCCCGAGACACTTGAACTCCTCCACTCGGGGCGGGATCTCATCCCCGACCCGGAGAGGGCACGCCGCCCTTTTCCGACCGAGGACCACGGTCTCGGATTTGGAGGTGCCGATTCACGCTCGGCTGCGAAGCGCTCCGGTGAGAGTCGGAGATCACGGCCCGATGAAGCCAACAGAACCGCATCATCTGCAAAAAGCAGAGATGCAACACCGAGGCCGCCAAACCGGACCCCCTCTACGCCTCGGCTGCGCCTTGAAATTCTGGCCATAAAAGTTACGAACAGAATCGATGACAAAGGGCAGCCTTGGCGGACTCCAACGATAAACCGTACTACAAGAATCAAGTTTTTTTTTTGGGGGGGTGGGGGAAAAAGAAGTTGTAATCTTGAGAGAAAATGTTGTAGTTTTCATAAAAAAAAAAATAAAATAAAAAAAAAAAACATCTTATTCTTGCAAGATTTTCTTTAAAAACCAAAAAAATCAGATTTTTTTTCGAGATGGACAAAAAAATGTAACTGTAAAAAAATGACAACTTTTTTGGAAATATTACAGCTTTTTTCTCAACATGTATTCCCCCCACGAAAAGTATAGCCCATTGGCGTACCCTTCTCTCCTACGAATACGACTTTATTCTTGTCGCATGACGATTTCTTTCTTTCCGGCGTGGCCGCAATACTTCAAAGTTTACATGTGGACGTCCCGCCCTACAGTTTCTGGCGAAAAACAAATCATTTCCGTGCATTAGTTGCGCGGCGTTACATTTCAAGTGTCGCGCCAGTGGGAAAAGGTGTTTGACATTCATGCGGTACGGCGCCGATGACCCAAAAATGACGAGAAAGAAATAAAGCGGCCGTTAAAGCTTTTTTTTCAGCGATCGAGTGCGGACACGCAAAAAGTCCCCAAAAATTCCAAAAGTGGATGTTGGCCACACACTCAACTGTACAACAGTTACATTCGTTCTTTCCCTCAAAGATGATCGGTAAAGGACACGCGGGCTTGTTTTGTACAAACTGGTCTTTTTCGGCGCTGGATTCATTTGACGTACTCGGCCGACTTCCAGAAGTGTCCCGGGTGGGAAAGGCGGCGGTTGCGCTTGGGTAATTTTTCCAGCAGGTCCACCAGCTTGGAGAAGCTGGGACGCTCGTCCTGCTGGAAGGCCCAGCACAGCAGCAAAATGTCCTGCGGCCACGAGAACAAAAACCAAAAACAAATGACCAACTGGAAACTTTGGAAACGAGGGCTTCGAGCAAGCAGCTAAGACTGCTGTACAGCACAGGTGAATTAACGATTGCGATTCATTGAGCTGTTTTGTTTTGGAAATCACAACGCGGTTCATCTTTCAGGAGTCGTCGGTCACGTTGACTTTCGGTCTCCGGGAAAATTCCATATTGACCGCAAGGTGTGCGTTATTGTCGCCGATGAAAAAGTCACGGGGGGCGGTTCCATTTGGAAACGAGAACTTAATGGAGCCAAAACGGAATATCGACGCCGGCGCAAATGACTTCGCGCTTCACGGAAACATCGATCGGACTCGTTTATGTGAGACTGAAAGTTTGCTGCCGAAACAAGGGGTACGGTTTGAAATACAGCTCAGGGCTTCAAAGCAGACTTTTAAGATTGGGTTCGTCGGGTTTCAAACAGCTACGTTTTCAAAATGAAGGTCTCAAAGTAGGGTTTCAAACCAGGGTTAGGGTTCCAAATGCGGGTCTTGACATTGGATTGGACAGTCTCGAATAAGGGTTGAAGGTTTCCAGTGAGAACTAAGGTCTCAAAGTAGCGTTTCGAGTTATCGTGTTCAATCAGTTAGACTTTCAAATAAGAATGAGGATTTGAAGGGCTTCATATTCAAGCCAGGGTTTCAATTCAAGGTTAGGGTTTCAAATTAGGGGTTAAAGGCACGGTCAGGGTCTCGAAGTAGGGTTTCAAACAATAGTTATGATTCTAGGGTTTTAAATTCCAGCTTCAAGTTAGGGTTACGGTCGCAAAGGAGGATTTCAAGCCAGGGTTACAGCTTCGAGGGTTTTTAGATTGGGTTAGGGTCTCATATTAGGGTTTTAAGCCAGGGCCTAGCCTTTCAAAAAAGGGTTTTAACCCAACCAGGGTTAGGGTTTCAAATGAAGGTTTCAGGAGAGAGTTGAGGTCTCCAAGTAATGTTTGAAACAAGGGTTAGGGTTTGAAATTAGGGTTGAAGGTTGGGTTTGGAGCTCACCATTTTAAGCCAGGGGGTAGGGTTTCAAACATGAATTTGACTTTCCAAAATGGGTTTGAAGCCAGGGTTAGGGTCTCAAAGTCAAGTTTCACGCACAGGTCAAGGTTCCAAATTAAAGTTTAGAGCGAGAGCTAAGGTCTTAAAGTAGGGTTTTAAAAAAGGGCTTAGGGTTTCAAATGAGTCTTTTAAGATTGAGTTAGGGTCTCATATTAGGGTTTCAAACACGGGTTAGAGTTTTCAGGCTAGGGTTTCAAACCTGTTTACAGTCTCAAAGTAGGGTTTCAAACACACGTCAGGGTTCCAAATTCAGGTTTAAAGGGAGAATTAACTTCTTAAAGTAGGGTTTGATACTAAAGGTTAGGGTTTCAAATTCGTCTTTCAAACCCGAGTTACTGTTTCAGTTGTGGTTTCAAAGTAGGGTTTTAAACTTGAGCTAGGGTTGCCGTTTCAAACACAGATGAGGGTTTTAAATTACAAGGCAGGGTTAGGTTCTTAAATACGGGTTAGGGTTTCAAGCAGCGGCCGGGTAGGTCCTCAGTAGCGTGATTGGCTAAGGAGTCAGAAGCGACTCAACGGTGGCTCGGTCGTGACCCGTCACCGATTCGGTCGCGACTCAAAAGCGATTCAGTCGCAACTGGATCGCGACTCGTTCATTTGTTTTCGCACGCGAGGTGACTCAAGCGTGCTTTCCGTGACTCAAAGCGTTTCGAAACAGAGAACAAAAAACTGTTTTGAAACATTGAAAACAAAGCGACAAATCAATTCCTAGCGGCGGCCGCCTCACGCTCTTTTTGGGGGAGTCCGGCCAGAAGACCGCTACGATACCATACCAGTGACTCGGCGGCGACTCGGTAGCGCGTGTGCGGCGTAGCGGGCCTCACCAGGATCTCCTTGCCCATGCCGGCGTGCGCCAGGCTGGGCTTGACGCCGCTGCCGACCTGCCACACGATGACCTCGGCCGGCTGACTCTTGTAAGGCCACTCGCGGGCGTGCAGCTCGAACCAGATGGTGCTGCGGCACACACACAGACGAGACGGACGGGACAAAGGGAGAGAGGGAGAACGAGTCAGCGGGGGTCACACCGCGGCACGCGCAACAGCGACGCCGGATTCTGCGGGAAGTGGAACACACGGGCACAATCCTTCTGTTCGAATGCGGCCTAGAAAAGGGGTAGGGTTTCAAGTTAGAGTTAGGGGGTTAAGGCTTTTGAATTAGGCCTTCGATGGGTTTCAAACATGTTCAAGTTTCGAGTCAGCTTTTGGGTTTCAAACACGGGTTAGGATTTAAAAGGAGGGTTTTGACATAGTTGGGTTGCGAGACAGGGTTAGGGTTTCGAAGTAGGATTTCAAGTCATCGTTAGCTTTAAAGTAGGGCCTCGTGTCGGGGTTAGGGTTTCAAACATGGGTTAGGTTTTAAAATCACAGGTTGAAATCAAGATGAGGGTTTCGAAGGAGCGTTTCAAGCCATGGGTTTCAAAGTACGGCTTCAAAACAAGGTTAAGGTTTCAAACACGGGCTGGGGTTTGAAAGTCAGGATTAGTGCTTGAAGGGTTTTTTTTAGTCAGAATCAGTTTCAAAGAAGCGCAGAACGGGGCTTCACGGAATCCGGAAGATTTGGGCAGGACAAAAAGGCGACACGGGCGCCGGATGAGGAAGGTCCATCTGGTGTGCCACCTGGAGGTGACCTCCACCCACAGCGCTTTTGCATATTCATGAGCGATCACGCTTCTCGACTATTTTTATGCCGCTCAAGCGTGACTTTCATTAGCAGCGGAGAAACGCACCAGCGGCGGAGGGACTTGTTGTATATGCTTATTCCACATTAAAAAAAAAAAGTCAACTTCAAGTCCAAATATTTTGTTCCGGAGGTTTTCCGCCGTCTAGGGTACTATCAGCGCCGTAACCACGGAAGAATACTGCATGCAAAAGCCGACATTTTTTGTTTTTCTGCATTTTTGGGGGCATGAAGTCAAACCGGCAATTTTCCGCCTTTGCGGGTAGCATCAGAGCCGTAAACATCTCCTTTTAAAAGCTCCTTTTTTAAATGTTCCGACATTTTGCGGCTGAATAGTACACCGACTGGGAATGAGGAGACGACGTCATCTTCAGTGGTATTAAGGAGGCCGTAAAAAGGGCGGGACACCATCTGTGTGTAAAGCTCCTTCGACACTGCCTGCAAAATGCAGTGATTAGCCGCCTTTTGTTGGTACGCACCGCTGCACTGCATAAATGGCACCGACAGGGAACGGGGGGCATGAAGTCCTCGGGCAATTTGCCAGTATCGGAAGAAGTGTCAGAGCTGGAACAGAACTTCTTACACTGCCTGTAAAACCCGGCATTTTCCCACCTTTTTCCTTTTCTTTTGTGCTGTTCTGTTGGATGACAAAAGCAAGAACTCGTTCTCGGCGTAAATGCGCTTGGTGGCGAAAAGCATTTTTCCCGATTTTACCTTCGCATTATTTGTGGATATTTTTGCCACACTGCTAGCAGGCTAAGCGCTAACATCCAGACAATGAAGAAGAAAAAAAAAACCTTTTTAATTTTGTGGGGTTTTCCCGCCACGTACTGGACACTCGCATTAATGCCTCCGTCACAATCTCATTTTACATCCTTTTTGGAACAAAGTTCAACTAGCTCTCTTTCCCAAAAATACAAATCAATAAACTATGAAAATGTTTAATTTTGAGGAATTTGTTTTTTTTACATAAAGTTATTTTTCAGAGAAAGAAAAAAACTATTATTTTAGAAAGTCATATTTTAAAAAAGTAACATTTTTCTGTTTTTGATGAGGAAAAAAAATTCACTTTTTTGCCAAAAGTCATATTTTTGAGATTTCTTAAAGACATATTTTCAACAAGAAAAAAGTCATATTCTTTAAGAGAATGAGTAAACACGAAAAAAAATGTCCTATTATTTCAGAGAAATAATATTTGTTTGAGAAACAGGTCACATTTTTACCAGACAAAAAAAAGTTTTCTTTTCTGATTTTAAAAAGTCATATTTTGACAGCAAAAAAGAGAAAAAAGAGACAAATCTTTTTATGAGGAAGAAAATTAATTTTGAAAGACAAAAAAAATTCTGATTACAATCAGGTCACATTTTCAGAGGCGACAATTACTATATTATTATTTGTCTTCTACAAAAAGGTTCTAGCTTCACAAGAAAAAAAATCACATTTTTAAAGAGAAGAATCATCTTAATAATAATCTTTTTTATGAGTAAGAAAATTATTTTTACAAGAAAATGTTTTGAATTATTTTTTTTTTTTTTTTTTTTTTTTTTTACAGAAAATAAGTCATATTCTTCTGAGAAAGAAAGTGTCACATTTTCCAAGGACAAAAAAAAAATGTTAAAAACGTTATTGCTATGTTCCTGGAACAAAAAGAAAGTCCCATTTCTTTAGAAGACAAAAAGTCTTATTTTGATGTGAATGAAAATTATTTTTTGTATTTTTGGAGAAAAAGTCCCAATTTTCCAAGAAAGAAGTTTTATAATTTTATAAAGGGTTACATCACTATGAGGAATAAAGTCATTTTGATTTATTTAATACGTATTTATATTTGTTATTTGTTCATATTTGTGTTTTGTCATAAATAAATATCGCTTTTTTTCTTCTTGGAAAACTAAGTGCTCGATTTTGCCCCGCTGGACGGGTTCGGCGAAGCGGCCCACCCGAAGGCGAAGACGTCGGACTGCTTGGAGAAAGGCAGCTTGTCCTCTTCGGTGTCCGGAGAGAGCTGCCGGATGATTTCTGGAGCCAGGTGACACAACCAGCCGCTCGGGATCCTCAGCTTGTCTTCTCTCCGGCTCCAAAACAAAAAAACAAACACAAAAAAAGTCATTTTTCTAGTTGACCCCGGAATCGTTGACGAGCGAATCACCTGCCGGCTTGCAGGACCCCCGAGATGGTGAAGAGTCCGAAATCGGTGATGACGACTTTGCCGTTGTCGTAGAAGACGTTCTTGGACTTCATGTCCTTGTGGAGGATGCCTTTAGCGTGGAGGTAGCCCATCCCCTGCGCACACGCACCGTGGCCTTGAGGTCACGGCTTGAAACTGTCCCAATCTTTATTTCACTTAAATCCATCCCCGCGACAAATTGCGGGATACCTTCTCGGACTATACAGGGTGTACCGTATGCGTTGTTGCGCTGCGTTACCTTGACCATCTCTTGTGCGATTTGCCGCGTCTTGTTGACGTCCAGGACGACCTTGACGTCGCGCACCACCGAATAAAGCGTTCGGCCTTTGCACAGGCTGCGATGAGGAGAAAACACAGGTGAGAGGAGAAAATAAAGGGGAGAGGGAAAAAAGGAGGCTCGAGGAGAAAACAAATGTGATAGGAGGAAACGAAAGGTGAGAGAGGAGAACTAATGCGCAAGGATGAAAAGAAACAAATGTGAGCCAAAACAAATGCGAGAGGAGGAAACGAGCGTGAGGGAATCAAAATCCTTTATCGAACCCGGTAAAAACCCCCAAAAAACCTCATTGCCATTTCAAAGCTCTTTTCCGAGACGGCATCACAAAATCAAAGCGCTTCCGCCAAACACAAATACGATCTCACGCACACACTCCCAAAAAAACAAAAGTGGGATTATGTGTGTCATCACAAGATCCAATTCCATTTATTTGTCTGTCTTGCGTTCCCCGAGAGTTCTAAATCGGGTCCGTTTCAAGTCCTTTTGCACATCGTTGCAGGTAGATGATTTCAAAGCTTTTTTGCCCGCTTCAGTTGCGACTCCTGGGGCCTGCAGGAATGCAGCAAATTGCAGAGGAGAAAGCCTAAATGAGAGGAGCCTCGACGACATTCTGGCGTCCTCGCGGAACATGACGGAACTTCGCTACGTCTGCGTTTGGCCTCCCAGCGACGTACGCTTGATGTGAAAACCCAAAAGGTTTGCGGACGAGTTCTCTCGCTCCTTGGGGTGCGATGTCGTCACGGCGTATTAATAGAAAGGTCTAGCGCCACCCCCTGGTGCGCACCTGAAGACCTCCTCCGACCCCGGCTGTGCCACGCATGTGAGCCAAGGACCAAAAATGACCTCAAGCCAACGATTCATGCATACTAATCGTTAGCGAAAGCCTGCAAGCTCCATAAACTCTATAGAACACATGCCGGATTGTGTAACTGTGTAACTGTTTGGCACATATCGTATGGATGCAGCTATCGTACACGTGGATGCAACGAGTGCACGTACATTCGTGCGTGTGTATGGAACATGACTCAATAGACGCATACGAGGAATGCATGTAAACGAGCTCAATGTGCGGGACAGACAACCTCACCCACAGGACAACCGCACCGTGGGACGCCAACCCGAAGGGCAGCCTCGCCGGTAGGAGGTCCGTTGCGGGACGGCCTCGCCAAAAGGTCAATCTTAGCCAACTTCAGGACAACGCACCCGTAGAACAACCTCAACTTACAGGACTTAGAGAGCAGAAGCCCGGACAACCTACCGCCGTCACATCCGTCGCTTTGAGGCTTTCAACACCGGATGCCTCCAGCGCGTTCTTGGGAGCACAGAGGCAACTACATTGGGTTGGCAGCACAGTCCGGATGCCAGCATGTCTACTACTAAGCTGGCCAGGTGCTCTATGGCCAGCTCCTGTCAGCCAATAGAAAACCTGGAGGACAGAAGCTGAGATAAAAAGACCAGCTTAAAAAGGTGCAACATCAACCGCGACAACCTGGAGTCAGAAGCACTAAACCGGCCTCATTGACGTTCAGTGTGGCACAAAGGGGTCTCGCACCTGGAGGAGAAACACAAGCAGAGGGATCGACGGCAGCGAAGACGCCACCCAGAACCGATAGGGCCGCCTGACCCAAGGCTCGCGTGCCCCCGCTGCGGCAAGATATGCGGATCCCGGATCGGGCTTCACACTCACGCACGGCGGCATTGTCGCCGGCAACAATAACCCGCTTCCTAATTCTACTCAGCAAATGCTAGGGATAGGACAGCCTCAACTTCGGACGTCACCTGTAGGACAGCCTCACCTACAAGACGTCACCAATAGGACAACTACCTTACCTGTAGGACAACTACTCTGTGTGCCTGGAGGACAACCTTACGTGGAGGACAACCTCAACTGTAGGACAGCTATTATAGTTCCAAATGCGTTACACACTTCCAATGGGGGTTATTCCTGTCAAGTCACAGTCTAGCTCATTTTAATCAACCATTTCCAGTGGTCTGACTTCACAATAAGAGCATCCGGAAGTTCACCAAACATTACCGCAACATGAAACAAACTTCCACGAGCTGAATCATATCAGCTTCAAATAGCTCTCTACCTGTAAGTGCGTCATCAGAGAGGCTTTTCGTTGTAGGGGTGACACTGCCTCGGCCTCTGCCAGTCAACTGAAAAGAATGAACGGGAGGAAGGCAGCAGGCCCAGACGGCATTGGCTCCAGGCTCCTCAAATCCTGCGTGGACCAGGTGTGTGCGATTGTACAGCACATGTTTTTCACAGCTGAGGGACTCTACCCAGGTTCAGGCTCAGCGTAGCCTGCTTGGATCCAGTACCAAAGACTGCCCACCCTAAGGAGCTCAACAACTATAGGCCGGTGGCGCTGAACTCTCATCTGATGAAGACCCGAGAGAGATTGGTCCCAGTCCACCGGCACACCCTAGTGAGCCCCTTGATGGACCCACTTCTGTTTACACAGGTAACCTCCCACAGGGAAGTTGTCCTCCACTTAACATCCTATTGGTGAGCTTGTCCAACATTTTGGCAACAGACAGACCCTTTTTCACAAAGTGTCCACACAGCGCTCCGTTGAAGATCCCGTACCTGGTGATGATGGCCAGGTGCGGCGGACTCATGCAGGCGCCCATGAAAAGGACCACGTTCTCGTGGCGCGTGTTGCGGTAGGCCATCACCTCGCGCTTGAAGGCCTTGAGCTGGTCCTCGTTGTCGCGTTCGATGTCAATGAGGCGGATGGCCACCTCGCCGTGCCAGCGGCCGTGGAAAACTTTGCCGAAGCGACCCTTGCCGATCATCTCGCCGATCTCCAGTTGCTCGAAGGGGATGTCCCACTCCTGCAGGAAAATGCTGGTCTGGCTGGCCTTGCGCGGGAAGTTGCGGGCAGACAGCAGCGAAAGGTTCATCTCCTCAAACTCGTCGCCGGACTCCTCGTCGTGGCCCTCCTCGTTCTGAAATGTCACAACTCCAGCTAGTCAGTCAGTTCTTGACCAAAAGTTAGCAACGTGAAATTGTCTAACCATGTCTATCATGTCAAAACCCACAAAAATCTCCCAAAACAGGAAGTCTTCCATTTTGGTTTCGAGCAGTCATTTTAGCCCAAATTGGCTTGGCCAGTGTCAAATTCAGCCCCTTAAACTTGTTTCACTTAACAACATGAAATTAGGTAGCTTTGTGGAAGGCGGCCATTTTGGTTTGGAGCGGAAGCCATGCCCGGAAACAAAAGAAGTCAGCTGTTGTGGTTTTAAGCGGCCATTTTATTTGGGTTTGTAGATATTGTGGTTGAGTAGCACCTTCTCAAATTCTATTTCAAAATCCAGCCCCCAACGACAGTGTTGCTTAGCAGATTTGCTAGACATGTCTATCATGAGTAGACCCACAAAGAAGCCATGCCTAAAAAGACCCAGGAAGGCAGCCATTTTGGTTTGAAGAAGCAATTTCGGCCATTGTTGGGGGTCCTTCCAAAAGAAATATCTATCTTTTGTATCCTCCAACTTGCTTCCATTTCTGAACACTCGTTGGAGGACCAGGGGACAAAAGGAACGCAGTCACTCTGCAGACGCGGTTTGGAGCAGTTTGCATTTCCTCTTGATTTGGTTGGAAATATAACTGAAGTTTAGGCCTTGATGGATGAAAAAAATGGAGAGTTACGAAAAGGGAAAAGAGCCAGAGGGGGCCCAGGGGAACTCACCGGCTGATTCATTCCGATTTGATTTGAAACAGAATGCACCGCAAGAGTGAAAATTATCTATTCCAAGACGCAATTTCCGTGGCCGTTCCCCTAAATATGTCGTTCTTCTCAAGTGTTTCCTTTCTCGACACTTCGTGCCTCTGACGCACGGCTCACCTGAGGGCCCAAATGTTTCCCACTTTTTGCACCCATCAGACAAAAACAAGAGTATCGAAATAGACATGAAAAGGATGATCGACTCACGTCGGAAATCGGCTCCACTTCGATTTGAAGCAACGGGTTTCCCTCGTCGCTGCAAGCACAAACAACAGCCGTCAAGAAGCAACTTTTTTTGGGGGGGGGATTTTGGATCATATGCTTTCCTTCCATAAATGTTGTTAACATAAGTGAGAATGTGCAGCGTTAATTCCCCACCAAATTCCTCTTGTTGCCTTCATCCTGCTGTTGTTTTGAGAAACTTTACAATGACAATTCAAAACCTTCCCCGAGTGCAGAAACCGAGTGCTTCTTGGCAACATGAAATTTGCTCGACTTGTCTATCATGATTAGACCCGGAAAAAGCCCCCCCCCCCGAAAAAAAATGTAAATAAATAAATCTGCCATTTGGGTTTGAAGTAGGCCTTTTGGCTCATTAGTGCCTTCTAGAATTCTATTTTTAAGGTCAGCCCCCAAAGCCAGTTTCACTTTGCAGCATGAAACTCAGTAGGTGTGTCTATAATGAGCTGACCCGCAATCAAATCTCAAGTAGCCATGCTCCAAAATGCACAGGAAGTCCCATTCCAGTTGGAAAATTCCACCCTCGACGCTAGGCTATCATGGCTAGGCCCACCCAAGTCTCAAGAAGCCTGCCATCTTGGTTTGAAGACCCATTTGTGTCCCACTGTTGTGATGACACGAGCCTCGCAATGCGGTCGGTTGCAAAGCGTCAGATCGTCCTCCTCTGCGCTCATCCGCCAGACAGCAAATGTTTCCGCGCTTGGGGCCTTCTCGCAGGGAAGGAAAAAAAAAAAATAATCCATTACATAAAAAACGCTCCAGCGCTTCATTCATCTCTGGCGCAGGTCAGCCATCTTGGGAAGATAAGGGCGTGATTTCCTGCGGCGCCGCTTCCCTGGCGGCTCTAATGAGGGGAACCCGCTTGGGCTTGTAGGGCGGGGTCCAACACTTGGACATTAAGGGGACACGCTAAGGATGCCATATTCAACCAATTGGCAATTCTCCACACAGCAACACTTGACGTGCGTGCGTGCGTGCGTGTGCGCATTCTATGCCGATTGTGAGAGGATGGCCGGCTGGAAAGACAAGATACAGTAGATCGACCCCAAAAGTGGCTCAGGCGCACCACCCTGGAATCCCTTGAAAGTTTAGTCCCCAAAGCCAGTTTCACTTAGCAATGTGAAATTTCTTAGACCT
Source organism: Phyllopteryx taeniolatus (assembly GCF_024500385.1). Classification (NCBI taxonomy): domain Eukaryota; kingdom Metazoa; phylum Chordata; class Actinopteri; order Syngnathiformes; family Syngnathidae; genus Phyllopteryx; species Phyllopteryx taeniolatus. Next base: position 33,057,007 of record NC_084504.1, on the reverse strand, counting down.
GTCTATCTCAAGGAGCCATAGCGGCACCCCTAAACCACACAAGAAGTCTGCCATTCTGGTGTCAAGCAGCCATTTTGGCTTGTGAGCACCCCCTGCGACTTCCATTTCACTTCTGGGGCCGAGGAGGGAGCGCCTTTATGATGCGATCATAGATATGACAATCAGTAGCGCGTTCGTGTTCCCATGTGCCTGACATCAAATCGAAAAGTCACTAAGGAGATTTTCAAAATAAAATAAGTCAGAAGATGAAGCGTGGCGTCACCGGCTACTGACGAATTCATCGCGAGCCGCCGTTGCTGCCGAGCGAAGGCGGCCAGCGTCCTGTTGGCTCCGTGACGGACGCCGACGCTAATCTAATCAACGTCTGGGTCGAGAGGCATCCCGTCTCCTCGTCTCCTCGTTTTCCCCCGATCGAAATCCGCTTGGCGTGGCTGGCGTAGCGTGAAGCCCGCGCGGCGCTAACATTAGCCCGGCGGTGCTCGTCTCGCTCGCTGCTCCACTGAGCTTCGCTCGCCGCTCCGACCCGGCCAAAATCCAGACATTGTCAGCCGGAAAAAGACAAAAAAATACTGCGCTAATGGAGCGCTTATTGTGTGAATGCTGAGAAGCAAACACTTTTTCAGGATTACTGTGACACATTTTTTACTCCTTCGAAACAAAACTTCCCCATTTTTCATCGAATTCAAACTATTCCAACATCAAACTTTTCAACCCATTCACGACATCCTGACCCCTTTTGTCACCGTTTCACATTTTCCGTGACCAAAATCCAATTGAGACGAACAAATTCCATTTGTGCAACCGTGCCAAATCAGCTCCATGTGCTATTTTCCGCATTCTCCAAATTCCGACTTTTCAGTGGTCCACATTCAAATCAATGCAAGATAGGGAACAGAAACAAAACAAATGCACAAATGTGCAAATGTAGATGTTCAACAGGAGTAAGAAGTAATAAACGGTCATCTTCCATATTTGGCTAGGAATTCAATTATTAATCAAATAATTTGAACTTCAAACTCTCCAACTCATTCTGGAGAGCCAAATGATTGTTTTATCTTCCACCAAATTCCACATTTTCACACGCAAAACGGCCAAACTGAGAGACATTTGACCTCGTCCTTCCACATTCCCGATTCCAACCGATTCAAACCATCAAACGTCAAACTCATCCGGCATTCGTCCAACAATTCCCTTTTTTTTTTTTTTTTAAATCTCAAAAATCCAATTGAAACGAATAAAAACGTTTTCTTGAACTCATCCTTCCGCATTTCTCAACTTGATTCTCGACGTCCCCATTTTCACAATTTTGACTCGACCCTTCCACATTTAGTCAATTTCACATTCTTGGGAACACATTTGGACATTCCAAAAAAAAAAATCACAGTTTTTCCTAATTCCACATTTTCACAATAAGAATGATTCTTCTCTTTCGGTAAAGGTACCGTATACTTTCCATTCTTTTACGGTTAATACTACAGTATAATTAGCATGTTAGCATTTAAGCAATTCTCAATGTACCGAGTAGGATAATTATGTATTCTAGAATGTTCCTACTCACATTCTCCATTCCCTACATTTGGCTGAATTCTACAGCATTTCAGTCAAGCATTCGCATACGTTTTCTGCAAAAATTACATTCTCTGCTTTTGATACTTTTCTTGAAGAGTTGTTTTGGTTTTGTTTTCCCGGGCTGACTCACCCCGGCTCCGACAGGACGGGATGCAGGATGACTTGCGGTGCTCTGCTGGGAGGAGTGACTGGAGTGACGTCTTGGGAATTAGAGCACACACACACACACACAAAAGAATTTCAGCATCGGCATTAGCATTGATTTCAGCAGAAACAGGAACATAAATAATTGAGAGTTGGTGCACACCCTCTTCCCTGCACACACACACACAAACACACGAAACGAAAATGGCTAAAAGTCTATTTTCAGATGATTCCCAGCAGCAGTCCTTCCAGTTTGATTTGAAGCCATGCACCCCCTTTCAACATCCCGACAAGTTGCCGCAACCCCACTTCCTCGCACAACCCTTCTGAAAAGTCCAAAAGTCCCAAAAAACCCTGCTAAAAATGCTAACAATCCACGTTCAGGAAATTCCCTACAACAGTCTTTATCAAACTTTCAAGTCATGCATCCCTCTCCCTCAACTACACCCTCTAAAAAGCCCAAAAGTCACAACATGGCAACTTTGTCCTGGCGGGACGAGCGCAGCACATTCCGTGTTCGACTGCTGAAAAGCGAGACGTTTCGTCAGCCTTTTATTTGTGTATTTCTTTTCGTACCACAAAAGCGCAGCGGGATAACCAGCAAACAATGTCTCACTTGTGGGAAATGCAAATGAGGGGAACGCATTAGTGGGAAGAAATTGCATTGACAAAAGTCCAATTTAAAAACCAGAACCGTTAGCGGACTTCTAAGTGGACCAGTAGCGCCAAAGTGGAGCAACCAGTCCAATCGGCACATTGCGTGTCTGTTATTTATTGCTGGGGAAACAAAAGAAAAGACCAAAGCAACAAGTCGAACCATTTTCAAATCATCGACATCAACTGCGGTGCGGTGCCTCCGGCTCTGGGGGTGCGTGGGCGAAAACGGACATTTCTCGTTAAAGTATAATGGCTTCACATTCGGTAGAAATTGAACGACATTAACCACATTTTAGGAAGTGTTGGTCACATGATGTTCTGTTTATAGCGGATTGTATACCGTAACATCTAGATTGATTTACTGTGCTTTGTCCACTACGTAGCTTCTATTATGTACTAATATACAGTGGGTACGGAAAGTATTCAGACCCCCTTAAAATGTTCACTCTCTGTTATAGTGCAGCCATTGGCTAAAATGACAGAAAAAAACGGAATTGTTGAAATTTTGGGAGAAGAAAAAGTGAAATATGACACAGCCAGAAGGATTCCGACCCTTTGCTGTGACATGTGACACTCGCTCGTATATGGAAGTCGGCTGCTGTCCATTTCTTCTTGATCGTCCTTGAGAGGGTTCGACACCTTCATCGGAGCCCAGCTGTGTTTGATGATACTGATTGGACTGGATTAGGAAAGCCACACCCCTGTCTTGAGAAGACCTCGCAGCTCACAGTGCATGTCAGAGCAAATGAGAATCAGGAGGTCAAAGGAAGTGCCTGAAGAGCTCAGAGACAGAATTGTGGCAAGGCACAGATCTGGCCAAGGTTCCAAAAACATTTCTGCTGCACTTAAGGTTCCTGAAAGTACAGTGGCCGACCGGTCAAACTGAGCAATCGGGGGAGAAGAGCCCTGGTGAGGGAGGTCAAGAAGAACCCAAAGATCACTGTGGCTGAGCTCCAGAGATGCGGTCGGGAGATGGAAGAAAGCTCTAGAAAGTCAAGCATCACTGCAGCCCTCCACCAGTCGTCGCTTTAAGGCAGAGTGGCCCGACGGAAGGAAGCCTCTCCTCAGTGCAAGACACATGAAAGCCTGCATGGAGTTTGCTAAAAAAAACACCCGAAGGACTCCAAGATGGTGAGAAATAAGATTCTCTGGTCTGATGAGACCAAGACAGAACTTGTTGACCTTAATTCTAAGCGGTATGTGTGGAGAAAGCCAGGCAGGCACTGCTCATCACCTGCCCAATACGGTCCCAAGAGTGAAGCACGGTGGTGGCAGCATCACGCTGTGGCGGGGGGGGTTCAGTTGCACGGACAGGACCCCCGGTTGCAATCGAGTGAAAAGATGTATGCGGCCAAGTACGGGGATATCCTGGACCAAAACCTTCTCCAGAGTGCTCAGGACCTCCGACTGGGCCGAAGGTTCACCTTCCAACAAGACAATGACCCGAAGCACACAGCTAAAATACCGAAGGAGTGGCTTCAGAACAACTCCGTGACTGTTCTTGAATGGTCCAGCCAGAGCCCTGACTTCAACCCAACTGAGCATCTCTGGAGAGACCTGAAAATGGCCGCCCACCAACGTTCACCATCCGACCTGACGGAACCGGAGAGGATCTGCAAGGAGGAATGGCAGGGGATCCCCAAATCCAGGTGGGAAAAACTCGTTGCCTCATTCCCAAAAAGACTCGTGGCTGCTGTATTGGGTCAAAAGGGGGCTTCTGCTAAATACTCCGCAAAGGGTCTGAATACTTCTGGCTGTGTCATATTTCACTTTTTCTTTTTGAATCAATCTGCAAAATTTCAACAAGTCAAATATGGGGCGCTGTTGTGTGTACATTCATGAACTTCAACGATTTTCGCAAATGGCTGCAATATAACACAGAGTGAAACATTGAATACTTCCCGTGCCCACGATGTATGGACAACATGCATATTGTGAAATATTGGCTGGTCGGTGACAGTCTAAGCTTTGAGTGCGTGCGTGCGTGCGTGCGTGCGTGCGTGTGCTCGTGGTGTAGTGTAGGTTTAAATGTGTTTGCATACGGTTTGTGTAAGCAAAGAACAACATGTTTGATTGTCTTTTTGTGTTGGATACAATATCGTGGATAGGGAGCGATTGGGAACATTTTCCGTGTATCGTCGGAGACGGCGCTCGCTCAGCAGTTCGCGTCGTGTCGCATCGACGCGGCGCCTGCCACGCCTGTTGGTCCGTGTTGGCCCGCGAGCATGACCCCAAAGTGGGCGGGGCTCAAAAAGCAATCCCCCACCCGAACCGCGCCTAAATCATGTGGCTCGCATCCTCCTTTTTGTTCGCGGCAGCGTCTTTGGAGGCGACGCCAGCCGGGCTCGGCTCGTCTGCCGGCTTCTTTGCACCTGCGCTCGCCGAATGCGTCGCCAATCAGGAGCTAATTCATGCGAATGATGTCGCCGCGCTAGCGCCACTTAATGCCTGTCAAATGATGGGATGGAAAGTTCCAAAATAATCAGAATAATAATAATTCCTCATGTCGAATTAGAGCAAAGAATTGCACCGTTTCAATAAAAAACTACGAAACTTCAGCTTGCAGCCAACGCAAGTGACCTCGATGCCCTCGTACTGCAGCATGTGCACAATAGTCATTTGTTTGAATCATATTCTTTAGAATGATGTGTACTATGTTTGACGTTTGATCTTATGTCCAGCACTGTGTTCTATTAAAAACAAATGTTTTGTTGTGTTCCCACGCTTGCAACTCAAATCACTCCCAGTAACAACGGGATGAAACGGGATGCCGAGACAAAAGCACTTTTTGCAAAAGCAAAAGCACCGCACGAGCCCTCCGCTCAATTCCAGCAAGCTTGTGCGACTTAACAGTATCAACCAAAGAACCGGAAAAATGATTTAACGTATGTGCCTCGTAAACATCAAAGAAGATGAAACATGTTTCATCAACGTTCGACCGACTTGACAAACTTGTTTTTGTTAACATCTTTCAAGAACAAGAAGTATGTGGGTGTTTCCATAAAATCCAAAGACGCGAAGAATTTCTCAACTAGCATACATTTTCCCAAACGTCAAAGACAATTGTATGTCTGTAAAGAACCTAAAACATGTTTTTCTAAACACTGAAGATGGTTTCAAGTCTTTAAGAAGCTAATATTCATAACATTATATATATATATATATATGACCTTTTAGTATTCAAAGAACACAAGGTGCATTTTTCTCAACAACAAAGACGGTTGAAAGTTTGCTCAATATGAAAGTCAATTTACCGATTTGAACAAAGCATCCGTGCAGTGCAGCCTTCTACGAACCCAACGCACGCTTTATTTCAACATCCAGAACGATTTTGTCTTTATTTAACTTTATGTACACGTGTTTTGTCAACATCAAAGATGAACTCGATGACAATTTATAGTCGTCGATGGACATATCTTATATATATATATATGTTTTGTTTTGAACGTCCAAGTTGATTAATTCCATTTCCGTGGCAGCCGAGCAAATCAAAAGGCGACCTCACCTGGAAATATGAACTGCTGCTTGTATTTGAAGTAACTGGCCGCTGCGGAGAGACAGACAACTGCTGTCACAACTTCATTTCTGATTCGGTTTTCTCGTGATTTCGTGTCGCCAACCGGTCAGGTTGAAGTGCTTCTGCTGCCGCGCCGACTGCGGCGAGGGGTGCAGCGGCGAGGGCGGCGTGGCGCTGCTGGGCAGCGGCGGGGCGGGAGACGACGGCGTGGACGAGGTGGTGGACGACGGGTTGCTGCTGGAGTCCGGCTGGTACGGCGCCGCGATGTGATCCTGGACACGCAAAGGGCCTTCAACGGTTTTGGAAAGGACACCGACGGACGTGTTTTTGTCAAAGTCCTCGGTGAACGTGCATGCAAAAAAAATGTTTTTCTCAAAATCCAAACAACAACACAATTGAGTGTCTTCAATGAACATAACGTTCATGTTTTGTAAACAGCAAAAACAATGTCGTCTTTCAAGACCCCAAACTTTTTTTCCCTCAATGAACCTCGTGCATTTGTAGGATTTAAGACAATTGATTCTCCAATGGCGCTTCATTTACGCTTTTTCGAAAACATCGAAGACTGCGTTCTCAAAGACCCTGCCTTGTGGGTTTTCATAAAAACTGACCTCAATTCTGCCCCCAATGAACTTCATGCACGCGTTTAATCCATCAAAACCTTGATTTAACCAGAAAGTCAAAAACCCTTTGAGACGGAGGTCCCTTTTGCAAGGGTGATCTGATCTTTGACTAACATTCAAAAATCATTTGTCATCAATGAGGAAACAGCAGCCTCAAGCAATGTATTTATTCATTATGTATTTAAACAATTGATCACAGATGTATAAATGCGGTCCACAAATGGATGGACGGATGTTATTTACAGATAAAAGAAAGCGAAGCGGTCCTAAAATTGAACCCTGCAGGACCCCCTTTCCTAATCAACATTGAAGACGATTCAGTCTCCATTGGCTGGAAATAACCTGTTTTCGTAAACGTGAAAGAAATGTTTCTGGAAATTGGTCATTCTCTGAACTCCCGAGTTTTTTTGGACTCTCACCTTGTTGATTTTGTTGGTTTTGGGCAGAGTCTGACTGATGTGCAGGTCGCTGTACCGGAGCGGGTTGTTGATGTCACACGGCACCGACTCGGTCCGCACCAGACGAGCGACTGCGAGCGACCGAGAAGAAGAAAATAATCCTCCTAATAATGGCAATAACAGAGCAGTGTGGGTGTTGAAAATGAAACAAAAGGCTCCTAATGGCTTTCCGTAAATGAGGGTAAATCCTCCTTTCATCAAGCCTCCTGCCTCCAATGTGAACATTCATTATCGCACTGGAATGAAAGCACCCTTCCCTGGGAAATTGGCTTCAGGCAGTTATTAATTAGCGTTTTTTTTACCTTGAGTCATTCCTTGGTGGTCTTTTTGGGAGAGAGAGAGAGAGAGAGAGAGAGAAAAAAAGACAAAATGATGGCGTTTTCGTCAAAGGATTTGATGGATGTGTTGAGCGACGGGCCGTTGAATTAATAAGCAGATAAACTCATTAAGCAGATACAATTAACTCGCTAAACCTCACAAAAATCGGAGATGTGTTTTTTGTTTTTTTTTAGGTGGGCAGATGATAATTATGTGAGGTTTAAAAGCCGCTGATGTATTTATGACCCACGAGTGGAGCTAATGTCTCATAACATTACATAACATTGTTGTCCATTAAAAAGCACGTATCTCCGGATTTGACAATAAAACGATCGGGTCTGGGATAAAAAAAAAAAACTCAAATTTGGAGATACCGTACATGCTTCCATTAGGTTTGGGTTAGCTTAGCTTCCATGCTAACTTTAACAGTTCAAATGGAATGGTCAATAATCAAATCGATGACTTGTAACAGAAAAGCAGGCATCTACTAATATGATTTGGTTTGATCGAAAAACAACTCTTTTTTTCGTGTTTTGGATGTACGCATGCTTTCTTTTTTTCGGACCGTGAAGATAGAATGTGCGAAAAGAATGCTGAAATGGCAAATCATCATTTTGACCAGTAAAACTCATAGAAAAGCACATATATCCAAATATTGTAACGTTGTTTTTATCTAAAATCAACTTTTTTTTTCTTGTTCCGGTTATACAATATAATTTTTTTAAACTAAAAAAAAATGTTTCAGTTTTTGGTAAATAATAATGTAATGTAAATAGACAATGTCATGTTAATAGAAAAGCACATTTCTCCAAATATTGGGGGGGAAAAAAAAAGATCCCTAAAATAGGAGATCAACGTTTTTTTTTGGGGGGATTGGACAGCGGCGACAGATACTTCAAAATGACAATAAAATGGTAAATGATCACTTTTAAAAGACAGACAGATGACCTGCAGCTCTCGCAGGGAAGCATCTCCAAGTTTTCCAATTTGATTTCATCGCCACAAAAGACAAAACAAACCAGGAGACCAAGAAGAAAGAATGTTTTTGTTTGACCTTTGAGGGATTCTCGGCCGCCTCGCTGGATGATGAGCAGATGGCAGGGCGGAGCTTCTTTGGTGCATTTGTTGTGGCACTTCAGCCTAAACGATTCAACTCAATTACGTTCAACGTACGATCGAATAGCAGTGAAAATAATAGATTGCTCTCACAATGGGAAATTCTGCTTTGACAGCAGCAGAGTGGATGCAAAATATAATAATAATCCTTCGAATCTTTTATTTTGACAGGCTGTGTTCCGCCGAGGTTGCCCCGACTTGTCCGAGTGTTTTGCCGAGCAGACCGCTAGGCTTGTTAGTTGTGAAACACACCTTGCCGTCCGTCTGCTGAAGTCTTTTTAGTACACAATACGACAAAGTGACAATTTGATTAGGAAGGCAAGAAAAATGATTCGTAACAAAGTATGAAAATGCTCCCTCTCGCCCCTCCTCCTGTCTTTCGCGCTTCCATGACGAGTCTTCAATCGAGGTAAACGCTCATGACTCATTTGTGTTTATTTGACACTGTTTTGGAATGTAATGCTATAGTTACCCTCTACAAAATGTATTCTTTCTTCATGTTTTTAGGTGTCTCAAATGGATTCATTGGAATGACATTATTTCCTATGAATCATATTGATTTGGATTTCGTACGAGTCGTTTGTTTTTGTCCGACCGGATGTCTTTTTTTCACTTGTTTTTGCAAATAATTGGTTTTTGGAATTTGGGAGACACAGTATGTTTATCGAATACAACAAAACAGGCCAAGTGATCATTTAGTGGCGGTCTCGCCATTTGTTTCCGAAGCTGCGGCAACGATTGCCAAAGCGCGGTACGCTGGCTCCCGCTTGTGGGCCGCAAAGGAATTACTGAATTAAATACAAATAAAGTTGACTTCATTCAAAACATGAACTAAATCGAACAAATCGTCATCCGGTGCAGTACTTTTTTTTTTTCTTCCATTTTTGCACTTTTTCAAGTCGAGTCATTTTTTGAAGGACAGTTCAGTTGTATTTAACTTTTAAGTACAGGACAATACATTTGCTTTGAAACGTTTGTTTGAGTAACATTTTTCACAGACAGTAGGTTTTTAAAAAAAAAAATAATAATAATAATAATTCCTGCATCCACTATTGCTGCGGACACGACGCAAATTTCTCCATTGGTAGCGTTTTTTCTTTTCCTCTCCTTAAACGCAGTGTTAATATTCAAACGGTGTACAATATGACTGTAAAAAAAAAAACCCACTTTGAGTTGATTCTGTTGTCTGTTTTGAGGGGATACTTGGTGTCAAAAGTGTCATCAACAACAGCAACAGCCGGGATACGTACTTGCAGTTTTTACATTTGAGTCCAAAGAGCATTCCCTTCCCGCACACGATGCACGTCTGCGACATCCAGTACTTGGTGGAAAATCTGCACGACAACAGCAAGACCAGAGGATGTCGATGAAGACGCGCGCGCGACACGGACAGGAAGAATAGCGGTGCTGACATTTGGGAGCGCCGGCCGCCTCTCAATCCGGGCGACCTTTTCACGGGGACGCCGCTGATCAAGTGTTCGCCTTCGTCCCGCCGAGTTGGAGGACGGACACATTTTTCACCACGAGAATTTCACGTTTCAATTGGCATTGCAAAGGGCTTGCGACCTTTCCGCTAAATATCCACGGGGGGGGGAATTTGAAAATATTCCAAATTGTAAACTTCAATTTAATTGAGAAATTAAAGAAATGAATTGAAATTCGTGGGAATTCACTTGAAATGTCTGATTTGAATTGGGGTTCAAAAGAATTTCTGGTCATTTTTTGCAGCCCAAAATTTCTGATTTCAATTGGGCCGCGATTGGCTGGCGACCAATTCGAGGTGCACCCCCCCCCCCGAACTGGTCGCCAGCGAGCCTCGTGAGGAGAAGCGCTACGGAAAATTTCATTTGGGGTTGCAAAGGGCTGGCAAATCCTTCCATCCATTTTGCGTAACGCTTCCCCTCATTCGGCTTGCCCAGCTGACGTTGGCCATATAGACAAACAAGCATTCACACCTATGTGCAATTTAGAGTCTTCAATGAACCTCGCACGCCCTGTTTTGGGGATGTGGAGGAAACCGGAGTGCCCGGAGAAAACCCACGCGGGCACGGGGAGAACATGCAAATTCCACACAGGTCGGGCCGGATTTCAACCCACAACCTCACAGCTGTAAGGTAGATGTGCTCAGCGGTCGTCCACCGTGATGCGGGGTGGCAAATTTTTCATGCTCTCTATGACTTTGATTCGGATCAAGTCAAATCAGAGATGGCGTAGAATATGCTCGAGAATATTCTTGCTGAACTCCTCAACAAACACGCTCCTTACAACAACAACAAAATCAAAGTCAAGTGTAACTGTGGGTTTACAGCTGACTTCAATAAAGCTGCTCTGAAAGAGCAACAAATCTTGATACGGTCAAGCTCAACCGAGTCAGCTCCCTGCTTGCAGAATCAACAAATCAAATAACATCACTGATAAATGCTCAGTGGCTTCAGCCAGCACTTTATTTTGTTTGATTTTGCACCACTGCAAACGAAATGTTCTGTCTCAACTGGTCTTTTACCTGGTTAAGTAAAGGTTCAAACGTGCAGCCCCAATTCCAATGAAGTTGGGACGTTGTGTTAAACCTCAATAAAAACACAATACAAATATGATTTGCAAATCTTATTTCATTGAATGCACTACAAAGACAAGATATTTCATGTTCAAACTGATCAACTTGATTGTTTTTAGCAAATAATCATCAACTGGGAATTTTACAGCTGCATGCAAGCCGCAAGGCCGAAAACCGACATCGAATGCCCGTCGTGACCTTCGATCCCTCAGGCGGCACGGCATCAAAAACCGACATCAATGTGTGAAGGATTTCACCACATGGGCTCAGGAACACTTCAGAAAACCAATGTCAGTAAATTCAGTTCGGCGCTACATCTGTAAGTGCAACTTAAAACTCTACTACGCAAAGCAAAAGCCATTTATCAACAACACCCAGAAACGCCGCCGGCTTCTCTGGGCCCGAGTTCATCTAAGATGGACCGATGCAAAGTGGAAAAGTGTTCTGTGGTACGACAAGTCCACATTTCAAATTGTTTTTGGAAATTGTGGACGTCGTGTCCTCCGGGCCAAAGAGGAAAAGAACCATCCGGACTGTAATGGACGCGAAGTTCAAAAGCCAGCATCTATGATGGTTTGGGGCTGTGTTAGTGCCAATGGCATGGCTAACTTACACATCTGCGAAGGCACCATTCATGCTGAAAGGTACATAGAGGTTTTGGAGAAACATATGCTGCCATCCAAGCGACGTCTTGTTCATGGGCACGCCCCTGCTTATTTCAGCAAGACAATGCCAAACCACATTCTGCACGTGTTACAACAGCGTGGCTTCGTAGTAAAAGAGTGCAGGTACTCGACTGGCCTGCCTGCAGTCCCATTGAAAATGAAGCGTTATGAAGCGTCAAATACGACAACGGAGACCCCGGACTGTTGAACAGATGAAGCTGTACATCGAGCGAGAATGGGAAAAAAATTCCACCTCCAAAGCTTCAACAATGAGTGTCCTCAGTTCCCAAACGTTGATTGAACGTTGTTCAAAGAAAAGGTGATGCAACACAGTGGGAAACATGAGCCTGGCCCAGCTTTTTTGGAACCTGTTGCAGCCATCAAATTCTAACTTAATGATTATTGGCTAAAAACAATCAAGTTGATCCGTTTGAACATGAAATAGCTTGTCTTTGTAGTGCATTCAATGAAACATGATTTGCAAATCATTGTATTCTGTTTTTATTGATGTTTAACACAACGTCCCAACTTCATTGGAATTGGGCTTGTGTAATGGCCAGTAAAAATGCATTTTCACTTCTTTACTTTTGTACTGAAGTAAAACAGTATCGACACAAATTATACAGGAATACAATCCTAATTACTACTACAATAATTCTACTTTTAGCAAAGTAGGGTATACTTGACTGTAGAAATCTTGTCTTTGTAGTGTATTCAATTAAATATAGGTTGCACATGATTTGCAAATCGAAAATATTCTGATTTTATTTGTTTAACACAACGTCCCATCTTCATTGGAATTGGGGTTTCATTTCAACTGGCTCCCTTTTTAATAGCCTCAACCAATCAGAGAGGAGCGTAGTTTTGCACGTCAGTTCGTTGTCCTTTGGGCCAGTCACTGGCGCTCAGGTGCAAAAGGAACTCGGACTTTCAGATTTCAGGAAGTCGGAAGGCCCGGACAACGCAAAGCCTCGTTTTTCAAAACAGACGCTGATTTTATCGCTCTGCCCTCACAGACTGCCCCGCCCCCTGTTAAAAGGGGGCGTCAACTGTTTGAACTAATTAGAGGCCGATCTCTCAACTCCCTGTTTTAGCCAAGACTTTTGCATGAGCTCAATCAGCCAATAATATTTGATCCATCTTCAATCAGGTTTTAGGAAGAAGCACAGCACAACCACGGCGGCTTTGAAGACTGTCAGTGATTTGATCGATTCCTTGGATAAGAAGGAACACTGCGCAGCTCTGCTCACGGGAATGTCCAAAAAGTCTCGGACACGTGGACCACGAGATCGTGAGACACGGACGACTTGGCACGGGTCGGTCTGAACAGCCTCTCAGCTGGTTTGACAATCTTCTGTCAAACAGATGGCAGTGCGTGCAAATAAAAACAATGGTGTGCCTCAGGGTTGCGTTCCGGGACTGTCTTAAATTCTGAAAAAAATTTAATGATGATGTTCATGTAGCAGGTATGGAAAATGCTAACTACTATAATTAGAGAAGGGTTTTGGACTAGCACGGAACATCGACTGTACGACTCTGTATCAGTCAAAATTACACAGAGAACTAATTTTACTTTTTACTGGCTGGCGCCTTATTATTATTATTATTATTATTATTATTTTGTAGTTATATTTACAATGTTCGCAAATCTGCAGAGAGGTTAGGTTCAATGGCAGTTCCAGAAGTTGTTGAAGTAGCAAGTGCACTTTTGTCTTTATTCACTTTGTTTTACACAAATAATTACTTCCCAAACATCGCAACAAGAAGGCCAACACAGTCCCGTGTACAAAGACTCTGACCACGCCCCCCCCCCCACCACCACGCTGGCAACCAAAGTCAAAATTCAAGTTTGTGGGTTTTGTCACCATGCGGTGTGGGTTATTGCTCCATATAGTTATGAGAGTCTGCGATTGGCTGCCGACCATTTCGGGGCGCACCTCTCGCCTCTCTCGCTCGAAGATAGCTGGGATGGGCGCCGGCACGCCCCGTGACCCGCGTGAGGAGAAACGCGACGGAAAACAGACGGACGGAGTTATGAGATGTCCGTACGCGCATTGGAAGCAGTTGGTGTCGCCATGGAAAACCATGAAAGGAAAGGAAGCGGGAGGGGGCCGGCTGTTGCGACGCCTCCCGAACCGCAGGAGGATGTTGCCGAGCAGCCGTTGGGGCTCTCGGGCTCTCCCTGGCCAATATCCAGCGACAACGCAATTGGCTGAACCGGCCTGCAGATACGTCAGCGTGCGTGACGTGTCACGTGACTCGTGGATATTTACTGTGTATACTTTTACCACAGTTGCAGATTTTTTTCATGTGGGTGACATTTGGTAACTAAAGACTTGCCTTCTATAATTACGTCTCAGGGGGGCGTGAGTGAGCTTGTAACACCTTTTTTTTTTTTTAAACTTGCCAAGGAGCTGAAACTGCGTCTGGGTATTTATTGCGGGAAGAAGCGCTTTTCCTCATTTGATGCACACAAAATTTGCTGCTACTTTTGTATTTTTGCCCCTGATTGTGTACAAGGTGACGTTTTGTACATGCGCGCGTCTTCATAGTGGTCTCACACTCTCGGCCTCGCTGCCGTTCGCGCGAGGCCGAGCGCCCGCATTTTGCGGAGGTCGCCCGAACGGAAGAGTTGCGCAAGAGGGCCGCCCCGGGCTTACCTGTGTTTGATGGAGTTTCCCAGATCTCGTCGGGGGATCTGCGGGGACCAGCGAGGCACTGACAGAGTGTCTGCGGACAAAAACAGAACCCAACTTAACAGATTAGCAAAACATTCAAACGCTTCCCTGGCGTCTTCGCAAAATCAAATGAGCCAAGCAGAACTGCTTGAAATGTGCTCCGTCGCATTTGTTTTCATTGGACTGCCTCAGAGGAGTGCAACAAAGACGGAGAGAAGCAATAATGATCGCAAATAGAGAAACAATTGCTCAATCAACAACTAATCCATTATCCAATGAATCGACATCGATTGAAATTGTCCAAATCTTCTAAATTTCAGCCTGCTGATTATCTTTGTGTTTTTTTTCAAAATGAGACCTTTGCAATCATCTGACTTTATCGTGAAAGAACAACGATCAACATTTATGTTGCATGTGACGGACCAAATCATCATTTTATCTTGGTGCATTTTCTGTACCGTCAATTTGAAATGTTTTTTTTAATACTAATAAAACATCTTTTTTATCCGATTTATCGATGAATCGAAAAAAATAGTGGACAGATGACTCAATGATTCAAATAACCACGAGTTCCTGATCTGGAAAGAACCACATCGCTTCTGGTTTCTCCGACCTCGGACAATTTTAACGGCGCGGGGCCGCTGTCGATTTGTCTTTTTAAAACGATAGCGAAAATGACGACAAAGGACGGCTGCTCCTCGTCAAAGCGCAGCCTGAGACGCTGACTCGCTGACAGCTAATCTCATCCCGTAACCCCCCCCCCGACCTCCGACCGCCCCCTCTTCCTGCCGCCTCGTCCCCGAGGGGCTGCCGTCCTCTCTCGGCACTCCGATGCGCGTCTCAATTACACTCAATCAAGACGATAACTCGATCCAGAGCTGGGGGGGGGGGCATGATGGGATGTCACTCAGCACCGTTTAGCATCTTCTTGGTGAGTGTGTGCGTGGGCGTGCGCGTGGCCGGGGGGGGGGGGGGGGGGGGGGGGGTGGGTCATGGCCTTGATTACGGTGGTGCCTTGACTTAACAGTTTCATCGGGTCCAACTCATCAAAAGTTACATACTGTAGCTTTAAGCTTCAATGGCAAAAAAGAAAACACAAACAAAAAACATTCATTCATTATTGTTACAATTAACAATAATAATAATCAATAACCGCCCCCCAAAACACACAGAAAATCTGCTAGTTTTGGATTTTGCCCGACTGTTTCCAAATTCAAATTCCGAAGGTCCGAAGTTGACCAAACGCTGTACTTTGCAATGTGAAATTTGGTGGGCGTGTCTATCTTGAGTAAACCCACAAAAAGTCTCAAGAAGCGGTGGTTTGGATTTTTTTGGTTTGATTTGAGGCTCATTTTGTTCATTTCTTCGACTCCCTGAAAGACAAGTCCTACTTGTTATTTCAGTTTCACGCAGCAACGTGAAATTTGGCACACGTCCATCGTGAGGAGACCGGCAAAAAAAAGTCTCTCGAAGTCACGCCTGAAAAGAAACAGGAAGTCTGCCGTTGAAAGGAGACATTTTGATTGGCAGTTCCTATAAAAGTGACCTGACGGTGGCGCCATTAAGAGATGGATGAAGTCCCAGATGCCAACTGCACCGCCACCCACGCTGCGTTTTTTTTTTTCTTCCTCTTCCCCTCGCAGCGTTTTGCCGTGTATCGACACCGCCGCGTGTTTTCCAGCCGGCTGTACAAAAACAACAACATGTCGGTGCGGCTGCACAATGTTCTCAATTAGCGACATTTGCAGCAGGCGGCGAGGAGCGATCGAGATTTGGAGCAGACTATTGAGCGACGGAGCAAAAACAGCGCCTCGGTCTTGTTTATCTTCACCTGCGACGGAAGACATCTTTGTAGTCCTAGCAGTGCGAGTCCTCCGAAATATGCCGCACTTCTGCCTCGCAAGTCGTACAAAACTTCGGAATGTCAGCGTGCCTCACAAGACTGCAATGTAGCGGGAAATAAAGCAATTACTCCGTGCGCTTTGCTTTTTCTTTGGCTTCTTGGGCAACACGACTAACTGTCTTCTACGTGCGACCAAATTATTTGGGAAAATAAATGTGCCGCTAAAGTCTGCGCTGTGTTAGAATGCCACCCGGTGGCCGAGCCGGGCACACCAGAAGGAGCAGCACAATGAAAAGAATTGCAGCATTAAATCATGATGCAAAAACTGTTTAATTCTTTACATTCTATTTAATTACATTATTACTCCATGTTTTTATGAATTACAATATTATAGTAATATTGTATTGTATTAAAACACAAAAACACGCTGGAACAGATTTGTAGGATTTGCATTCCTTTCATTTGGGAAAGATAATCTGTTCCAGTCCCACTAAAAAGCGACCAAAAAATGTTGCTTTTGTTATTTTAGAAATAGAAAACAAAACGTTTGGCACACAACACAAAGCAAAATAATCGACCAAGCTGGGGCTTACAACGTAAAAAAACTCATTTGTCTTCACGACACGAAATTTGGTACGCATGTCGATCGCAAAAAAAAAGTCTCAAGGGGCCATGCCCCAAAACACACAGGAAGTCAGCCATTTTGTTTTGAAGCAAACATTTTAGGCTGTTTTCAAGATGTTTTGTCCCATGGTTGAAAACATTTCAACCAAGTTGATGAGATTGATGACCTGGAGTTTTGGACATTGCGTGTGGGCACAGAATGGCGAGTCACACTAACAGGTTTCAAGAATTCAGTCCCTGGGGCCCGTTTCGCTGAGCAACACGGAATTTGGTAGGCCTGGTAACCGGGAGTAGGCCCACCCAAAAAAGACAAAAAGACAAAGTCTGCCATTTTAGCCATAAATGGACTTGGGAGCCCCCCCCCCCCCCCGGAAATTGGTGTCCAATTCAGCCCGCGGGAAATGGAATAGAGCGGCCGTTTGGAGTACAAATGCAGCCCCTGAAGTTTGTTTGTCTCTCATGAGTAGACCCACAAAAAAAAAAAAAAAAAAAAGTCTTTCAAAAGCCAGGCCTGAAAAACACACATGAAGTCAGTCATTGAGGTTTGAATTTGCCATTTTGGGCTCCATTTGTCCATTTGTCAAACTTGCCCTACCGGAATTCTTAGAAAATGCTTTCACATGGCCAAATGAAATTTGCTGCGCATCTCCGTTATGGGCGTGCGGCACCGGTTAGCACTTCTGCCGCACAGTTCTGGGGACCGGGGTTCAATCCCCGGCCCCGCCTGTGTGGACTTTGCATGTTCTCCCCGTTCCTGCGTGGCTTTTC
Organism: Phyllopteryx taeniolatus; assembly: GCF_024500385.1. NCBI lineage: Eukaryota > Metazoa > Chordata > Actinopteri > Syngnathiformes > Syngnathidae > Phyllopteryx > Phyllopteryx taeniolatus. The sequence continues at coordinate 33,039,473 of NC_084504.1, read as the reverse complement.
TCCGGGCACTCCGCTTTCCTCCCACATCCCCAAAACATGCGTGCTAGGTGGATTGGAGACTCTAAATTGCCCGTAGGTGTGAACGTGAGCGCCAATGGTTGTGCCCCGCGATTGGCTGGCGACCGGTTCAGGGCGTACCCCGCCTCTCGCCCGGGATAGGCGCCGGCACGCCCGCCGGCCGCGTGAGGAGAAGCGGTGCGGAAAATGGATGGAAGGATGGATGGATGTCCATCGGGAGTCGCCCCACAAAAAGGTCTCGAGAGGCGTTATTCCTTTTGCCGCTCGGTCATTTGTTCATTCAATTCTGTTGACCGACCTTCCCCGGGGGAGGTCGGATCACGTTTCCTCCTCACGTTCACCGCCGGCCCGGAGCGACTTTATTCTTTGCCCCCCTCGCCCCGCATGGAAATTTAGCAGCCGATTTGTCGGCGGCGAGTCTCAACGGGACCCCCCGGGTCGGTCGCCGGGAGACGGCGCCACGCCAGGCGCTTCGGAGAGCGCGACGTCACCGCCGCGTCCGGACGTCGGGCCGTTTATGTCGCAGCCCATTTGGACTTTTCTTTCCGTACATTTCAGAGTCTACTTTTTGACTTTAACTTAAGCAAATGAGTGGAATCAATATTTCAACTTTTTTAAGTATTATGTCTAATTTACCGTAAAGGTTTGAACTTAAGTACATGTTGAATCCAAAGTCTTTTTTGTTAGTTTTTTCTTTCCACAAGTACTTTAGCCACCCCCGCTTGTCGTCGATTGACCAGGTGCGAGCGAGCGAGCGAGCGGGTTAGCGCCCGCGAGGCCACGTGACGCGCCTGAGGCGGCCGCCATCCATCTGCCGCCAAAAGCGCGCCAAACACAATTGCCGGGATGAAATTGGTTATGGAGGCTGCAAAAAATGAAGGACGGCGGCGCGATAACGCTGACCGGGTTACTGTTTTATTGGATCACTTTGATATCTTTTATGGGCTCAATCATCTTCGGAGGCTGCAGGCTTGGCTCGGAAGACATGACAACAATATTTACACACATGCATTAAGGACAAGGTTGCTGGAGAGTCAATTGTCTTTAACTTGCGCAATCTGTTTACCGAAGGCGAAAGGCCTCTTTATACTCCCGCGCTGGCTGCGTTCCACGGTCGCCGTTGTTGTCGCTTTGGTCCTTGTTACGGAAGGGAACGGAAAAAACGGCCCGCAAAATGCAGCGGAAACTCCACCCTGTGGCGTCCGAGCCGACTCCGGCCGTAGCGACACCCCCGACTTGGAGGAGAACTGCGGTCCATTTTCAAAAACCGCGCGGGTGGGTTGCGCTCGAGTATAAAGGCGAACTCGCGCGCAGAACAGCCGCGCGAGTATAAAGAAGCCTTAAATTGTCTTTGATGATTACGAAAATGCATATGTTAAATTCTCAGAAGACCAAAAACTAGTCTATATACTGGAGACCAGTGGTTCCTGACGGAACCCCCGGGGGCCAGGTTCATGTGGCGTTCACGGAACTCAAGTCGACAATTCAAAAGAGGTCAATATTTGATTGTCTGTGGAGATTCTCAGTCACCCAGGTCGCGCACAAAAGGAACCACGCATCACTTGCGCACAAAATCATTGTGTTAAAAGAACAAAAGCAACAAAACTTGAATTTCACACACACAAAAAAGAAATTGACTGTCAGCGAATGTGACTTTTTCTTGGTAAGTGCCACTCTCAACGGACTTCGCTGTGAAAATGGACATCAAAATCTGTTCCTTTGCTTGATGTTATTTGTGCTCTTTTTTATGATTGGCTGCGCTGTCTGACGCCACAGCAACGCTGCTCAACACAAGTGTATCGTTGCAATGTTGTTAAATAAAGAAAGCGTTTCAACGCGAGGCGCAGCGCCGCAAAGCCAGACGACGTTTTGAACGGCATGAGCACGGCGTTTAACACGCAGCGTAAAAAGGCTTTTACGGGCGCATGCGCACACGCATGCGCACGCACGGTGTGTGTCGAGTCCTCCGGCGACTGCCTCACCGAACCCTTCGTTGGTTCCAGCGAAGCCAAGTTAAGAACCACCGCTGTCGACGATAGCACAATAAGTACAGTACTTATATATAGTTATATCTACTTAGACTTATACTTTGATTAGGCAGACATTCCAACAAGACGACTACTATTGTTTTTTATCGGTTAATCGATTTGAGTTTCTGGTGTTCATTGTAAAATGCTTGAAACGATTCCAAATTTTCCGTAACCACTCGGGAACAGAATCCAACGAGCCGGCGGCGGGCGGGCGAGACGAGACGAGGCGAGGCGAGACGAGACGAGACGAGGCGAGACGAGGCGAGGCGAGGCGAGGCGAGACGAGACGAGGCGAGGCGAGACGAGACGAGACGAGGCGAGACGAGGCGAGGCGAGACGAGACGAGACGAGGCGAGGCGAGGCGAGGCGAGGCGGCTTCGGACAAATCGGGACTCCCATCGGCGAGAAATCGTTGACGTTGACAGCGAGCCAGATGACAAAGCGTCGCGGTCGGACGTCCCGGCATGACAACGAGCCTCCGCCGAGTACGCCGCGCTATTATTCCGCAGCACGCCCCGATGCCTTTTTTTTTGGGGGGGGGGGGGGCCTGGCAGAGTTAAATCCGTAGCTATACATCAGGCCTCTCCCTTTTCTTTGACACAGGCTCCATTATTTGCCCGTTTATTCCTCAGTTCCCCGCCGTTTCCTCGTCTAATAGTTTCCGCGCCGTTCCCGCAGAACGCATTAGCCCGCTCGGCGGCGGCGGCGGCGGCGTTTCGGCTCCTCCGCCGCGCCGCCGGCCTCATTGTTCACCGGTGACAATTTGCAGCGGGGGCCGCACTTAACGTCTACCCCGGAAAGCGCAGATGGATTATGGAGATGAGCGCGATTAAGGGCGGCGGAATGGCCGACTTTGGCGGAACGGCGTCGAAAGGCCCGCGACAAAACACAAAAGAAAAAGGCCAAAAACACTTCTGTTGTCTCCACTTCGGAACGTGAATGTGTTTGTAGGTTCTTCCGAGAACAAACGGTCTTTTTTGGATGTTTCCAAAAACGCAGGCGTTAGGTTCGTTGAAGGCAAAATTGTCTGACGTCCAAAAACGTAAGTTGAGTTTGTGGAAGGCACTAAATGGTCTTTGATGTTCGCACGACCATGTGTTCTAGATTCTTCCGAAACTAAATTGTCTTGGATGTTTCTGAAAAACACGCACGTTAAGCTCCACGAAGACCGGCTTGTCTGACGCTTACAAAAACGGGTCCGGACGCTAAATTGTCTTCCATGTTGTCATCTCATAGCTACGATTTGTATTTACGTACACGTAAAGTCATCGCTGTTGAAATGATTCATTCAGGTACAGTTTTTGCTCTTTACCTATATTTGAGCACAGTGTTGCAAAATGTTGTAAAAATGTCCAAAATGCGGCTTCCAGAAATACTAAATGTACTTTTACATGAATCCAACCTCTGCCTCCTTTCTGACGAAAACGAAGGCCAACTACGATCCGGTATTTTAGTGTCGGTCAGGACGTTGGCCCTACGAGAGCCGAGAAGTTTTTGGGGGGGTTTGTCGCTTCGTTCCCCCCCCCCGAGAGGTGTGCTGAGAATGAGAAGCGGAAGGGGTCTCACTTGCGGAGGGCGTTTCGGCGTGCACGGGCGGCGTGGAGGGCACGAAGGACGGGAAGAAGAAGGATCTCAGGGAGCGCTCGGTGTGCAGGGGCGAGCGCTGGCCGGGCGGGTAGGTGGGCAAGTTCTCGCAGCTGCCCACGCTGCTGTGGATCTTGAGGTTCAAGGGCTTGCTCTTCTTCTTGCCCCTGAGGGGGAAAAAAAGGAGAAAACACGTGGGTTATCGTAATCCGTGGCATTCCTGCTCGGAAGGCCTGGAACACCTGAACGAGACGAGTCCAACAGTCTCCAAAATCGGAAATAAATCGGGGATGAAAACAGCGCGAGATCCGGCGCGACGTCGGCTTCATCTCAACGACGACGCGTTTGCGATTGAACATTGTCCACTGTGATTCGCTAACGTCCGCCGTGACTTCATAACTTCCAACTGTCAGTCGTTTGCAATATTTTACGAAACGAACAAAATGAGTCAAACGAAAATGGAAAAAAAAAACTGAAACTAGATTTTCGATTTCACAGACAACTGCAAGCGCTGTATGGCGAAAATTTTCTTCGTATTCGTCTTGGTCAATTTCTTTCACACGTGAGCTTTCGGGGTTCGTTTTAAGAAGCGCCCGCCGGCCGAGGTTGCGACAAAAAGTGACAAAAAGATCGCTATCGGTCACTCAATCGATCTTCAAAATCTATCTTCTATCTCTAATCTTTGCTATATATGGAGCCATTTCAAGATATAGCATGAATATATATTTCTTTTTATTGTCGTACAAATATTGAAAGAGGAAACGTGCGTGTGTGTGTATATGTCTTCAAATATGGAGATGGAACGTTTGAAGATTGACTGAGCGACTAATAGAGATACAAACGTTCCATTTGGCACATTTTGTCATTGATGAATGCAGACTCAAAGTTTCAACTTGGAAAGTAAGAAGCGATGGAAGCGTTCTTCTCTTTGGCCGTCGGACGCTCAAACGCAGGCTGAGGCCGACATCGCCCCCTGGAGAGCCTGCTGGGTAGTACGTCCCGGTTCCAGATTTTTTGGGCCGGGTCTCACCTTCTTTTGTCACTCAACTCGCCCGTAATATATATCTATATATCTATCTATATCTATATATCTCCATATGACACAATAATGTCCACTTTGACTCGTTTGTAAGCCACGAATGAGTCTCCGTGGATGTTCGCGAGTCACAATTGACCTCAGCTCACCCCGCCGTGGAAAAGTTCATCCGAGTCGAGCGGTTGCCTCTGGAGCTACGCAAACGTGCGAGTGACGCGGTTTAAAAAAAGAAAGCACGAGGAGGTACGAGCACAGCCAGTTATTTTTATTCATCATTAAGAAACATTCAAACCCCCTCGAAGAAAAGTGACAGACGACTGAGTCACGCAATTAAAGCGAGGAAGCGGCAGCAGCCCGCAGGTTAGCGGTTAGCGCTCCTCCGTTAGCCGCCTTTGTCAGCTATTCCGATGAGGCCACTTACGTGCGCCTTTCAAAAGCCTCAATGAAAAGAAGCCTCTTCATCCTCCTCGTCATCCTCGGATGGCGCGCAGACGCGCAAAGCGGGCGAGAGAGAGGACTCCCCATTTTTGGACTCTTTCTAGTGGCTGCCACCATTAGCGAGTCTATTCAGCTTCAACGAGACTCAAAAGTTGCAGATTGCAGGCTGGCGACGCGCACAAAGACCCCAAGGACGACGAGGAGCCGAGGGGCGGATAGGCCGCGGGCGCGTGTGCGTGCGTCAAGACTGCGGCTTCTTCGCGCTGATGCTGGCCAAAGGTAGACCCGAGGCGAGGAGTATTTGCAAACGCAAAGAGGCAAACACTGTACGAGGAAATACTAAGTTAACGACAAAAAGTGCACGTGAACAAAGCAACGCAGCGAAGCAAAACACTCAACAAACAGACAGACTGAAAAAAGCTCACTGACAAGACAACGAGGCACGCCTGGACAAGAGGCGAGTGGCCGGAGGAAGCTGATTGGTCGACAAGAGGAGCGGGGCTGATGAGGACAGGTGCAAACAAACGCCACCGTTTTACGTTCTTCCAGTTAATTTGTTCCGTGACCAAGCTCATCACGCAATTTACAAACGGATAAACAAACGACACCTCACTCTTTGCCAGTCTGTTACGATTCTCAGTCGTTTATCATCTTCATGAGGATTGAATCCAATTTTGCGATGGAAAAATTGTCTGACTTCAATCAGCGACATCTCATCCAGCGGCGACGTAACCGTGTGCCGTCACCATGACGACAGCAGCGACAACACCGGCGGTCGCCTCAAGCCGGGAGCCGCTGTTCTGGTCTTGGCAAAAATGGATTTTTTTTTAAAGTCAACACCTGACTCGATCACGCAAAATGATTACTTCATTATACAATTAAGGACAGATTTTGCTTTTTCTTTGGCTTTTTGCGACAGGTAGGACCCTGGAAATGGTGAAAAAAAGGGCTTCCCTTCAAACCAAATTGGCTTTCATTGAAGAATACATTTACGCCGACGATGTTTTGTTTGGTCTCGGCCAGCTTGTCTGTCAAATTCAGCATTGTGAACCGCTGTAATGACGAACAGACGCCAGTAGATGGCAGCGTTGCACCAGCTCAGCACAGCTTTTGAGTTGAAGATAAAGATTACGCGGTGACTCTCGGCCGGTCACGTCGATTACGAGGGAGAGAACGGACAACGCGGCGGAGGTCCGACGAGTTTCGGCACCTCGCGCGCACGGAAATGTTGAAATGTCATCAAACAATGTTGGAAATGTGAAATCAAATGTTTGCAATGTTCAAATTGTGTCGTAAATGTTTTTTTAACTTTGACGTGTGCCAGTCGCCAGACCACCATTCCAAATCACATTCGCACGCTGCCTGCACCGATGTTAAAATGTTAGTCTTCCTTTATAACACGAGGTTTCACTTCCAAGACTGAGCAGTTTCACTTGATTTTTGATTTGGATTTTTTTTTTTTAATTATTATGTTATTAATAATAATACTCTTTATTAGTAAGTAATTTCACTGGATTTCACTTTTAACGGCGCAGTGGCAGGAAAGTGTGGTCATGACCGTCTTTTTTCGGACTAAAAAGCGAATGAAAATCCAATCAAGTGCTTCCCGGGCACGTGTGACCTGTTGGTCATTTCCTGTTGATTCATGGCCGCCACTTCCTGAAAGAAAGTCGCCAAGCTCGTTACGTGCATAATTCCCTCCCCCCCCTCCCCCCAGATGACGAGCGGCCCCTCCCGACTCATCCAACTCGTAAAATCCATCCGGCCGCCTCCCCTAAACACTCATCTAAATTCACAATCATGACTCCCATCGCCGCGTCGGCTGTGAGCGCTCGTTAAGTGGCAGAAATGGTCGGATGACGGGCGGAAGGGTGGAGGCGTGTTGTTCTGTTCTTCTCGGAGGTGTGTGGAGGTGCGCCAAGTGCGGACATGGAGGCGGGTGCGTTTTGGGGAAGACCGCTGTTGGAAATGGTCGGAACCTGAACGGACCCGTGCAAACTCCGCGCAGGCGGGGCCGGGGATCGAACCCCGGTCCTCAGAACTGCGAGGCAGACGCTCTAACCAGCCGCTGAACTTGGGACGTTGTGTTAAACATGCTTTGCAAATCACGTTCAACCTATATTTCATTGAATATAGACAAAATATTCGAAGTTAATGATTATTTGCTCCAAAAAAATAAAGTTGATCAGTTTGAGCACGAAATGTCTTGTCTTTGTAGCGTATTCAATTCAATCACCGCATTCTGTTTTTATTTCGCTTGAACACAACGTCCCAACTTCGAGTTTGTTCGAGTGTTCTCCCCGCGCCTGCGCGGCTTTTCTCCGGGTACGCCGCTTTCCTCCCACATCCCCAAAACATGCGTGAATTGGAGACTCCAAATTGCCCACAGGTGCGAACGTGAGTGCGAATTGGTTGCCCTGCGATTGGCTGGCGACCAGTTCAGGGTGTAGAAAATGGAAAGATGGATGGGCCTGGGGGTGCACCAGCTGTGGCTTTGCAAGTGGTGTGTGTGTGTGTGTGTGTGTGTGTGTGCGTAGAATTACAAGTTTAGAAAAAACTTGTGTCTGGGAATTTTCTCAAGGTGAATTTTTGGCATTTTTAGTGATTTGTTTTGACTTTTTTTCTTTTTTGAGGGAGGTCTTCATGTGTGGGGGGGCGCCAACGCTGTCGGGACGTCGAAGGGGGACCGCGGTCTCGACACTTCGGTAAAGAGTGTTCAGGAAGGACGATAATTGCAGGTAACCATGGCAACTCACACCGCCGACTCTTCCGGGGAAGAAGCGGCACGAATTGGAAAAGTGTTTGCGCGCAGCATCGGTTGCCATAGCGACTGTGGCGCGCTTTAAAAAAAATACAAAATAAATAAAAAGCCAAAGAAAAAGTGAGGACTAGTAGTGGTTTTGTTTTTTGTTTTCTTTTGTTTCACAATCGTAAATTTGGTCAGGAAATCATGATCGATGAAATAATTATTATAATTAATAATAATAATAATAATAATAATACTTCATGGTATTAATCCATCAGCACGTCCAAATCTGAGACCTCAGTCCAAAAAAAGGCGGCGTGCCCTCTCCGGGTCGGGGATGAGATCCCGCCCCGAGTGGAGGAGTTCAAGTGTCTCGGGGTCTTGTTCACGAGTGAGGGAAGAACGGAACGGGAGTTCGACAGGCGGATCGGTGCGGCGTCTGCGCTGATGCGGACTTTGTATCGGTCCGTCGTGGTAAACTCTCCATTTACCGGTGGATCTACGTTCCTACCCTCACCTATGGTCACGAGCTGCGGGTCGTGACCCCAACAACGAAAGAACGAGATCCCGGATACAAGTGGCCCGAAATGAGTTTCCTCCGCAGGGTGTCCGGGCTCTCCCTTAGAGAACGGGCGAGAAGCTCGGTCGTCCGGGAGGATCTCGGAGTAGAGCCGCTGCTCCTCCGCATCGAGAGGAGCCAGATGAGGTGGCCGGGGCATCTGATTCGGATGCCTCCCCGGTGAGGTGATCCGGGCACGTCCCGCCGGGAGGAAACCCCGGGGACGACCCGGGCCCCGCCGGAGAGACTACGTCTTTCGGCTGGCCCGGGATCGCCTCGGGATCTCCCCGGAAGAGCTGGATGAAGTGGCTGGGGAAAGGGAAATCTGGGCGTCCCTGCTAGAGCTACTGCCCCCGCGACCTCACCTCGGATAAGCGGTAGGAAATGGATGGATGGAAAATTGATGGATGGATGGATGGGCATTAATCCATCCATCCATCAATTTTCCATACCGCTTCTTCTCACACGGGTAGCCTATCCCAGCTATCTTCGGGCGAGAGGCGGGGTACGCCCTGAACTGGTCGCCAGCCAATCGCAGGGCAAACAACCATTCGCACTCACATTCACATCTACAGGGGATTCAAGGTCTTCAATCAACCTAGCATGCTAGGTGCGAATGCCTGTACGTGCCCTGTGATTGGCTGGCGATCGGTTCGGGATAGGTGCCAGCATGAGGAGAAGCGCGACAGAAAATGGATGGATAAATTGAGCATATTTCATCATTTAGACATTAAATAAAGGAAAATAAATTATACTTTCACAATTGTATGTTTGTAAAGAAAATCATTATTGATTTATTAATTGTACTTAAGGTTATTTATCGTATTAAGAAATAAACAAAATGACATGGGTACAAATCAAACAAAATATATGTTTTAAATACATTCTTATTTGATTACTAGTGTAAGAATGAAAACAAATTGAAAATATTTCATAATTTAAGATATTAAATCAATGAAATAATGTTGAATGCATTTAAATGTACATTTTGAACGAAGGAAATAATATATATCAATGAATACATTTAAATATTTAAATTAAATTAAAAAAGAAATTAAATACATTGTTTTTAATTTAAAAACGTAAAAAGGAAAACTATTCAAAAATCATCCAGTTAAATGAAATGAAATGAACTTGCTGAATCAAGTGGTGAATGAATGAACGAACGAATGAATGAAAGACATCAGGCCAACTATTTATTCAAGATGATCTATTTATCTCCTTATCTATGAATCTAACCTTGTTACGGAACAAATTCCTCTCTATTATTATCTGGGCTGACCTTTAATGTTCTTCTCTTCATCATTTTCGCGTCAATTATCAGAAACGTTTGTGCAAATTGTTCCCCGCCTGATGTGAAGTTGCCCCCCCCAAAAAAAACAAAAAAACAAAGACAAAAAAGCGAGCGAGTCGTTTGGCCTTTAAAGGCGCTGCTGCTGCTGCTCACGGAGGCGTTTTTCATCAATTGACTCTCCAGCCCGGAGAGCCTCTCACTTTCTCTGTGAAAAGGTTAGCGGGAGGCGGACGAGGAGGAGCCCAAAAAGGTCCCCGAATAAGGGCGGCGAGCGCGCGCTTGTCTGCAAATGAAAGTTGAAGTGACGTCTGACGCGACGCGAGGACGCATCCGTCTTTGTCAGTGGCGCAAATTGGTCCTTCTTTTGGGATGAGAGGCAGCACAAAAAAAAAGCCAAAGAAAAAGAAAAAACTTTGTCCTTCGAAGACAAACTCATTCTTTCGAATATTGTCCGATAGCTAAATAAGTGAAAACCAGCGGCACTTAGCAACATGAAATTTGGTAGAAAGGTCAATTATGAGTAGACCCACACAAAAAAAATCACCAGAGTGACAACTAGCGCTAACAGCTAACCCGCTCGCACTTGTGAGATCTCCCTCTCATCTCTTCAGGGAAAGAAAAAAAAATAAAAAATCACCCAAAAATAATAATAATAATAATAATAAGCTCTCCGTGCTCGTCGGGGGCGATCGTCGGGAGGGTCGTAATTGGGAGGGACACAATAACCGGGGATTACCCTTCGACCGCGGAAGACATTCTTCTACCTGCCGTGAAAATGAGAGACGACACCATAAGTCGTTACGGCCTGACTGCGTGCGCATGAATATGCATGGCGGCGCGTGGAGGGGGGTGGGGGGCGGACCTTCGCTTCCTGCTCTCGTGCCTGACAACATGCGCTATGCGTTGACTACAAAAGAAAATCTCTATATTGTGATTAGGGAGTAATCCACTGTATACAAATCCTTGAGCAGTAATTGGGGAGTAGGAAATGACGACTGATTCCGAACGCAGTCACCGGCGGGCTCCTCTACGGCACCTGGGGACCGACACGAAAGAGGAGGCGGGGGAAACTGGCCCAGCATCCCCAGAGGCCCAACTGGCAGACTCGCGTACACGCCAGTGACCCTATGACCCTTGCACAGGCAAGATACGATTTGGTCACTTCCGTTACAAATCGCATTTCTCGATGACGTTCTTTCCCGGGCGGGCAAACTTCAAGGTTCAGCATTTCAATGAAAGGTGACCAGTTGTTCTCCAAGTTTTTTGGTTGAGCGTGTTCATTCGGAAGCGCGATACCTTTTATATCACCCAATGGACAAAGATGAGGAGAAATTGGAATGGTGCAGTGGAAAACTGAGGAAGGTTTCCGCGTAAGTAGTGACCAGAAGCAACGCTGTTGTTCAGCATTTGGATGCGACCACTTAATGAGGTACGCCGTTCGGCTAGCTAGCGAGGTAATAATCGAGTTTGAAGTTGGGTGTTTCAAGTTTGACCTTTGTGAAGGGTAGCTGGGCTTGGACTATTTGAAAGTGAGATAGCTAGGCTGCTCCACCATTTCTTTTCCAGTGGAGGTATGTGATTTAAATGATTGAACTCTGTAAGTTTTGCTGAGATATGAATGCCTAGATAGTTGATACACCCTGTCGGAATCGGAAAGTTTGGCTTTTGGTCTGCAGGAGTCCATGACTTCGTCGTTATAGGGAGTATGATTGATTTTGAGCAATTGATAGCATATTGGGATAAATGCGTAAATGCCTTAATGAGGTTAAAAACGGTCTGAAGTGATGACTTGGGTTCTTGTAAAGAACTTCTGTGTAAAGATGGATTTTGTGTTCTGACACAGGAGTGCAGATACTTTTAATAGTAGTGGTCTGCCACATGGCTTTTGGTTGGATAAAGTGGGCATCCTTGTCGAGTTCCTCTTTGTAAAGTGACCCCATTCGCGGTGACACTTGCTTCGGGTGAGTTGTATAACGTTGCGATCGAGTGAACATCAACGTTGGTCACAATGTATTATCGACAGGAGAATTTTTTCTAGTCTGCTGGTTAAAGCCTTAGAAATGATGTCGCTGTCCATATTAATTAGTGACAGCGGTCGGTAATTAGCTGGTTGAGTGGGTTCTTTCCCTGGTTTCAGTAGTAGTTTTATTGAAGATGTGTTCATATGGCTTCTAATTAGGCGTTTATCTTTTATCTCTGTCGCCATTCTGAAAAATAGTGCTTCTGGTATCGGCCAGAAATCGAACTCTATGGAAAACCCGTCATTGCCTGAAGCTCTACCTGCTGGCGCATCGTTTAAGTTGAAGTTGAAGTTGGTTTGTGAGAAATGTTCCTGATTTATTATTGTGCTCAAAAATGGGTACATCTCAGCTGTTGTAGTAGGAACTCTGATGCTATCAAGTTGTTGTTTAGTATTCGAGCTGGATTTCAGAAAAGGGGTGGGCAACATTTTGGTACAATGGTTGCTTCCAACCAAAATGGCGGACTACCGGTGAGACTCTTTCGTGGGTCTTCCCACGGCAGACGTGACTACCAAATTTCATTTCACACGCTGAACACTGGAAATATTGCAGTAGTTTGTGTTTGCAATAGAAGAAAGTTTGGTCAACATCTGAGCTTCGCAATTGAAAGTTGGAAGTAATCGAACAAAATCTCGGCTACGTTAATGGCTCCACCTTTCGGCGTCCCTTAAAAACGCTTGCGTCCCACCAGCGGGCCCAAACGTCTCCATCCGCTGCATCTCGGAGCCGCCGCGCTCCTCGGGGGATTCGGTGCATCAGCTCCCCCCGGGAGAGCTAATCAATCCTCTAATGCTCTCGGCGTTCTCTGTGATCGAGCGCACGCGCGCGCGCAACTTGAGCCCTGACAGCTTTCGCAGCGGCGGGCGACGAGGTCCAAATGGCATTAGCGGACCTCGGCGGACTCGGCGGAATGAGCGCGGCGAGCTCTGCTTCCTGATTAGCCGGCAGTGACCGCCCCTGTTTGACGCTCAAATCTGATCAGCGTCGGCAGCGGACGCAAAACGAGAGAGCCCTGTCAGGAACTGGGCCCGAGGCCGCCTTATCTGCGCCGGCCGGGCCCTTCTTTGTTTATGGGCCGTGCCGGACCGCGGGAATTAATCTGATTGGCCTCCGCGGGAAGATGAGCTCCCAGTTAAATTGCCCAAACGCAAAGGTGGCGCTGCAAACTTTGTCCAACTCGGAGGTTGACTCACAATATACCTGCTCAAATTGTGAAGACAAGTACAATGATGTCAACTCGTTGAACATAATATACCAGCATAGATCAGATCGATTTGACACTTGAGACGATGTGAGTCCCGGGATGCACGTCATGGAAAACAATGAGTCCCAGCCTTGGAACAATGAGTCCCTGCGCCTTACCATCACGGAATACAGATGCAGTAATCCTCCGCTCCATGGCGGTTCTTGCTTCACGGTCGCGCTATCCTGCAGATTTGGACTACACTTGTTACTCTTGAATCTTTGATACTGTTTGCGCAATATTCTTGTGTTATCCATTGCTCTTGCTCTCTGCCACAATAGCAATTGTTTAAGAACAATACATTTGCCCCAAAACCTTCAAGATAAACAATAGTAACGATGTTTTTTTGGGGGGGGTTTTGCCACTGATGTAAAGATATTAGCGCGTAACGAAGAAGTGTACACATCTTACAAATTCTGCTCTGGTAAACAAACAAATGAGCACCACTGTGCAATGTTCTCCATCCATCCATCCCTTCTCAACACCGCTTCTCCTGTTCAGGGTCGCGGGGGCGCTGGACCCTCTCCCGGCTGACTTCAGACGAAAGGGGGCAACACCCTGAACTGGTCGCCGGTCAGTCGCAGGGCACATATAGACGCGGACAACCATTCTCACCGTCACTGAGTGGGAACTGAAGCCACGCTGACCGCACCAAAGTCAGGCGAGTGGACCGCTACACCATCAGTGACCGTAATCTTCTCTCATTCACGAAATAAAGGTAGGGCTGCATTTCACAATAAGAGCAAGTCAATAAAAGTAATATCGGGCGGTACGGTGACCGACTGGTGAGCACATCTGCCTCACAGTTCTGAGGACCGGGGTTCAATCCCCGGCCCCGCCTGTGTGGAGTTTGCATGTTCTCCCCGTGCCTGCGTGGCTTTTCTCCGGGCATCCCCCCAAAAAAAACATGCGTGGTAGGTTGATTGAAGACTCTAAATTGCCCGTAGGTGTGAATGTGAGTGCCAATGGTTGTTTGTTTGTATGTGCCCTGCGATTGGCTGGCGACCGGTTCAGGGCGTACCCCGCCTCCTGCCCGAAGATAGCAGGGATGGGCGCCGGTGAGGAGAAGCGGTACAGAAAACGGATGGATGGATGTTAGCATTAAGCTAGGGGGACGGTTTTGATGAACATTTTGGTATTTGAATTTCCAATGTTGAATGGTCTTTTGCTTAATGTTAATTTGGAAAGTTATTGAAGAACATTCCTTTCTTGACTTACTTTGGCACGTGCGCGTCGTCCAGGCGGTTCCCCAGCTGGAACTCGTGTGACTTGCTCCGGTGCAGCGCCGTGAAGCCCGGCAGGAGGTGGATGAGCTTGCGGCTGGGGGGCGGCGGCGTGCCCGGCGCCTTGACTTTGTTCCTCCGCCTCACGGGCGGTGTGCCGGGCGGCGTCATGGTGTTGAACACCAGCGGAGTTCGGGGGGGCGTGCGGCCAAAGCGTCTTTGGCGGGGCGAGGGCGGCAGCGAGCGGCGCCCGCCGTCCGAGGCGGGCGGCGGCGCCGCTGCGGAAGGCCCGTCCGGCGTCAGGCGGTCGGCGTACAAAGGAGAAGCCGTCGGGGTCTGGGGGCCGCGGCACGTGTGCCGGTTGCACTTGGACTGGACTTTGGGGCTTTGGGACAGCTGGAAGCGGATCCACTGGCTGGGCTCGGGCTGACACACGGGCGTGTTCTCCTTGCCCGACTCGGAGGTGGGCCACTGGATGGACCAATCCTGCTTGGCCTGGCTCCCTGCGGGGGACACGCAGACAGTTCACGACGTGCTCGCGCAGACGGCACAGACTCCTTTCCGGTGCCGCTCCACCGACTGCGGTGCAAAACGCTACAAAGGATTTCCTTGCAGCCAGCTGACTCCGCAAAGTCGCTCAATTATCGTGAAGCACTCAAATGCATATTAGGAAAATGTTGCACACTCGTCAACCTGCAAACTGTCAAACGTGAACTGCTGTATGTTCCTGTAAAATGGTGTACAGCGGGAAAATGGTACAATGGCGTACAACAGTGAAATGTTGTGGCAGTAAAATGGCGAACAGCGGTAAAATGGTCAAAGCAGGAAAACTGTGTACAGTCGTAAAATGGTACACGACAGTCAAATGGTATATAGCAATGAAATGGTGTACAGCAGTCAAATGGTGTAGATCAGCAATTAAATGGTGCACTCCATAAGAGTACATTTCAGCAAATGGTCTGGCACGGAAAAAGTGTACGTCAGTAAAATGATGAAATGATGTATACCGGCAAATGTAGCACCCGGTAAAATGGCGTGCACCGTTGCGTGTTCCAGTCAAATACTGTCCAGTGCACCAGTCAATTGCATCGCTGTCAAAGGTTACGTCTGCAGTCAAACGGTGAATAGAAGCAAAATGCCGATTCGGAGGAAATGTCCGTCTGACGACTGGTCTGGTTTGGTGTTTCTTTTTCGCGCCCGTCGCGTGGGAATCGGCGATGGAGGGAGGCGCCGCGCTCGGGCGGGAGCCGTGAAGCGTGACGGCGGGCCGACGGCCGATGGATGAGCGTCGCACAACAACACAGAAAAACAAAAAAGGGCAAACATACTTTACCTCCGTTACTGTGCAACTTCTCCTCCTCCAGTTGTTCTTGCGAGGGAAACAAAACAACAACAAGGAAAAGTCAAGGCCTTCCCAACATCATCGAAGATAACGTGCAGCGTCAATCCTTCCTGTGGATTTTGTTTTACCATCGGCGCCACCAGCCGCCCCTGACCTCAACCCGATAGAGAAGCCCTCAAGCATCCTTAACGCAATCTGTCAACTGGAATCCAAACGTAGACCGTCACCAAGGTCCTATTATATTATTTCTTTGTCCCTGCTTTCAACATTGCTGGAGCAATATTATATAACGTTTGAGCAATTATCGCCACATTTGTGCCGTTTGTGCTTTCTCACGTACGAACTGTTCATCTTAATACAAAACGGAACTCGTTCTCGGCCTGATCCTTGACTCTTCCGCGAGTTTATCAACAAAAGAACTGGAACAAATAACAAAGGGATATATTCGCCCAGTTCGTCGGTGAAATTCAGGTTGGTAAACCGCTGTAATGATGAAGAGGCGCCAGTGGATGGGGCAATCGCCGATTGCCACGTGGATTATGAGCGAGAGAAACGCCAACACGCCGGAAGTCGGACAAGTTGAGGCGCCTGACGCTCCGACAGAGCGAGTTTAAGGATGCTAGAAACAGAGTACGTATGTGTCGCGCGACCCGATCGACGGGACCGTCGCGCGATAACGATATTTGGACGCCGTGAACGGCGAGCCTGTCAAGGTGTTTGGTGCCGCACATACGCGATATTCGACTTCATCACGTTTATTCAACCATAAAAAGAGAGACGGCGGTTGCTAAAGAGAGAGGACGCAGACCATAAATGAAAGCGACATTAGCCTGTCGATATTTTAAGGGCCGGCGGCCTTTTCCGAACGGCGCAAAACCAGGGGCCGACTGATCAGCCACTCGTGAAAATAGTTTCGGAACGCCGCACGCCGCGCGGCACTTCAGTCGGGTTGTGCCCGCGTCGCTTGGAAATGAATCAATCATTTTGCCGTGAAGAGCCCTTTCCCTGTCTTGTTTTTGTTTTTGTTCTTTCATAGTGTGAGGGGTCACAAAAGCAAAAACTGTGTGTCAGGGTCATTGTTCTGCTCGAGACATTGCTCTTTTTCTCCACTTTTTGGCTGAGAAACCTTTGTTTTTGCTGAAAGCAACCCATGTTCTACCGCTGCTTACTAAAGAACGGATAAAGCTGGGAAAAAAAAGCTTCTTGTCTCTGGTGAAAGAAAAGCGCCTCGTCTTTGTTTTGGTGGTTTTGGTGCTCAGAACACAATATTCTGTTAAAGGGCAGTCAAACGCGGCCGGCAATATGGAGAGGTCCGCTTGGAAAATGGCCGCCGGTCGACGAGTTCAAAGGAAGACCTGTTAGGATGGACGGCGGCAGGCCCGACCAGTCGGAGCACAACGTCCAGGCAGTAAAGTTCCGTCACCGCCATCCCACCCATGCAAATTGGCATTTTTCTTTTTTTTCCATTTCCTTCATTTATCTCTCCATCCATTTTACAACAGCGCTTATCCCGGTTAGGGTCGCGGGGCGCCGGAGCCTATCCCGACCTGACTTCGGGCGAAAGGAGGACTACGCCCCGAACCGGTCGCCGGTCGCATGTTTTATTTCTTTCCTTTCGTTTTGTTTCACTGAGTCTCGGAGGAGCGACGAGCATCAAAAGCAAACTTCAAACACAAAATCAACACCGGCAGCATCAAATCAAGCCCAAAGAAGAAGAAAGAAAAAAAGGTCCCGATGGAGTTTGCGAACTCGGGGTGACAAAGGAGCCGGCGGCCTTTTCCGACGAGGCCGCCAAAACACACGGGACGCACTACAAGAAGAACCAAATACATATTTGACCCGCAAACAAAACTTTACATTTCATGTTGCTACATGGAAGCGAGACAGCTTTCATTCAGAGGCGGAATTTTCCCCAAAATCAAGTTGGTGCTACCAGCCCATAAAATGTCCATTTCAAATCGAAATTGAAAGCTTAGTGCGCGTTTTGGGGGCATGACTTCTTTTGGATTTGGAGATTTTCGGGGGTCTACTCATGCCCAGAAGAATTCATGTTTCTCACTCAAACCGGCTGCAGGGGTTGAATTTCCTAAAAAATTCCACAGTGTGCTTCCAGAACAATTCTGGGATCAAATGTCCACTCTGAACAAAAATAGCAGACTTCCTGTGTTTTGGACTTTTTTGTGGGTCTGCCCACGATAGACATGCACACCAAATTTCAATTTCATTGAGGGAAATGGCTTAAGGGAGCGTCCTGGGTCGCCCCCGGGGTCTCCTCCCGGCTCTACTCCGAGATCCTCCCGGATGACCGAGCTTCTCACGCTATCTCTAAAGGAGAGCCCGGACACCCTGCGGGAGGAAACTCGTTTCGGCCGCTTGCATTCGGAATAGCTGAGGGTAGGAACGTAGACCGATCGGTAAATCGAGAGCTTCGCCTTTCGGCTTAGCTCCTTCTTCACCACGACGGACCGATACAAAGTCCGCATCACTGCGGGCGCCGCACCGATCCCCCGTTCCGTTCTTCCCTCACTCGTAAACAAGACCCCCAGATACTTGAACTCCTCCACTTGGGCCAGGATCTCATCCCTGACCTTGAATTTTCCCAAAAACATTCCACAGAGCGCTCCCACCAAGCTGACTATTGGATCAAATGTCTGCTTCAACCCAAAATGGCAGACTTCCTATATGTTTTTGGACATGGCTCCTTGAGACGTTTTTACGGGTGTACTCATTCCTGACAACTGCGAGGCGGATGCGCGAACCAGCCGGCCACCCGCCGCCCTCGTGAGAGACGTGCCCACCAAATTTCATGGCGCCAAGTCAAACCGGCTTCAGGGACGAGCGAATAATGCATTTGCATTTCTTTCATGCCCAAATAGGTCGCTGCCTGAACGAGCTGTGGGCAATGCTTTCAATTTCATTATTCAAAAAAAGAACGAATGAATAAAAATGCAAAATCTGGCAAATAAAAACATGCGCAAACGACCGTGCATTACTCAGGAAATATGAGGATGAGCCGCTTTCTGATGAATGAATGGCAAGCGTGTCCAATTAGCAAGCTGTTCGGCTCCGTGATTACAGATAAAGAAATAGTAAAAAACCCAAAAACCAAAGTAAACGGGTGTCAGGCGGAAGCCGAAATAATAAAGAAGGAACGGCAAGCTCTTTTTGTCAGGTTTTTGCCAGGTGGGGACCAACCGAGTCTCCCATCGGTTGCCTGGCAACTGGATAGCCAAAAACATCAACCCGCCATGACAAAGTGACGTTCTGACTTTTGCAGAAGCGGCGTCAAGCCTCACTAACCGTCTTTGCGGTTATACGGGACAATTCGGAACCCCGACGATGAGTCCGACCGCTTTTGAGAGGAACCGATCGTTCGCACGATCGATGCGTCTGAGAGTGGAATTCTTCCAGTTGCGCCGCCCGCGAGGGGTTTTCTCCTCGTTGTTAGCATACGCCCCTGTTCAGGTGCATATTTTAGACCCGCGTCTTGCTTGTCGTTGCCGCAAACTTCCCATCGCTGCGGCCTTGATCGATGCGCCCTAAGCTCGCTTAAGACCGTCGAGTCCCGCACGGGAAAAGTGCCGTGACGTTGTTAGGCTGCGTCGCAGCCTTGCCAGCGTGTAAGACCGAGACGGCGTCGAAGAAGGAAACAAACAAACACTCTCCGTCCGCCGCGCACGCTCTGATAGCAATAGAACGTCCTCAACTGAGAAAATTGTCTTTTGCTAGTCACATTAATGTTAGCGTAGCAGACGTCGGACGGAACTCGACGTCGTCATCGCTCGCCCTGATTCTCGCACTCGCCGCCCGCCCGCGACTTTTGCTCTGCCTCTTCCTTGTTGTTGTTTTTTTTTTTTTTCTGAGGCTCCACGAGAGCCGCGCTCATTCCTCAAAGATGTTCCGCGGGAGGACCAGAGCGAGATCAGAAAGAAAGCGATTCCATAAACAAATAGAAAGTCAAGAATTCACTCAAGATGTCGTGCTGCAATCCAATTCATTGTGCTGCTCCTTCTGGTGTGCCCGCCTTGGCCAGCGGGGGCAGCACTGTACAATACAGCTGTGCAACACAAGCGAAGAAGAATAGTACGACTACTACTACTACTACTTCTTCTTCTACTGTTACTGTGACTCAGTAACATGCTGTAATAGTCTTCATTCTTTGCAGAGGATAAAGAATTGATGCAATAGTCACTGCCACTACACATCGTTCGCATTTCAAGTTTGCGCTCACAAATCAAAGCAAAAAATTGTCCGAACGACAGCTCGGATCTCGTCAAAAACACGTAAGTCCGGGTGTCGCTGTATAACATTACTCGCAGGCGTCTAGTCTTTATCCTCTGCGAAGAACCACTACGATTAAAGCATCTTACTGAGTCAGTTGTGAAACTTTTTCTTCACGTGTGTCTGTATGTCTGGATTATACTGCCCCCTGGTGACCGAGGCGGGCACACCAGAAGGCGCAAAACAATGTCCAACCAATTGAAAGAAAAAAATGTCAATACGGAATGTTTCTTAGGGCACAAATTCATCAAGTGCCATTTTTCCGATCAAAAACCCGGTTTTGCGGGAAGGCTGGGAGGGATGATTTGGCCTTTCGTTTCATTTCAATGGGGAAGGACGATTTGAGTTGGGAGTGCGGCCACACAACAAATTCAACTCGTATCTCAAGGCGGTCGTTTTTGTTGTGTGCGTGTGAGGTGCGAAGGGGTTCCAAAAAGGAATTGGCGCCATCTCCCGATAGCGTCATTTCCTGGTTTACGGCGGGGGTCAGGGTCTGGACCGCCCCTGCAATAGGTGACATCTGGGAAGTAGTCACCACATTTTGTTATGTATTTCAAAAGTGTACGAACCTCCCGAGGACCTGATTCATCTTCCCCACACTCCCATTAACCTAAGCCATACTCTTAGAAACACTTGAAATGTGTTATGATGAATGTTTCGTTTGTTTTGACAGCTTTCGTGTTTTAGACGAGAAAGCATTTGAGTTTCCCACGAAACAACGGCAGGATCCCGCGATGCGGGATGTGAAAAAAAACAAATCTGCGACGGTTGAATCGCGATCTAGCGAGGGACCGTTCGCCGAAGTGCCCAACAAACGCGGCGTTGGCGCGACGTGCGAGTGTATGAGTCATCCTCTGCGCCCGTCGGAGTGGCGAATTCTATTAGTTTCCCTCGCGCGCCCGCCGCCTTCTCGTCCTCTTTTGCCGCCCGGACACGTTTGATATGAAGCGCCCCCCGCCCCCCAGCCCCCCCCCGGGCCCCACCGCCCCCGATGAGTCACAGCTGCTGCAATCCTTTGCCTCGAAAATGCTTGAATGGGACAAGAAAAGAAAAATGAAAAGAAGAGCCCAAAGGCAAAGCGAAACGTGATGACGACACAAACGTTGGGAAATCGGACAAGTCGCGATGCAAATTGGGTTTCGTTCCCGTTTACTTCGAGGCAAGTGACAACAGGTAAAAAATTCAGCAGGTCCCGCGCAAGCATTGATTTCTTGGCCACAAATGAGCAACTGTCTTTTCTGGCCAATTCGTACTTTGCTGGCCATAAAAAAGATGGAAAAAAAACAAATACAACGTTATTCTTCTCAGGTCGCAACTTTTGGATCCCGACAGAATATCTTTGTTTGTAAGACTTTATGTCTTGACCAAATATCATAGGACATCTTTGTTTCGATGGAGATGATGACTTGAAACGCCGCTGTTCTCAAAACAGCGCATTGATTTGTTAAGAACTTGAGAAGGTTTCTCAACTGGGAGAAAACGTTCAAACCTTTTAAGACGCTTTGAAAGAGTGACGAAAAAAATGCAGAAATGTTGCCTGCCTGCCTGGAGAGTGCGCGTGATTAGCATTTAGCATTTCATTTGTGATGAATTGCCTTGGCCACTGCACGGTGCGGGCGTTCCTAATGTTGTGTCCGGTGGCCGATGATTAGCAGGAAGAGGAATTTGACCTTTAGGCCGTTTTTGTGGGTTTAATTCCATCTGAAATGACTTTCACCGGCGGCGGGCAGTCATTCGTTTAACGACCTTCTGTCGTCGGCATTTTAACGAGGGGGCCGGGAGGGCCGGCTTTCGCGTCGCGCCGAGCTCGTGACGTCAAAACGTTTGCGCGAGAGTTGGATTATTACGTCGAGTGCCACCGACGTAATAATAATAATAATATATCCATCGGGTAGGTTTTTTGTGACGCGGAGGCGCGGACGAGGTCCTCGCCCGCCTCGCCGGTCAAATTCAGCTTTGCGAACCACTAATGACGAACAGCGTCGGCGTCGCTCACGGAGCAAGATGCCAAATGTGCTTTGAAAACGGCGGCCGGGCCAGAAGTTCATTTGCTTTTTCAATCATGAAAAAGTGAAGCGCTGCGAATACTTTGCACCAGCACTTTCATGCTTCCGGAAAGTATTCACAGCGCTTCGCTTTTACTGCCTTTAAGAATTTTGTGGGGGGGTGAAATCCATTTTGAAAAAAAGGCTGCAACCGAAGAAAATGGCGAAAAAGTGAAGCACTTGACTGCGTCTCCATTTTGTTTTGACAGTTGCCAAGGCTTGGAAAGCGCGCCACTGACACCTGCAGGACTCAAGTGGAACAGCAAAGTTCACGTGGGCACGTGACTGTGTTGTCTCTAGACGTCGAACTATGTGCAAGTATATATGCAGTATTGTAATATACTGTACGTGTATGAGTCTGAGTGTGTGTGCAAATATATACGTATTTGTGTAACTATGGTTGTGCCCCTATTTGTGTATAATGTTTATGTATGTGTACATGTGTGTGTGTATATATATATATATATATATATATATCCATCCATTTACTGTACCGCTTATCCTCACTAGGTGTGTGTGTGTGTGTGTGTGTGTTTCATCCTCCAGCAAAATGTATTTGTTGAAATTTGATTGATTGGGATAAAGTGTCTAATTCATATTATGAACGAAGACTATCTTGATATTTTATACGCGCTATATGCGAACGTGTGGCGTATTTGAGCACATTTGTTGCACTTTGACTTTCAGGCCATCGGAGTCATTTTGCGACGTCGGCGGATGAATTATCCCCCTTGCATCGGATTGCGCTTGAAAATAAAACAGGAGGTGCGAAGTTGGGCTGCTGCTTTCTTTGGTTTGTTTGTTGGACGAGTGTCAAAGTTACAAAGTGTCCATCAAACACATCTTGAATGTTTGTTCACCGTGTGCGTCTGCGGCCAAGTGGAGCCACTTTCTGTTTGCGCGGGCCGAGCATGAGCACACGATCGTAGCGGTGCTTTACTGCCCCCTTCCGATGACCTCGTGGCATTGCAATAGCATTGCGAGTGTGGTCTTTGTCGCCGCCCAGTGTCCGAGGAAGGAACAGCAGAATTGCGCTCAACGGCGCAAACGCGAAGAAAAACGCCAGAAAGTTTTTTTCTTGAAGTCCTTGTGAATTCAAATGGATGTGAAGTCACGTGATCCGGATGCAATTCAAATGCTGACGTCACGGCAGCGCGGCACTCAGAAAGCGCTCCGCACACACACACACACACACGCACACACATTTTATACATACGTTCTCAGTACAAAGTGTGTGTGTTTTTTTTAATAGTACAGTCTTTCCACTCCTCACACATTGAAATTAAAATCAAATTCTTCTTCAAGGTCCTCAGAAAGTATTTGCACTTGTTCAAATTCAAATTGCGTCATTCTTTTGAAGTGTTAAATGCCACTTCGGGAAACGAGAAATAGTACATGAAATTGCTAACTTGTCTAAAAAAAATAAAAATGGATAAATGACGTCATCTAGCAGAGAGAAACATTTTATTCAAATTGAAAAACTAAAATCTTCGAGTCTTGAGTCTGAAATGGACCCAGTTTGACCCAAATTGTATGATCTCATGCCGCAAATTCGGAATTCAAAACAAAAAGTACTTTTCATGCACTGAAAAAAAGGCAGAATAAAAATGGCATTCGTTATTTATTTATTTCGTTTTTTTTTATTCCAATTGTTGAAAAAGAGTTTTAGTTTGCTTGTTTCAAGTTCAATTTCTCTTTTATGCTTCTGGTTAAATGCATTTACTTGACAGTCATTTATTTACATTTACAAACTGAAATGATTCCTTTTGACCAAAAGATTTATTTAGATATATATATATTTATTTTGTATTTGTTTGATTGGATGTGATTCGTACGCGCATTCCGGACTTGGATGGACGGAGCGACATTGACATTGGCAAAAAGTAAGAAAATACTTTTGCAGCTTCCCTTCACCTCCTTTGTTAATCGTTATATTTTATTGACTGTGTTGATTGTGTTCAAAGAAATACATACATAAGTATGATATAGACGACTGACTTTTCATTTGACTTTTATTAGGCTTATAAACAATTTGGGCAAATTCGAGCGACTATTTTCCCATTTTGTTCAGGTACGCGTTAGCCGCTAAGCTACGACCACGTTAATCGGCGTTTACCGAGCGTCCCGTTTTCTCGTTCTCGATCAATTGTCAAGCAAAGAGTAAATGGAGTACAGCGAAACTTACCGAGCTGGCGCGCCCTCCTGAGGCTGGCCAGCGAGGCGTTGAGGCGGGCGCATTCCTCGCCGTTGGCGCCGAACGTTTGCAGCAGCTCGCGCACTTGCTGCTCGCTCATTTCCAGAAGGCCCTCCAGCGTCACGCCGGCGGGGCTCATGTCCTGTCACGCAAACGCATTGACATCCATCTTTGAGAACACGAACTCGAACCTTTGAAAAGGCTTCGGCGTCGCAAGGCCACCGAGCTAACTTTCGTAGGTCCGCTCGGACTGAAAATGATGCGCTCGACTTTGCTTTTCAAAGACCTTCGACTGACTTTTGAAGCTCACAAAAGTTGCGTTTTCTTTCTTTGTGGAGAAAACGAAGGCTCCTATCCGACATTCATTTTCACATCCATTCACAATGTTTGTAAGCAACACGTGTGGAGATGTTTCCGCGTTGTCCCAGTTTCGGCAAATCTTAAAGAGATGCCAGGAATAGACCTCTCTGGACAGCTTTTTTGTGCCACTTCAGATGGTCCGAGTTCCCCAAAAATAGAAAGGAGAGGGATTTCCTTTCAGAACAATAACCTTCCCTCCTCCCATACGACTGATGTTACATGTATTTATTTATCCATTTCATATTGTTATCTGTGCGTAAAACTATAGGTATTTCCTATCAAATGTATTTTTTTTGGGGTTAATATTTTTGGGTGTCTGGAACCGATGAATAGGATTGACATTATTTCCTTTGGTTTTCACAAAAACCAAGATTCTGCTGTATATCAATGTCAGGACTGTTATATTGTCAGTGCACATGTCCGGTAGTTGCTGCCCCGTTTGTTTTCAAGTGGTCCCCAGTGGGTGGAGGGGTGGGGGGGGTGATTCAATGATCGGGGACCACTGAAGTACAGGCATCCGCAAAGTGGACTTAAGTATTCCGGAATCAAGCATCGGTACCACCGACCGCTCCTCTGCACACATTTTTTTCATTTCCCGAAATTTGGGCTGCACTTTTCGCGGCTCCCCACCTGCGTGACCTCCTTCCTCAGGTTGACGATGCGGAACCAGTGGCCCAGGCGGGGGAAGTCCTCCAGCTCGGCGCCGCGCTCCTCTAAGGCCACTTTGCACTTGCACGACAGCTGGCGGCTGAAGTACTTCACCAGCTTACCCTGACGCACACACACACACACACACACACACACACGCAAGATTGAAAACAGATCCAATTGGAACGCCGCAAAGATCACAACACTCACTTTTGATCAGAGGCAAGGTTGGTTATCAGCACATAATGTTGAAAAGGTTTGAGGTAAATTTCTGGCAAAGTCCAAAGTAAATTTCCCCAAAATATTATGTACATTTCGAAAAGAAAAGTTTGAGACAAAAATCTGGAAGTGTTTTGGGTACATTTCTGGAAAGAAATTGCAGAGAATATCTGGACAAATCTGATGTAATATTCCAGAAATTTCTGGAAAATCCATGGTTAATTTCTGGAAATGTTTGAGGTCAATATCTGGAAAAGTTGACAGTAAAATTCTGTAAACTCCGGGCGAATCTCAACCACCCCCGGGGCCTTGCCACTCGGGAGCTTTTGAACCACCTCGGTGACCTCAACCCCAGAGATAGGAGAGCCCGCCTCAGAGAAACCAGACTCTGCTTCCTCATGGGAAGGCGTGTCGGTGGAACGGAGGAGGTCTTCGAAGGAGTCTCCCCACCGACTCACAAAGTCCAAAGTCGAGGTCAGCAGCGCCCCATCCCCACTATACACAGTGTTGATGGGGCACCGCTTCCCCCTCCTGAGACGGCGGACGGTGGACCAGAATTTCCTCAAAACCGTCCAGAAGTCGTTCACCATGGCCTCACCGAACTCCTCCCGCGTCCGTGTTTTTGCCTCAGCAACCGCCGAAGCTGCATTCCGCTTGGCCAGCCGGTACCGATCAGCTGCCTCGGGAGTCCCACGGGACAAAAGGGCCCGATAGGACTCCTTCTTCAGCTTGACGGCATCCCTCGCCGCTGGTGTCCACCGACGGGTTCGGGGATTTCCGCCCACGACAGGCACCGACCACCTTACGGCCACAGCGCCGGTCGGCCGCCTCGGCAACGGAGGCGCGGAACACGGTCCGCTCGGACTCGATGTCCCCCGCCTCCCTCGGAACGTGAGCAAAGTTCTGTACTGGAACTCCTTCTGACAGGGGATTCCTCCATACGTTCCCGGCAGACCCTCACAATACGTAATACCGGCATCTTCCCCCACCGTCGGAGCCAACTCGCCACCAGGTGGTGATCGGTTGACGGCTCCGCCCCTCTCTTCACCCGAGTGTCCACGACATGCGGCCGCAAGTCCGATGACGCGACCGCAAAGCCGATCGTGGAACTGCGACCTCGGGTGTCCTGGTGCCAAGTGCGCGTGTGGACGCCCTTATGCTTGAACATGGTGCTCGTTATGGATGAGCACAGAAGTCCAATAGCAGAACACCGCTCGGGTTCTGGTCACTCTGTGCGTTTTTTTGTCCTATTTCGGTTTGCGTGTGTGCCGTGATTTTTTTCCTGACGTCAAATATGTGCAAATAGGAGCGCTGCATTAGCGACTAGTACAGAACAAAGCTCGCTTGTCCCGTCCGGAAGTGTTTGAAATGACACAGGCTCCATTACAACAAGTCACGTGCGTGTGCCTCTTTAAAACGCATTCGCCGTGTCGGACGTATCCTAGGAAACGGGCCACAATGAATCTCGCATTAGTGCGACACTTCATCCCGGTATTAATCTGTGTGTGTCTGGGGGGGGGCGGGGGGGGCTTCGCCGGCAATCCGAGTCCCGGCCACGTCACGGCCGTTCCGATCCAAACCGCCCCCAAAGTCTGCCGTATACGGAGACCGTATCGTTTCAAAAATATATGGAAATAGTTTAAGGCCCGCCCCCCCCCACCCCAAATGCACTTTTTAAGCACAATGGGAACGTATCTTAGCACACTACGTTGAAAAAGAAAAAGCTGTGAAAAAAGAAATGCAAATAAAAAATGCAGCCCTCGGCAGCAGTTTCATTCATCAGCACGGAATCGGGCGGACGTGCCCGTCATGACAGGATGCGCGAAAACGTCTCGAGGGCCCACGCCGGAAATTCAACAGAAGACGGCCACTTTGTCTTCAAGCAGACATTTTGGGCGTCATGACCTCAGTACCACCCTCGGAAATGTTATTTGCAAAATTCAGCCCGCGACACCCGGTTCACCCATCGACGCGGAATCAAAAGTAGTGCTTTGCCGCCATCCGGTGGCATCTTGGTGCCAGTGAACTACGTTGACAGCAGTTGAGGAGCTTCATTTAGACAAAAGTAGTGCTTTGCCGCCATCGGGTGGGAGTGGGTGTCAATTAGCGGGGGAATTTGGCTATTGTAGCTTTTGTACTGCTGTGATTTGAAGTATTCAAATGTGACGCATGTGAAATGCTGTGCTTTGCTTTTGAAGTACGCAATATGTTGCGATGTGGACGCCAACTGCCTTTATGGCTTCCGCGTGACACAATTGGGCATCCCGGCACACTTTATGGCCGCGTTACGGCGCGCTTAATGGTGTTTGTTTGCACTCGGTGGGGCGTCTACGCCGCACGCTCACAGGTGCTCCACGCACAAGTGAGTCTGAGAGGATTGCTCGGCCACTTTTATTGGCACTCTTGGTCGTCTTTTTTTTTTTTATAAACAGTCCGCTGGCACAGGTTTATGGACCGGAATGACTGTTCCAAGCGGGCAAAATAAAGAAAGCACCAATAACAACAACACACCACATTATGTAATGTGTTGATGAATCAATTCTTATTTCCGTTAGCCAGTCTATGGCATTTTGCATTCTATGTGAGCATTAAACTAGCAGACTGTCATCGGACAAAATGATAGTTTGGTTGAGGATTTTGGTATTTACATATATGATATTTAATTGTCTTTTGTTTTACAGTAAACTTCAAGTGGGAGTGACGAATGAACAGCTTGAAGCAAACACGCACGGCCTCTCTTTCGGACAAGTCTTCTTTACATCTCCTTAAAGTGACGTTATGCAATAGTTTCCCCATTTTTGACAGGTTAGCGCGAGTGAGAACAGGTGTTAAGGAATACTTGATAAAGGTTAAAGGTGTTGAAAGCGTGCTATTCAAAATATACAAAGTCCGACTGCGAATTGCGAAAATCTGCAAATAATTGAAACTCTCGCGTAATTGCCAAAAAAACAAATAAGCTTTTGTGCGTTGACTTAAGTACTGGCTTTCAATCTGTACCTCGATGCTACCGACGTACTGTCCAGTGGACTATAAAATTTTACTTTTACTATTGTACATTTCAAAGTCCATACTTTTTTTTGTTGTGTGTTTTTTTTTTTACTTTTAGTTCAGTATACAAGTTAAATCAGTACTTCTCCATTTACCAGTGTGCTGTAAACTTTACAATAAGAATTGATTTGTACTTTTTGACCTTTGCACTCAAGTACATTTCAGTCTGCACTTTTTGACTTTTAGTTATTTGAATCAGTACTTCCGCTTTCACCAGCGATATTGTGTATAATTGACCGTAAGAATTAATATTCACGTTTGTACATTTGAGAGTGCGTACTTTTTGACTTTGACTTAAAGAAGTTGAATCAGTTCTTCTTTTACAAGAACTTCATCTACAAGCCCAATTCCAATGAAGTTGGGACGTTGTGTTAAACATAAATAAAAACAGAATACGATGATTTGCAAATCAGAATCTGGAGAAATCACCGCATGGAAGCGGCGAGGCCCAAAGCCAACATTGAATGCCCGTCGTGACCTTCGATCCCTCAGGCGGCACGGCATCAAAAACCGACATCAATGTGTGAAGGATTTCACCGCATGGGCTCAGGAACACTTCAGAAAACCAATGTCAGTAAATACAGTTCGGCGCTACATCCGTGAGTGCAACTTGAAACTCTACTATGCAAAGCAAAAGCCATTTATCAACAACACCCAGAAACGCCGCCGGCTTCTCTGGGCCCGAGCTCATCTAAGATGGACCGATGCAAAGTGGAAAAAAAAGTGTTCTGTGATCTGACGAGTCCACATTTCAAATTGTTCTTGGAAATTGTGGACGTCGTGTCCTGCGGGCCAAAGAGGAAAAGAACCATCCGGACTGTAATGGACGCAAAGTTCAAAAGCCAGCATCTGTGATGGTTTGGGAATGTGTTAGTGCCAATGGCTTGGGTAACTTACACATCTGCGAAGGCACCATTCATGCTGAAAGGTACATACAGCTTTTGGAGAAACATATGCTGCCATCCAAGCGACGTCTTGTTCATGGGCACGCCCCTGCTTATTTCAGCAAGACAATGCCAAACCACGTTCTGCACGCGTTACAACAGCGTGGCTTCGTAGTAAAAGAGTGCGGGTACTCGACTGGCCTGCCTGCAGTCCCGTTGAAAATGTGTGGCGCATTATGAAGCGTCAAATACGACAACGGAGACCCCGGACTGTTGAACAGCTGAAGCCGTACATCGAGCGAGAATGGGAAAGAATTCCACCTCCAAAGCTTCAACAATGAGTGTGCTCAGTTCCCAAAGCTTTATTGAACGTTGTTCAAAGAAAAGGTGATGCAACACAGTGGGAAACATGAGCCTGGCCCAGCTTTTTTGGAACCTGTTGCAGCCATCAAATTCTAACTTAATGATTATTGGCTAAAAACAATCAAGTTGATCCGTTTGAACATGAAATAGCTTGTCTTTGTAGTGCATTCAATGAAACATGATTTGCAAATCGTTGTATTCTGTTTTTATTGATGTTTAACACAACGTCCCAACTTCATTGGAATTGGGCTTGTGTAATGGCCAGTAAAAATGCATTTTCACTTCTTTACTTTTGTACTGAAGTAAAACACTATGGACACAAATTATACAGGAATACAATCCTAATTACTACTACAATAATTCTACTTTTAGCAAAGTAGGGTATACTTGACTGTAGAAAGCTTGTCTTTGTAGTGCATTCAATGAAACATGATTTGCAAATCATTGTATTCTGTTTTTATTGATGTTTAACACAACGTCCCAACTTCATTGGAATTGGGCTTGTGTAATGGCCAGTAAAAATGCATTTTCACTTCTTTACTTTTGTACTGAAGTAAAACAGTATCGACACAAATTATACGGGACTACAATCCTAATTACTACTACATTCTAATTCTACTTTTAGCAAAGTACTGTATACTTGAGTGTAGAAATTCAATTTCTATCTTTGTACTTGAGGAGTCTGAACATTTTACTTTGACTGAAGTACTTGCGCTTTTACCAGAGGATTGTATATAATTGTCACAAACTGTGAGAACTTCTACCACCTCTGTGGTCGCCAATTGCATAATGAGCAGGAAGTGTGTGTGTGTGTGTGGGGGGGGGGGGGGGGGGGGGCGCCTTATGGTGGGGGTGGGATCGGGGAGGGGAGGGGGAGGGGAGGGGGGTGGGGGTCTTCCTTCCCTCCTCAAGTCCACCTGCAAAATGCGAACGCAGCCCCCTTTTTTTTGGTTTTGCTTTCTTGATTTATGGCCCCGCACTGAGTTACGCAATGGGAGCAGGCAGGGAGCGGGAGCAGTCGCACGCGCACGCGCACGCTGGCGCTCGGCCCCGTATGCGCTCACTCA
Source organism: Phyllopteryx taeniolatus (assembly GCF_024500385.1). Taxonomy (NCBI): domain Eukaryota; kingdom Metazoa; phylum Chordata; class Actinopteri; order Syngnathiformes; family Syngnathidae; genus Phyllopteryx; species Phyllopteryx taeniolatus. The sequence continues at coordinate 33,008,830 of NC_084504.1, read as the reverse complement.
CCTCGAGCGTGCGCATCTCCTTCTGCGTCAAGTCGTTGGATGTGGCGCATTTGGTCCTCAAGCCCTCCAAGCTGGAGATGCTGATGTCGATCATGTTCTGCACCAGCTCGCACTGCTGCAACGCTTTGTGCGCGCGCACGCTCTGGCCGCTCTCCTCCAGCTCGCTCATAGTTCCCATCCACGCGCACGCGCACGCTCCTCTTTTCTCCGTGTGCTTTTTTTAAGCAGGGGGGGGGAAGCAAGGCGGAAGGAGGTGACGCGGCGTTGTCAGCGGCTCCATTGCTGCTGATGATGAGGATGATGATGCTGCCTCATCAAGGTGGTGATGGAAGAGGAGGAAGAGGAGGAGGAGGAGGAAGAGGAGGAGGAGGAGCTCACAGTGGTGCGAGGGTGGCGGCCCGCAGGACGACGCCGAGGCCGAGGCTCGCGCACGCACGCACGCACGCACGCAGGCAGCCACGGTTGTCCCCAAAAGGCGAGGAGGAGGAGGAGGAGGAGGAGGAGGAGGAGGAGGGTGCTGGGTACTCCCCCGACATCGGAGCCGTCAATCAAAGCCGGGCAAATCTCGCGAGATCACGACACGGGGGAGGGTGAAGCGGTGCAGCAAAAGCCGACTGAACACGGAAAGTCCTTAGAACGAACATCCGATGCGAATGGGTTCGACTAGCCGGAGGAAACGAGGGGGGGAAGTGACGTCAGTCTTCGGGATCGGTATGTGTTTAGCACATCTGCCACACTGTTTTCGGCTTTGGGTTCGAATCTTGTTGCTATTTATTTGATTTCATTTAAGAATGAGAATAAGTAGTTTTATTTTGTGACGTGCCTATTTTACATGTATTCACTCATTGATCATTTCATATTGAATAATAAAATGAAATCGTCTTTTTTTTTATTACTCTAACTTGAAAAACGGTAATGATCTTTCATTTTATTGGCGCCACTCGAGGTCATCGTACAAAAACTGAAAAAAAAGAAAACAAGCAGTGCAATAAAGTAACAGAACTTTAAAACATATATATATATATATATATATGGGCAACGTTAAAGTGAATGGACAGCCGGAAGAATGTGAGTCGAGTGAACGAGTCTCTTCTTAAATAAGAATAAGAAAAAGAAAAGCCCTTTAAAGACCTTCAAACTTCTTTCTCTTCTTGAAGGATTTAACTGAAGTTGATAAAGCCCTCTTGTTTTGTTTTTTTATTTTCGGTATCTACTGTGACGTTCGCCATACGGCGCATGAGTTTGAGTGATAGTTAATGGCAAAGTCTTACGTTGTTTGTATTTACCCCCCACACCCAAAAAAAACAAAAAACAAAAATAACGTCAGTCGAGTCTGGATTCGAGCCATCCCGCCCACAATACCGAAAGCTGCTTTCCAATTGGCTGTACGTCATGACGCAAGGACGCTTCTTCCGGGTTTGGGTCGCGCGCGTAAAGCCCAAGTTGGAGCCTCGTAATCAGACTCGTGCTTGTATGCAAGAAATACGTGATGGCCTCCACCGCAAAAGCACCGCCGCAGGCCAGAAACTTACCCTGGTGAGTGAGTCGCGGCGAGGGCGAACAAAACAGCACGAGGCCCGGTGCTTCGCTCTTCAGCACGTTCCAAAGCCGGGGCTCCGTTTCTCCGTCGGTCCCATCGGCGGCGCATGCATGCCGGAGTGACAATTGGCTCTTGAAGAGTGCAACCGGTTCCTTTCAGTCCGATTTGGCCGCTTCAATCCCGTGCGCGTTAGCAGCAACGCTTAAATCTCAACATTTCCCAATGGACTTTCGCTTTTCCTCGCCTGACTCTTTGCCCCTCGGTTCTTCTCGAAGCGACGGCCGTTGGTTCGGGAGTTGTTCGAGCAGGTCACCTGCGGCACATTTGACTGCTTACACGCCGTTTAAGCTAGCAGGGATGCTTAAATGACGTCATTTCCCAATGAACTCTGCTCCACCAGACCAAGAATGCTGCAAGAGATTTCTCGAGGAGTTATGTTATTTCTTGATGAAAATGTAGCGATATGATGATATTTTTCTTTGTCGCTTTGTTTGCTTTTGTGCCGATTAGCTAGCTAACAACCAATCGGAGTCATCGGCGATGATGAGCCGACGTCAGCCTCCGCGTGCGTCGGATTTGGCCCAAGGCCCTCGCAATCAGCAGTGCTGGCCCACGGAACGTCAACTACACTCACGTTGCTACTTGAACCAATCGCTTTCCAAATGTGTCCTCGCAGGGCCGGCGAACTGGCCCGTATTTGACACGCGCTTTTTTTTTTTCCCTTCCGCTGATGGGTTGGTCAGCAAAAGCCTGAAAAGCCGCTTTCACGCTGCCTTGTCTTCCTTGCGTTTCAGGGTTGAAAAATACCGACCGCAGAAACTAGACGACCTGATCTCACACGCAGACATTCTCAGCACCAGTGAGCTCAAACACAAAAAGCAGATCAAGCAATTGCAAGTTATGCATTTGTGCAATTAAACGGCGCATTAAACAAAATCCCCCAAAAAAAACTTTGCCAGTCCAGAAGTTCATCAGCGAGGGCCGACTGCCGCACCTGCTCTTCTACGGGCCGCCCGGAACCGGCAAGACTTCCACCATCTTGGCCTGTGCCAAGCAGCTGTACAAGGACAGGGAGTTCAACTCCATGGTTCTGGAGGTACGCACCCTCGTCGATCCATTCCAAAAAGTCGCCGCCGCCTTATGAGCCGCGCTAACGTTTTGCAGCTCAACGCGTCCGACGACCGAGGCATCGATGTCGTGCGGGGACCCGTCCTGAGCTTTTCCAGCACCAGAAGCATCTTCAAGTAAGACGGATTCCTCAGTGCTTCCTATCGAAGTGGCTTTTGGGGAATGTAACTCGACTCGCTTGAAAATAGCAGCACTTTGGCAAATAATGGGCCATTCATCAGCAAAGAGGCTTCGAGCTGTTCGTTGCCCCTCCGAGTTGAACGAAACATCAAATAAACACGCTTACACCTTGTGGATTTAAAACGCCGTAAAGAAAGGTCCCGCTAGCTTCATGCTAACACTCCTTAGCATCGATGTCTTTAAGCAACAAACGTGTGGACAGACAAAACAACAGTACTCGCAGTCATATATTCTTTGTCCTCTGCGTAGAATGATTGTTGGTGCCGTACTGACGAGCTCAGGGAGGATTAGAGATGTTAAATGGGAGACTTTAGATTGCATTTGTGAAAAAATACAAAATTGACCCTATTTGGACATACGGGGTTTCTGCCCGACAGCGGTGCGCTATATAAACCAATTGGTGGGTAAATACTGGTTGAACTTGATTATTATTCAGTTAGTTAACTATTCCTTTTAGATAACACATCTCCATCCTGTGTTTTTTGTCAGGAAAGGCTTCAAGTTGGTGATACTGGACGAGGCCGACGCCATGACCCAGGACGCCCAGAATGCGCTGCGGCGGGGTGAGCGCTTAGTCACTCACGGCGTACGCCATATGCCACGTGTGTGCGCGTGAACGTCTTCCCGTCGCGCCAGTGATGGAGAAATACACCGAGAACACTCGCTTCTGCCTGATCTGCAACTACCTGTCGAAAATCATCCCGGCGCTGCAGTCTCGCTGCACCCGCTTCCGCTTCGGACCGCTGTCGCCGGACCAGATGATACCCAGACTGCGGCACGTCATCCGGCAGGAGAGGTTCGTGGCTCCTTTGCTGATTCCCCAAACATTGCGTGGGGACTCTTATCTTGCGGCCTGTCATGGTAGACCGAGATAGTTCCACCAAAAATGTCTTCGTCGTGATTAGGGACTAGGTCGTGTGCGTTCGCAATCATTCATCATTACCTAATCCATAATCACTTTTTAGATAGCAGCTCGACTTAGTCCCTCAAATGTCCACTGAAAGTCTCTTTGTAGTGATTGGGGAGTAGGGAATCTGAATCGGAATCCTCTTTCTTGGCCGAGTATGTCAAAAACACAAGGAAGTTGTCTTTGGTAGTTGGAGCCGCTCTAGTACGACGATTGAACGCCATTTTGGCAGTAAATGCTTTGGAGACAATAAAAAAAAAAAAAAAAAAAAAAAAAAACCAGTACGGAGAGTCACTTGGCCTCGAGCCATTTAATGGCAAGAGGGAAGAAGCTGTCGGAATGTCTGCGAGTTCTAGTTTGCGTTGATCGGTAGCGCCGGCCTGAAGGAAGGAGCCGGAAGAGCCGGTGACCGGGATGCGGAGGCTCCGGGAGGATTTGGCACGCTCTTGTCTTAGTTCTGGCAGCGTGCAAGTCCTCAAGGGCGGGTAGCGGGGTACCGACAATCTTTTCAGCAGTTTTGATTGTCCGTTGCGGTCGGAGTTTGTCCTTTTTTTTTTTGTGGAAGAACACAGGACCGATTCGACGGCCGTCTCAGCAGCTCCCGTGGCAGGCCGTGCTTCCTCACAAGCCGCAGGAAGTACATCCTCCGCTGGGCCTTTTTGAGGACGGAGTTGATGTTGATCGCCCATTTCAGGTCCCGAGAGACTGTAAATTCCCAGGAACTCGAAGGGCTCGACGCTTGACGCGGGGCAGTTGGACAGTCTCAATTGTGACTGCGCAAACAAGTTGCCACCTTGCTGTAGATGAGTCCAATCCCAATCAGCTGCCGAGTTCAACGACAGCTAATCAGTGGAATTTGGAGCATCTGGAGAGGAAAAAACTGCCGCCAATTCGGGATGATATCAGCATGCCAATTTTAATTTTTAATCAGCATGCTCCCCAGTGTAATAGGCACGGGGACGCATGGATTGATTTACCCACAACAATTCCTGAATCAGAGGGGTGAAAGCACTTTTTCAAGGTTGGATCTCCTCAAAAACGAAAAGCAAACACAAAAAAGAGAAAACAAATCTGCAAACCGGCATCTGCAGCCGCGGGGGGCCAATCGTGAACAGCCAACAGTCTGACGAAATAACCGCTTCTGTTGAGAATCGTGGACGCGTTCCCCTCTCCCTAATCACTAGACAGCGTTTTTCATGTACTGGACTAGAGAGTTCAACTCCAGGCCTGAAACAATTCATCGATTAACCGAGTCTCACTAAAAACTAACCGCCGGTGTTGGGAATCGGCGAGCGAGCCGCCGCTCGAGTGAAAGGGGATGCGGTGGCAAAAGGCTCCGCTCCTTCAGAAATAGTCGCCCGAAAAAGTCACCGGGCGTTGCCTTTTTTTGGGTACAGCATCGACATAACTCCAGACGGGATGAAGGCGCTGGTCACGTTGTCGGCGGGCGACATGCGAAGATCGCTCAACATCCTGCAGGTGACTCCGTCGGCTCCCTCGGGCGGCCGTCTTGACGTTTGACTGACGTGTGCGTGCGTGCGTGCAGAGCACCAGCATGGCGTACGGCCGCGTGAGCGAGGACACGGTGTACACGTGCACGGGGCACCCGCTACGCTCCGACATCGCCAACATCCTCGACTGGTCGCTCAATAAAGACTTCAACACCGCCTACAAGCGTAAGTCCAAAAAAAAAACCCCACCCAAAAAAATTGGAGCACTTCATTGTATGGAGATTCATATTTTGTTCTCAAACAAATAACACTTTCTTCTCATAAATTGACAAATTTCTCTTAAAAAAATAAATAAAAAATCTAAAATATGGCATTTTTTCACATCGAAAATATTTTTTCTCAAGGAAAATGACTTTTGGTAAGATTTTTTTTCTAGGAGAAAATACTTTTTTTTTGCAAATTTTTTAAACTTTTGCAAGATTTGCAAAAAAAAAAGTTTTATGAAATTTAAGTATAAGTGTATGTATATATATATATATATTTCAAAGGAATTTAAAAAAAATGAATTATTTTTGATAAAAACATTTTATAAACTTAATTTCCAGTCAGATTGCTACTTTTTATGACTGAATACAACTTCATCATAAGTTTTACTGCGTAAGTAAATAAGAATAAATAATGTTTTTGATTAAAAAAACAAACAAAAAAACACCTTGATTCTTGTTAGGTTACTACTTTACTCTCATAGATGAAAAGTAGAACCTCGATTTACGAATTGATTTGGTTCTTGAACTGAGTTTGTAAATTGAGCATCATTTTCAAAAATCCCTATTTTAGTAAAAGTGCACACTTGAAAACAATATAAAGACATCCATCCGTTGCTCTTCTTGGAACCCTATTGCGCTAGCAGAATGGCAAAATAAAGGCCAAAAAGCACACGACGACGCACTAAGCAAAGTAACGGCCGATCGCGGACCGCCCCCCCCCCCCAAAGCGGCGGCACCGCCCGCCGGATGACATTTGAGCCGGCCGTGTTTTTAAACGCTCACCTGAACGTGTCCGCCAGAAATCTTGGAGCTGAAGACGTTGAAAGGTTTGGCGCTGCAAGACATCCTCACCGAAGTGCACCTGCTCATCCACAGAGGTAAGTAACGCAGTCACAACATCATGAAATACAATGTGAAGGTTTGGGCTGCAATTCATTTCATTGTGCTGCTCCTTCTGTTGCGGCCGCCTCGGCCATCGGGAGGCAGTATAATAAAAGTCACTCGGACACCAACAAAGAATAGTACTACTTGTCCTCTGACTGTAATGTAATAGTGTCTTTTTTAGGAAGGTTAACAATATGTGCCTGTGAGTATTGTGATATTGTCTGTCTACATGCGTTTTTCTCCAACCCGATCTCGGAAGCTAAGCAGGGTCGGTCCTGGTTACCACTTGGATGGGAGACCGCGTAGGAATACCAGGTGCTGAAGTTAGGCAGCGGGCCGATCGCCCGCTCCCGTAAAAAAATGTCCGAATGTGCCTCATGGCGTTGAGAGCTCGAAGTTTTTCTACCGTTTGTTTTCAAACATCCGTTGCTTAAAGGATTCTTAAGCCCCGACCGACTATTGATGCGAACCATGAGCATGTCAACGCTGTTTGTGAATCATTGTAAATGTCCGTTTCCCCCGGAAAGTGGACTTCCCGTCTTCGGTCCGGATGGGTCTGCTCATCAGGCTGGCCGACGTGGAGTAAGTCACGCGACTTCCCGTTCACACGCGAAGGCAAGCGCCGTCTCGTGCTGACGCTGCGTTGTTTTCACTTCTGCGTGCAGGCACCGGCTGGCGGCGGGCACCAACGAGAAGATCCAGCTGAGCTCCGTGGTGGCGGCGTTCCAGTCCGTCCGCGACCTGGTGGTCGGCGAGGCCCGGTGACGCGGTCGTGACTACCGTCGTCATGACAACCATGCAATCGCAACTCTCGTCAGCCTGACGTACATTCACGCGCGACCAGAAATAAACGCAAATAGCAACCAGATTTGCTTTATTCAAGTTAGTACTTTTGGGGGGTTTTCAGCAACACAGACTTTTTTTCCCACATTAAAAGTAGTTACTTTTTTGGGGGAAAAAAATTGTAAAATAGTACAACTTATTTTCTTTTTTTACAGCCTTCCCTGCAATAACCATCGTTTTTCATTTTAAAAAGACAGATGTAAAAACTCAGCTTTTTTCTTTGAAATTTTTTTTTTAATTGTTTCTTAAGTTACTTTTTTCTGGACAAAAAAAATATTGATTTCTTTTTTGAAAAAGAAAATCTTCTGTTTTGAAAGCCTTTCAAATACATTTTCCATATACTACCCAGGTTTTCTTTATTTAAAAAAAAATCCTTTGGTCTTCAGAAATGTTTCAAGTAAGACATTTAAAAACAAATCTATCCAAAAACTATGAAAAACACTTTCTTTTGAAGTATTTTTCTTAAAATGAAGTTCCCGATAAAGCCCAATTTGTCTTCCAAATATTTTTTTCTTGACTTAAGTGTTTTTTTCTTTTTAAATGACTATCCTAAAAACTCCTCGAAGCCTTTTTGTATGTTTTATCTAAAATAAATGAAGAGTGCATGACTTCAAAAAGACTTTTTAAAAAATGTCCTTCAAAAAGTATTTTGTGTGTCACTCCAGTTAAAACTCTCAGAAGCATCTTTGTCTAAAATTAATAAACAAATGCGAAGAAAATGTGCTTTAGGCTTTAATAATTCATGTTTTATAATTTTATATAAGAACGAGACTTCAAAAGATTTTCCCATTGAAACCCATTTTTTTACTTTTTAAAATGACTTTTCCTTTAAAAGTGACTTTCCCCAAAAAACACTTTAAAAAAATGTATATACAAACTTCTTAAAAGAAAATGTACAAAAATTCCCTTTTACTGGTTTCTTTTTTTTTTTTTAATTAAAAATACTAACCTTAAAGAAAATGCCCAGTGATCTTCATCCCCAACAATGAATAAGCAAAAATCTGAAGAAAATGTGTTTTAGTGTTTTTAATAAAAGTTATTGGTGTTTTATGAACATGCAGTTACACAGCGATGGTGCACGACAACGTAAAAACACAACTTCCTATGTACAATCAAATAAATTAGCAGCCGTATCAAGTAGTACTAGTGCAATATTCTTTATGATTATCTTTAAAAAAAAAAAAAATTTTTTTTTGTTCTTTTTTTTTTTTTTTTTTAAATGCACTTTTTTGTTCTCCCGGCGATCAATGCGAGTGTGGGGAAACGTGCGAAGAGATGTCGCGGTAGGTGAGGAACTCCAGGATGCGCTTGGGCAGCGGCAGCGGCTCCACCTGGTGCGTGGACACCGAGTGGCGCAGCGCGGCGCGGCACAGGTGGCGCAGGCCCGGCACGGCTTGCGGCGCGCGCCAGAATCTCACGTGGCCGTCGCGGGTTCTGAGTGGGAACTTTTGTTAAGAGTTGGCTCAAGATCATGATGCTCACTTATTATTATTATTAGATTTCATTTTCCATTTGTTTGATTGCAGCATTTTCCCATATTTTAAATGTTGAATTTCTTAGTGTTCTAAATATGATGTCTAAATGTTTTTGTTTTAAATAAGCCGTGGTAAGTAAAAAAAGAAGGCGGACTTTAAATTCAATGAATTTATATTGAAACTTTTTAGACTGAGCGTTTCTTTTTTTTTTTTTTTTTTTAATTGGGCATTTCAGTATTTTTACCTACATTTTATTTCAAACAAGCAACAATAAGCATACTGTCAAAATAAACTGACCATCTGTGGGGTTTTTTTTAACTTTTGTATTTTCTGTATTTTTATTAGTAGTCTTTGTAAAAGCAGATTTGAAAATGTTTACAAATTTTCACTTCAAACATTTTTGATTTGAAAAACTGACATTTTCCTAAATCATTTGAATTCATGTTTGAATCATCTGTAGCGCTTCTCCTCGCGCATGCTGGAGCCTATCCCAGCGATCTCCTTGGGGCGAGAGGCGCGGTACACCCTGAACTGGTCGCCAGCCAATCGCAGGTCTATGTTTTAAAACAATTTGTTTTTTACCTTCAAAAATAAAATCTAAAAAAATCATTTTATTTCATCTTTAATCACTTTTTTAAATGTTATCTTTAAATATATAATTTTTTAAAAAATAATAATAAAATTCTCAAACTTTTCTATATTTTGACGTTTTTTTCCCCCCCCCATGCTTTAATCACCATGTACACAAAGGTTGACCTTTAAATATTGACCGAAATGTCTTTTTGGCGGAAAATTGTTTGCGTCATGTTTACCCGGTGGCGATGACTCCCCCTTGTGGATGGTACTTGCAGCACAGGCCGTTGGAGTCCCGGTCGGCTTTGGTCTGCATGCTCAGGGCCGACTTTCCGGGCTCCCAGATGCCGAGAGCCCTGCGTGGCCAACGCGCACCGGTCAAGTCGGGCCCTCTGGCATTACCACGACAAGCATCGCCGAAGTCACCGCCTGTGGCCGAACTCACCTGTCGTCCGTCACAATGGCCAGGTGCAAGCCGCTGGGAGAGAACTGAATCGACGAGATCTGGTTTTGGCCGTACTCCTCAAAGTAGCCTCTGCGGGAGATGGGCATTGAGAAAAGCTGATCCGGGGTCGGTCGGGCGGGCGGGCGCCCGCGCTTATCTGGTGAAACGCGCCAACGGACGTCCGATCGGGTGATCTTACGTGAGCGTGGCGAGCTTCTGCGCGGTGTACGGGTCCCACAGGTCGATCCACCAGCTGGCCCCGCTGAAGGCGGCCGTGGCGAGCAGCGCGCCGTCCGGGGAGAAGTCGCACGCCGACAGCAGGTAGAGCGTCTTGTGGGCGCCGCCCGTCAGGTTGCGGATGTACGTGTACGAGCGCAGGCTCCACAGACACACCATCTGGGAAAAGCCGCCACACAAGCCCAAGTCAACCGGATTGGAAGCACTTGGAACAAGCAGAAATTCACTGGCTTTACGTAACTCCAGATATGAATCGAAGTGACAGCCCATTCGTAATCCGTCGGGTTTAATATGGAATCGGTCCACCCTCTAAACATCGTAAACTCTTCTGGGGAGCTTTTCCACAAGGTTTATGCGTGTGATTATGGGAATTTATGACCATTTTTCCAGAAGTGCTCTATAGGGTTGGGGTCAGGATTGTGCAGGCCAATCCAGTTCATCCACATCCAAGCCATATTAAGCCATATGGATTTAGAATGGGATATCACTTCAAATCATGTGTCAAGGCAGGCCAGCCAGTACTTTTGGCAATATAGTGCAAGGCCACTGGCTTTGATTCCGGCCCAAAGCCAATGACTTCAACTGTAAGCGCAAGTCCACTGGATTGGACGGAAGCCAAAGTTTACAGACTTTGACGATAAGCGCAAGTCCACCGACTTGTTGGACCGCAAGTGTAAATTCACCGACTTTGACGTAAAAATGTATGTCCGGCGACTCTGAGGTAAGTCTGCCGTTTTGGTCTAAGTCAGGGGTGTCAAACTCAAATTCACAGCGGGCCAAAATTCTTCATTCAATATTTTCATGAAAAATCACTGCCATGTTTCTGCAGAAACGTAGCGTTAAAGTTTATCATATGAAAACAAACTTACATTTTGCTTCAAAACTGAATCGGGAATAAACAAACTAATATTATAAACACGAGAAATCCAATTTGCAATAAAAGATGTCAGCGGTATTTGTTGTTTGGGATAGAAACAGATAACCTGAATTTTTCTGTCAACTACCTTTCTGTTTGATCTCAATCTTTTTTCAAAGGCCAACGACAAAGCGACCCCCCCAAAAATAAGAACGTCCTTCAATAACAATTGGACAGTCCACCGACTTGGGCTTTTAGTCCGAGTCCGAGTCCCCCGGCCGTGACGGTTAACCCAGAGAATCGGAGACACTCGCCCTGTCGAAGCGCCCCACGGTGGCCATCATGCTGCAGTCGGACGACACGCAGCAGCAGCTGATCCAGTCTTTGTGGCCGGACAGCACCTGGACCTTCTTGCCTGACCGCACAAGAGGACAATCAACTACGCAGGCTTTTTATTTGGATGAAAACAATTACAAATGACACGCAGAAAGACACCTTTGTGCGCCAGGTCCCAGACCCTGAGCGTCTTGTCGCGGGAAGACGACACGAGCGTAAGCGTCCCGTTCGGGGGGAAGATCAGGTTCCGCACCACGCCCTCGTGGCCCTGAAGCTCCAGCACGGACACGCCTCGACAAGCGCAAAAAAAAAAAGGTCATGCGAGTCTTCTTTACACAAGTATCAGTACTTTGACTGAAGTACAGAGCGGGAGTACTTTGACTGACGTAAACGTTCGAGTTTTTTTGTTTTTTTCTTAAAACTGTCCAGCTTGTGAGTACTTTTTTTAGTTGAATAAGTACTTCTTTTACCACAATCCTTTTGATCCTTCGTTTATTTGCATCTATGGTGACGTGATGACATCATCACTGAGGATCTGGACAGGAAGTGAGAGGACGCTCACCCGTGAGAACGTTCCACATTTTGATGACGCCGTTTTCCAAGCCCGTGGCCAGGAGCAGAGCGTCGCCGTTGTTGTCGTTCCCTTTCGATGGCGGTTTCTCTGCCTTTGAGGCTCGGGGTCCGAAGGCCAGACCCCAAACCGGGTGGCCGCAACTGAAGCTCTTGTCCGCTCGGTCCACCTCGCCGCGCTGACCTTCTCTGTGGGAGGAGGACCGAACGTACACTAAGCTGAAAAAAGTCAAGGTTTGCACATCCGCCTCACAGTTCTGAGGATACGGGTTCGAATCCGGCCTGGCCTGTGTTGAGTTTGCATGTTCTCCCCGTGCCTGCGTCCTGCATTTGAAAAACACGTAGGCTAGGGTCATCGAAGACTAAATTAAATTGTCCGTAGGTAAGAGTGCGAATGCTCGTTGAGCTGCGTGTGCCCTGCGACCGGTTTAGGGCGTACCCCGCCTCTCGCCCGAAGATAGCTGGGACAGGCGCCAGCACGCCCGCGACCCGCGTGTGGAGAAGCGCTACAGAAAATGGGACGGCTGGATGAATCATTCACTTGTCAGTGAATTGTTGCTGAATTCACTCGTTAATGATTGCGTAAAAGGTCACATTGTGTTGACATACTGGCGAGGCTCAATGAGCACGTAGGGCGACCACCCACACAATTTAACATTATTTGGAAATGATTCATCGTGTGTCATTATTTTGAGATCAGGTCACTAGGTTGAAATGGATCATTTTTATGTACCGAGTTATAGTTGGGCCTCAAAAAAAAAAAAAAAGTTGCTTTGTTTGTCCTTTTTTTTTTTTAAAGTAAAACATTCGTTTTGTTTTGTGGGTTTTTTTTTTTGTTTTTTTTGTAACCAACTACTTTTTTCCTCGACTATTTAATCGTCATCTTAAGACACCAAGACACCAATTTAGGACCATAAAGTACTGCGGGCACGCTGTAAAACAGACATTTCCGATGGTTCCGCGAACGCCTCGCGTGAGCTTCAAGTGGGGGGGGGGGGGGGGCACGTACTGCGAGTCGAGGGGCCAGGCGACCACCCACACGATGCCGTGGCCCATGGACCAGGCGAACCAGGCTCCGTCGGGGGAGAAGTCCACGCTCCACGTCTCGCAGCCGGGCCGGCCTTCCAGGGACGGCGGCCGCCGGGTCTTCAGCTCCAGGATGAGCGCCGGGTCGGCGGCTGCGGAAGGCGGAAACAAAGACGTCGATCGCTCGCTTCTGCCCCGGCGGTGAATGTGATGCGTTTACGTACACGTCGACTGGACCTCCGCGGCGTTTTCTTCGGTGGAGCACATCGTCGTCGCGGGTTTCGGCTCTTGTTTTTTCACATGGTTCCGCTTGCTCACCTCTCGGCGCCCCGTGGACACAAACAAGCAAGATTTGGTTCGGTTACCTCGCGTCAGGCATCCGGACGCCCTCTTTCAAGTCGCGGGTGTGGATGACGACGTGTGTCCCCGGTCACGTTGTGCTTGCGTCACGACGCTCGGTGACGCCCCCCAAGCAGAAACTGTGGTGGCTCCCTCGGAGGGGGCGGGGCCAAAACAATGGTATTTTGCTCTCCTCGTTGGTATTCTACAACAACAACGACAACAACAAAACGTTATCCTTCCCCCCACTTTCATATTTCTCAACCAATTCAAACCATTCCAACTTTAACAAATTCCCAAAATTCACAGCACCCAGGGTATTCTTTTTATCCTTCCTAACTCTTTGCCAGGATTTCACATTTTGGACACACAAAAAGAGAACCTGTTCTGCTGGGTCATGCAGAATGGACGATCTGGGAACTTGCTGTGCAACACAATAAGGGGCTCGATAGGGAGCTTTGTTGATTTGAATCATTCATTCAAATGTGCCTTTCGAAGCCGAGCTACAAGCTGCTTCTCGTCAAAAGATGATTCAGAACTGTCAATGAACAAAATGAAACTATTGATCAACTCAAACAAGGGGAAAACAAACTTGTATTATTAGTGACAGTGTACAGTAGTACCTTGATAAGGAAGGAGCGCAGCAACAAAAATGCTGAAAAACAACAATGCACCTGCACCCCACAGTATTTTTTCTTGAAACCAATAAGATGTTTTTTTTTCCTTTTTATGTTTTTGTCAATTTTAATCTTTCGAACCATTGGCTCTTTCTTGTGGTCCATGAAAGAATCATTGAATTGTATAATGTTACAGTGGCTTCAACTTTTTTTTTATTTTTTTTTTTTTAAATCTACTACAGTATGTTTAGTCCAATTCAGTTGTATTTAACTTTTGAGTACAGTACATTTTCATTTTATTTTTTAGAAATCTTTTTCACAAATTTAGACCAAACATGTAACGTTACACTTTCATTTGCATTTTTTAATAGTAGTAAAATATTTGTGTTTAAAGAACATTTGTAAAGCACCTTTCATTGAAAATAAAGTCAAAAAGTTCTACAGAGATAAAACCTGAATTCAACAATCAAAGACAATTGCTAAAAGTGTTTTAAAAAGGACCGTGGGGATATTCGAGTTTTCGTCCATTCGGATATCAGCCTTGATGTGTTGCCATGTCAATGGAACCTGCCCACGGACCGACAACTGGATGAGCAGCGGGACCGTTTGTCGAACCAATCACGTTCGTCCTCAATGACGTCAGCATACAAAAACTTGCCGTCCGTTTAGTCGGTCAGAGCAAAACTGTTCGACTGGAGCGATCTGCACACGTGAATTCAGTTATTAATAAGCAACAATGCATTTTATTGACATTTTCCTATGTTTCTTTAGAACGGTTGCTATTTTTAACGCATTCATAATAATTAGCATTAGTGTCAAATTATGAAACTCAATAGCCGAGATACGCACCTCTTGACTTTTTTCAATGAAACATGAAGGAAAAGAGACAAAAGAATTGCATAACAAATAACAATTTAAAACTAATAGCATTTATGAATATTTTCATACAAATAAACCCCAAAGTTATTTTTAAAAAATGCAGATGAAAAATCATGATAGAATAATGCATAATTTTAAAAAAGAAATAAAAAAGAATGCCCCCACGTAAATTAAAAAAATTAAATCTTGGGAACTATAACAACAATATACGCTTGTTGCACGTAACTAACTTTTTTTTAATGAGCAACAATCATCATAATTTATTAAATTCAATTTCATCAATTTATTCTAGTAATTTACAACAACAACGAGCAGGAAGTGGACGACAGTTGTACACATTTGAATATCAACATGAAAACAAATTCATTTATTATTTGTACAAAATTCCTCATCTTCCAAATGTCCAATTGTTCATGCTGAGCTTCCTGTTCACTTGCATTCATAATGCTTCGCTACAATAAAAGCCCCCGACACTCAGAGGGTCACCAGGTCCGGCGCCTCCTCCCTGGCGTTTTCATTTCCCGCACCCTCCTGCTCACCTGTAGGGGGCGACACTAGCATGAAAAAACAAAAATCCCATCACGGCGCACCCCGGCGTCAAGAGCGTACCGGACGGGAGGCGGTGGATCTGGACCAGCGTGGTGTGGCGCACGTCCGTTATTGGGGGGAGGCGCGCAACGGCCTGGAAGATCTGCTCTTCATCAGATTCCACCAGATTCAGAACGTCGCCTCCGCCGCCCTGCAAGGGCCTGCCAAGAAACAACACGGTGACCACAAACAATTTGGTGTGCCTTCAAAAATGAACGCCTCACCTCAAATATGCACCTTCTTTATTCATCTCGGAAATTTCGAGACGAGACTGAGGACATCGGAATAGTTTGTGCTGTTTAAATCTATGTTTTTCTTCAAATAGTTGCCCCTAGCTCCAACGGGCGCCGCGCCCCAAACGACGGCGCTTGCAAATACGAATGAACGCTAACAATGTTGCATTGACCTTTTTTGTCTGTTTTTTGCCGACGACGGCGGCGGACTCACCCGAAAGGTCCTCCTGCAAAACAAACAGCACAAAGAAAAAGCTCAGCAACGCTGCAGGAAGAAAAAAAATAAATACATTCTTTGTATCTTTCTGTGGGGGGGGGGGGGGGGGGGGGGGTTGTCCTCCTAACTCAGTTAGGAGAATTTGAGAAAACATCACCAGCCTTTTGCTAAATGCTTAGCATTCGCGACTAGCGTTAGCAATTGCCATTTTAGGTCAAAAAAATATATATAATCAATACACTGACTACCATTCAGCCCACTCATACATATCTTATCAGTTATATGCACGTTACAAATCTAGTAGTGTCTTAAAAGTCACTTACAGAAGTGCTTCTCTTTTTTTTTTTTGCGTCAACCAATTTTTACGGTCGACTTAGCCCATTTTTCCCCCACACACAGGCCTAGTGCGAAGCTTGAAACCCTTTTTGTGGGTGTGCCAACTCATTTGGGATATTGATGGGGTGTGGCCTAAAAGGTTCCAAAAAAACTTTCCCAGAGCTTTCCGAGGGGTGCACCAACTCATTTGGGATGTCGAAGGGGGTGTGCAGCTTAAAAGGTAGCTTTTTTGGGGGGCTAGGGTGGGTGCACCAACTCCATAGTGATATTGAAGGGGATTTGTGGCTTGAAAAGTGTTTTTGGATGGTGTGCCAACTTAGCCGTGATGATTATGGGGGTGCGTGGTCTTAAAAAGTATCATTTGGGGGGTGTGGCAAGGTATTTCTGGGAGGGTTTGCCCACTTGTCCAAATATCGAACAAGGGGGTCTGACTTAAAAAGCTTTCCTGGGCTTTTTGAGGGTCTGCGCCGATGCATTTACCCAGGCAGACGCGGTGTCTGTTGGCGAACAGCAGCTTGGCCACGACGGCGGCCACGCCCACGATGAGCGCGGCGATGAACACGCCGATGATGGCGCCTGTGTAGTCCGAGGACGCTGCGGAGACAAACGCTGCATCAAGACAAAAAGAGGCGCGGCGGCCGGTCGGTCGGCATTCCTTCCGCCCGGCGGCGGCGACTCACCCCTGACGCTGAGGTACACCTCGGCCTGGCGCAGCGCCAGCGGGTTCTCGCTGCGGCAGAAGTAGGTGCCGCGGTCGTCCTGGGTGACGTTGGTGATGGTCAGACTGTAGGTGGCACCTTCCCGGCTCAGGGCGTACTTGGGGCCGGGCGCCAGCGCCGCCGAGCCCACATCTCGCCACCAGGCGGTGTCGGCCGGTGGCACGGACGTCACCTCGGTGCACACCAGCGTCACGCTGCCGCCCTCCTGCGCCCACGCCAGTGGGGAAACCTCAGGGCGCGGCGCCTCTGCAGGGTGAGCGCATGTGTGCCCTTAGCCATTAGACAGTTGGATTGCTTGTGTTGCGCATCGGTGTCCAGCACCGATACTCTAGGTGGCGCCGTGCCCACTTGCAGCCTTTAAGAACAGGCAAGTTCTCCATAGGAAAAGACGGACATGGAAATTATCTGTTCAAGGTTCAAATGTCACCAATTTCAAATTTTTTCGCAAATAATGGGAAATTGCCTGTTCCTAGGTCAAAGTCACCAATTTAGAAATGTATGGAAATGGTCTGTTCCAGGGTCAAAGCGTCACCAAATTTGAATTTCAAAATAATTGCAAATCATCTGTTTCTGGGTGAAGGTGCGAAAGTTTCAAAGTTGTCTGTAGGAAAATGAGCCCAATCTTGAAATTAATGCAAGTCATCTGTTCCAGGGTCACACTGTGGCCTATTTTCAAAATTGTTCCCATGATGCACATCATCTGCCCCAGGGTCCAACTGTTCCAATGGATTTCATGGAAATGAAAACTGAACTGAAAAACTGTCCGGTTGGTCCACATCCGTGCGACTTACCGAGCGTAAAAGCACAAGTGGGCTCCCGCCCGGCGGCCAGCGCCAAGTGCTGCGCGACACACCGGAGCGTCTGCCCGCCGCCCAGCAGCGAGCGGTTGAGCGCCACCCACAGGACGGACGTCACCCCCGAGGCCAGCACGCGACCTCCCCGGTCCCAGTCGCCGTCCCCGCTCGGGTCCCGCTTCCGCTCCTGGGTCCATCTGAGACCCGGGTCCGGGTAGCATCCGGCCCAGGCGCAGCCCAGGCGCACCTGCGTCGAGTCTTCGGACTGAAGCCACGAGCACTCTGGGTGTCTGGCGGGAACGTCTGCGGCAAAACACAAAACCGAGCACTTTTGACAGGCGGGGACATTTTGTATTTTTTTTTAATAAATTCTCAAATGCAATATTTGTAATTCTTTTACGGTTTCAGGCAGCACATCTGGTTAGCACGTCGGCCTCACAGTTCTGAGGTGGGAGGTTAAAATCCCCGCGTGCGTGGAGTTTGCATGCCCCCCCCGTGCCTGCGTGGTTTTTCTCCGGGCACTCCGCTTTCCTCCCACATCCCAAAAACATGCACGGTAGGTTAAATGAAGACTCTAAATTGCCCGTAGGTGTGAATGTGACTGCGAATGGTTGTTTGTTTATATGTGCCCTGCCATTAGCTGGCGACCAATTCAGGGTGTACCCCGGTTCTAGGCACCAGCACGCCCGCGACCCGTGTGAGGATAAGCGGTACAGAAAATAAATGGATGGGTAGTAGTTTCAACAAATCCAACTTGCCAATGAAATAATTGTTCCCCAAGATGCCACCAGATGGCAGAAAAGCACAGATTTTGTCAAAATGAAGCTCCCCAACTCACATCAACATAGTTCCTTGGCACCAGGATGCCACCAGATAGCAGCAAAGCACTACTTTTGTCTAAATGAAGCCCCTCAAATCACTTCAACATAATTCCTCTGCATATTTGTATACACGAGTATCAAATACTGACAGTAGACGAGCAGCTGAGCGCTGGCGTTGGCGACAGCGTGCGTCACCGTGTTGTCGGCGGCGCAGTTGTAGATGCCCTGCGCCTCGGGGCGCACGTCCTCCATCTGGAAGGCCAGCGAGGGCGCGCCGTCGGCGGAGGCCATCGGCGTCCCGGGGGCGGCGGACGCCACGGCGAAGCTCCACGTGAGCCGTTGTGATGGGTACGAGGCGGCGGCGCAGCGGAAGGACACGCTGGAGCCGCGGTACGTGACTAGCGTCCCGTTGGACAACATCGTGGACGGCGCGATGGAAACCGACACGTTCTGTGGACCGCCTGCAAAATTATTGATTGGAAGAGGATAACATTACAATCATAATCACAGTAATCACTCATCAAAAGTGAAATAAGATGTATTTTTTTTTTATTTTGCTAAAGCTACTGCCCCCTGTGACCCGACCTTGGATAAGCAATAGAAAATGGATTGATGGATGGATTTGATTTGAAAAAAATCTTTAAAAATCAAACCGTTTCTTAAATTGCCAAAGTTTTTACTTTATTATCTACAATAAATTAACCAAATATTTGATTTAAAACTGACCTAATATTGGTTCATTTCTAAGCATTTATTGATTTTCATTTGCATTTATTTGTCTCAGGGAGAAATCAGGTTCCCACACACACATTCAGACTTTTGGTCGTAAATATCGAACACATTCAATATTTAAGATAGTCAGCCCCGACCTGTTTCGGAGTCTAAAATCGTGACAAATCCACTCTTACCACATTTCTGGCCTAAGGATCATTTTCTAGAATCATCTTATAAAGCATAAGATTGTAAGGCGTTTGACATCTGTCGGGAAGGTGCAAAATCGGGACAAAAACAGCTCGATTACGTGTGTCCCAGGCCTCAGGTAATGTTAGTTAAGGTAAAATAAGATATGGCTTACTGGCCACCTGGAGCTTGACACGCGCTTGCCAAGTCATGTTGCCCGGAAGTGTGGCTTGACACCGGTACACGCCCTCGTCTCCTTCCGCCACCGTCCGGAAGTTCAGGCTGCCGTCCCCCAGCACCTGCAGCCGCGGCCCGACGCCGCCGTCGGTCGGCGCCGCCTCGGAGGATCCCGCCTCTCCGCCGTCCTTCCACCAACGCGTGTGGGACGGCGTCACGGAGCCTTCCGAGTAACACGGAAGTAGGACGATGTCGCCGGGCGAGGCCGTGACGACGGTGGACTCCGCCGGCGACTCTGACGTGTCCTCCGACGCCCAAACGGCGACTGTAACAAAACATGGCCGTTTGGAAAGTATTCCATACCTGCTGCTCACATGAGCGGCCCACACTCACCTGTAGCGAACACACACACGGCCACCAACGTCCTCCTCATCATCGCCACACGCTCCTCATGGTTACAACTATTTAAAAAAAAAAAAAAAAAAAACTAGTTGGACCAGTTCACGTACGCCGTCCAACCCAGGTGAGCTCGGAAAACAACAGAGCGGCCATGTTGGCGTCACCACGACCCTCCTCCTCGTTGTTAGAAATCCCGCTGTTTCGAGGCAGGACGCGCCCCACTGCAATACGATTGGCTGCTGCATCCAGGTAGGAAACGTCCAATATGGCTGTCGCAGCCCGCTCAAGGGACGTGCCTACGGGGCGGCCACATTGGTGGGGGCAACTTTCACGTCAAAGGCTATGCATGGATATTGAAAAGAGGTCATAACTTCCTAATTTCGCAACCGATTTTAATGACTTTTACTTTGTCAACTACAAAGTGTGTGCTATAAATACAGGACATTTAAACTTAATTATAAATAAAAATATTAATTGAAAACCCGTTACTCTAAAGTGATGAATCATTTTGTGTCAAATCAAAATGAATTTATACAGCACTTTTGTGTCAAATCAAGACAAACAGCTTGTAAAGTTGACGCACTGGCACAGACATCAAGGCATACATGTGTAATAATTGGGCAGAGTTGGTAAAATATCAAAACACAACTTTTCCTTTGGTTAAACATCAATTTCGAGTTCCCGTTTCGGCTTTGCAGTTGCTCTCAACGCCAGCGGGTGTCGCCTTGGGTGCACATTTGTCGACTCGTCCCGTTCGGCTTCTGCCAGTTCAAACGAAGAAAAGGACTCTTTGATGACTGTAAAACTAAGATTTCGAGGGGACCTGCTAATTACATGAGGGTCTACTCAGGCGTCCTCACAGCGGGGCGGCTTCGAAGAATGCCGTTTCTCGAGCCGTGGGGAGTCACTGGGTCACCTCAGGTTGCGAGGAGCACGTCCGCTACAATAGGAAGAAAAAAAGGAAAACATAATCATCAGATCATAAAGCTGCAGGAATAATCTGGATTGTTCACAATAGCAATGAATTCTGCCAAACAAAATCCTATTTAGCACTTGTCGTAAAAAGCAGTGTTATGGAAAATGGATGCATTGAAAGACTTTTTTTAGTGTACAACAACTATGTACAGAGTCACACTGTAATCCTGTCGGTAATGAAAACAGCAATAAGGCCAACTTGTTGACACCTCTGACTCTTCGGCCTCCGCCGGACAGCGAATCCGCTCGGGTTGGGCCGCACTCGCACTCGCGTCCCCCGTCGGCAATCCACGGAAAAGCATATTGGCCGCGAAAGTTTCATCTGAAACACAGTATGTCATTGTTTTTTCTCTCCTCCCTCCTCTCTCTCGTCTTCTTCCCGGACCACTTCTTACTCTTACTCGGCCTTTGTCTCTCGTATTATCTCTATCCAAGGTAAAACTTCAGCAACCAGTGCCCACTAACCCGCCTTTTATTGATTACTTCACATTATTGAGCCAACGAGTGCGATCAATTTTGAGTTGCTGCGTTGATGTCGAAGCAGCTGCGCTTTAATTGAATTTGACTTCCGCTACCTGTGCTTATCATTACGCAAAACGTGTCTAACTAGGTGAAAAGTGTTGAATGTTCTCCTCAAAGAGTAACCACTTCAATAAGTGGGTTCAGGGCACTGAGAATTTGGTTCGGGCAATAGGGTTTTGGGTTTGAGCAATTGACAAATTGAAACGGTGGCAGGTGTGTGTGGACTTTTTATTTTGTTTGACAGCCATGCTCGGATTTCTTTTAATCCGAAGTTGCTCACCAGTTACTCGGTACTTTCTGACTCTTACTCAAGTAATTCTTTGGAGGACTACTTTTGACTTTTTCTTGAGTCATATTATTCCAAAGTAACAGTCATTTTACTTGAGTACAATCTTGAGGTAATTTACCCACCTCCGGATATATCGTCCATTTTTGGGAAAACAGAAGCCAATTGCGTTTCATTGCATAGTGATGACGTTATGTCAGGCCGGCTAACAAAATGGCGCCCTCGCCTGTCACTGGACACACTTTCTTTTCTATGGCTTAACGTTTAAACTTCAAAGGTGGCAAACGCACTCAAACTTTGTACTTAAGTAACATTAAAGAGACTTGTGTAAAAGTAGACGTAAGTAGTAAGTCAACTCCTGTGCTTGAGTAAATCTTATCGGAATCAGAAGCCCCTTGATTTGGCCAGTTTGTCAAAAACCCACAAGGAATTTGTCTCCGGTAGTTGGAGTCGCTCACATACAACATTAGACTGCCATTTTGACTAAAAATACTTTTGAGACATAAAAAAGATGAAAAGACAGTACGGAGAGTTACTTAGCCTCCAGCAATTTAACGGCAAGAGGGAAGAAGCTGCCGGAATGTCTGCTAGTTTTAGTTTGCATTGTTGGGGAGCGCTTACCCGAGGGAAGGAGCTGGCTAGGTGCTAGCGAGGATTTCTAGGATCCGGCAGTCCCGATTGTCCGTCGCGGTCGGAGTTGGTCCTTTTTTGTGGCAGCGCCAAACCACACTGTGATGGATGAAAACAGACCTGATTTCATCTAATCTATATATTAAGTAGTAATCTAATCTAATCTGATTTTATATACTGTCTATATATATCTGATGTGAGTGGCACGACCGGTTCACGTAACTTACAGTCCACTAGCTTAATGCTAACAAAACTAGCATCGATGTCGCAGTAGTTGTAACCCTTTAAGCAATGCAAAATGATCATTATTATAATTATTATTACAGCACCGAGCAACAGCGGTGGCTATACAGTGCTTTCTGCCTGTACTTTACAGGGACTTTAAACGCGGGGGGCCGCGGCGGCTCTGCTCGTTCATTTGCCGCTCGGAGACAGACGAGCTGTGAATTGTACATGACATCATCACGAGCGCAGACCACATGGGCAGCTCCCTTACACTGCGACTGGTCAAACGCGCACACACAAACAAGCCAACATTTAGGCGTCGCGCGCACACGCACGCACACGCACGCACACGGTCTCCTTCAATCTCATTCACCGAAGGACAAAACGCGAAACGAAGGTTGGTGATTTTCATCATTTCATAAATAATTATGAGACGATAGATTTGATTTCATCTCTGTTGTTAGTTTCTTTCATGTTTGATCAAAGTTCACATTCAAAAATGAACACTTTGTCATATAGAAAGTATTTCCCCCTCTAAATCATCGGCATGATTCAGTAATTATAAATAGCAACACGAAGTATTATGTTTTTGACTTTTCATGGCAACAAATATACGGTCGGTACGGATAGTTTTCAGACGCCCTTCAATGTTTCACTCTTTGTTATATTGCAGCTATTTGTTAAAATCGTTGAAGTTCGTTTTCCCCATCATTCATGTACACACAGGGCCCCATATTGACGCAATTGAGGACATTTTGGCAGATTGATTCAAAAAGACAAACTGAAATATCACAGCGCCATAAGTATTCCGACCCTTTGCTGTGACACTCATATGGAACTCGGGTGCTGTCCATTTCTTCTGATCATCCTTGAGATGGTTCTCCACCTTCATTGGAGGCCAGCTGTGTTTGATGATACTGATTGGACCCGATTAGGAAAGCCACACCCCTGTCTATAGAAGACCTTGCAGCTCACAGTGCATGTCAGAGCAAATGAGAATCATGAGGTCAAAGGAAGTGCCTGAAGAGCTCAGAGACAGAATTGTGGCAAGGCACAGATCTGGCCAAGGTTCCAAAAAACTTTCTGCTGCACTTAAGGTTCCGAAGAGCACAGTGGCCTCCATAATCCTGAAATGGAAGACGTTTGGGGCGACCGGAACAGCTGCACGGACAGGACCCCCGGTTGCAATCGAGTGAAAAGATGTATGCGGCCAAGTACAGGGGTATCCGGGACAAAAACCTTCTCCAGACCTCAGGACCTCAGACTGGGCCAAAGGTTCACCTTCCAACAAGACAATGACCCGAAGCACACAGCTAAAATAACAAAGGAGTGGCTTCAGAACAACTCCGTGACTGTTCTTGAATGGTCCATCCATAGCCCTGACTTCAACCCAACTGAGCATCTCTGGAGAGACCTGAAAATGGCCGTCCACCAACGTTCACCATCCGACCTGACAGAACTAGAGAGGATCTGCAAGGAGGAATGGCAGAGGATCCCCAAATCCAGGTGGGAAAAACTTCATTCCCTCATTCCCAAAAAGACTCATGGCTGGATTAGCTCAAAAGGGGGCTATGACTAAATACTGAGGAAAGGGTCTGAATACTTCTGGCTGTGTCATATTTCAGTTTCAAAATGAAAAATGTCAACAATTCTGTTTTTTTTCTGTCAATATGGGGTGCTGTGTGTACATTAATGAAGGAAAAAAATGAACTTAAATGATTTTAGCAAATGGCTGCAATATAACACAGAGTGAAAAAATGATGGGGGTCGGAATACTTTCCGTACCCACTGTATAATATATATATATAGAGAGAGAGAGATTATGTATCACAATGATGGCATACTGTATGTACTGCAGAGTATGCAACGCAAACGGTATGTAACATAAATGTCAGCGTATAAATGTGGGAATTGCTTGCGTGTGTTTAGATGAGCGTGGCTCTGATCGTCGACCGGCAGCTCATCCAAAACTTCTGGGAGACGCGAATCGACCGGCACGAGCGCAACGCCGCCTGCGAGGAGCGCAGGCGCAACGGCAGCGCGCTGCACAAGTGAGACGCTCCTAAACGCCTCCTAAATGCTTCACCTAAATTCCATACCCAAACACCGTATATCTCAATAAATGTAATAAATGTAAATATTCTCATTTATTGAAATGACATAGCTAAATCAATTGTGCAATAGAAGCCTGACTCTAAATGTGATTTATTTGCTGGAAAACGCAAGCGGGACGTGAAGGGAGAATGGTTTATTAAGAAGTTGCTTCCAGGTAGTAATTCCAATGGGTTAGGGTGAGGAGTTGTCTCCAGAGTCGGCCTGTGTACCGCGGATAAGTGCGAATACTCTGGCGCGGGATCCCTGGGTCGGCAGCTTTAAATACAGGCACTGATGAGTGCTGATTGGGAACAGGTGCGCAGGCGAGGGGATGGTCATTGCTGCGGAGAGAGAGAGAGAGAGAGAGCGGGCAGGGCGGGGCGGGGCGCAAAGTGCCACCCAAGTTCCAAAACAGCAACTGCAGGGCACATATCATGACAAATAATAATAATAACAAATGACGGCACGCTTCCGAGGACCGGGGTTCAAATCCCGGCCCCGCCTGTGTGGACTTTGCATGTTCTCCCCGTGGCTGCGTGGCTTTTCTCCGGGCATTCCGGTTTCCTCCCACATCCCAAAAACATGCACGGTAGGTTGATTGAAGTCTCTAAATCGCCCGTAGGTGTCAACGTGAGTGCCAATGGTTGTTTGTTTCTACGTGCCCTGCGATTGGCTGGCGACCGGTTCAGGGTGTACCCCGCCTCTCGCCCGAAGATTGCAGGGATAGGCTCCAGCACGAGGAGAAGCGAAACGGAAGGTGAATGAATAATACGACAGCGTTTGACTTCTGTAGCACTTTTCTAGGCACGCCACAGTCACAGCCGCTACTCGTGTCGCCACAGCTGCCCTGCAGGGGGCAGTCTGACAGATATGGGGAAAAGACAATTTCAATATGTGACGCAGGCAGAAGTCAAATGGGAGGCGGAGCTGCCATGAGAACAGTTTGTATACGAGACACATAAGGTACAGACGATGCACAGGCGCCGATAATTGAGATGTATAATATATATTTCGAATATGAGACGGATCACAACTCATTACGCGTGACACAAACAAGTCGAATATAAGAATCGAGCATCAAAGAACAAAAAGATCCTCACAAGGCATGTCCTTATTTATTGACGTTTAGCGTAAGTCGTCATTTAGCGACATCTAGTGCTTGTCTTCTGCAACGTTTAGCACGTTGTCATTTAATGACATCTAGTACATATGCTCATTCAGTGACGTTAGCATTTAGCGTAACACAAGTGTTAGCCCTCCTCAGAGGTGGGTAGTAGCGCGCTACATTTACTCAAGTAACATTTTCCATAAACTGTACTTGTCAGAGTACTTTAAATGCATCATACTTTTTACTTTTACTTGAGTATTTATGTGAAGAAGGATCGATACTTTTACTCCGTTACAATGATAGACATGCAGTTCGCTACTTTTATTTATTCATTCTTGCGTGTGCGCGTCTATTTTTAGACTCCATCTTCGACTTCCCCATAGGGCGCCCGTTGCGCCAATCAAACGGGATCACCAATGTCATTTGACTACAAGTCACCAAACGGACGACACAAGGCAGTCACATGACCGCGCACATAGCCTTTGCGAGCCAATTAAAATGACTCTTTTTTGTGGGGCGGGGGGGTAAATCAGCCACTGTTTATTTTACAGACTCCAAAAAAAAAAAATGTTCATATTCTGATTTCAAAACATAAATAAATCAGAAGTTACTCAAGTTACACTTTACGTGAGTAGTTTATTCATTGAGTACTTTCTTACTCAAGAAAATATTTGGATGACTACTTTTTACTTTTACTTGAGTCATATTATTCTAAAGTAAGAGTACTCTTGCTTGAGTACATTATTTGGCTACTCAACCCACCTCTGGCCCTCCTGTGCCTTCCTGTCCTGCGCTCACCTCGCCGTCCATCACTGCTAATCCCGCCGCCGCTATCGCTGACCTCGTGCGCTAATCCCCCTCCTCATTCCACGGCTCTCGAGTAGCGCTACGCTAATAGGCTGGAAAACACGCCGCTGCCGGCCAGCATACCAAATCGT
The DNA here is from genome assembly GCF_024500385.1 of Phyllopteryx taeniolatus. Lineage (NCBI taxonomy): Eukaryota > Metazoa > Chordata > Actinopteri > Syngnathiformes > Syngnathidae > Phyllopteryx > Phyllopteryx taeniolatus. The sequence goes on along the minus strand of NC_084504.1, from coordinate 32,982,315 downwards.
AATCGCAAACTGATGAGTGACGAGAGGTCGCCACGCGCTAACGTTGGCTGCTGGCTTTCCTCAGCGACAGGGGCGTCACTAGGCCTATTTTAGGGGGTCTGAAGCCCCTTAAAAACTTCTGAATCCCCCCCCTCCAAATATATGTTATTACATGTTAATGCTAAAGTTTTCTTGTCTTAGTCGCCCTAAAACTGATCTTCAGCCCCCTAAAACAAATTGGGGTTACCACAACAATGCCCCCCCCAAAAAATCTTAGGGAGAGAAAAAGTGTTCGCACAACCCCATCCCCCTCCCCAAAAATGTTTTGGGGGGGCTGAGCCACCCCAATGGTCCAAACCAAGCGACACCCCTGCTCAGCTATGTAGCAATTTGTTAATGGCGTCAATTAATGATGTGATAAATGTGCTGCCACTCAAGAGGAAATATCGCATCCACACGTCAAACGTACAGTAAATCGATTTTATCAGCCTGATCGGTATCGGCCGATAATTAGCATTTTATGATGATCGGCTGATCGGCTTTAATGTCATAATTCGCCGATCGGATCAATGACGTCCACAAAAGACATTCAGTCCGCGTCGCCATCGTGCACAGTATATTTGAATGCAAAAGCTAGTTTATTTTTAGCCTTGTCGCGTCTTTTGACGTAGTACTGTAAATATCTGATGGCCAATAAAGTTATTAAAAAAAAAAAAAAAACATGTTGGCGGTGTGGGACAGACAACACGTCTGAGACAGACCACACGTAATGCCCGGATCGGACTACAAGATAAATGTGCTCTTTCACGATTGCACTATGTCAGACTGCTGCAATAAAATCTTGTATTCCGATACCACCGCATCCCGTTTTTTACGATCATTGGGCTTTATCTTGCCAACTCAAATGCGACCGGATACGCTCGTTACCGTGGCGCCGTTCTGTCAAATCACGCTCTAAAATTTCAGTGTGGGTGAAGTCATTTAATTCAAAATACAGTAATTTAATGACAGTAAGTTAGCAGCCATTATTTCTGTCACGTTGTAATGTTGGTTTGACCTGACCGATTAGAATAGACCATCTGACTAGAGCAGTGATTTCCAACCTTTATGGAGCCAAGGAATATATTTTACAATTGAGAAATCTCACGGCACACCAACAAACAGAAATGTCACAAAAAGTGGATACATTAATAATTGTATGTACTTCCTGCCATCTAATAGAAGACCATTCATTTGTTCTGTTTGTCACTATGCCTCACTGGCATAAATAGAGGAACAAAGATACATTATTTATTGAAAATAACATTTTTGGAGCAATTAAGTACACAAGTATATACAGTAAATGAACAGGTCATTCAAATAGACGCATTCCTCCATTTTGTGATCGGATCGTATATCGGTTACTGTTTTTTTTTTTTTTTTTTAAACTCGTTGATCGGCCCCAAAAATCCTGCTCGTGGAAAGCCTATAAATCACATGACATTGCCTGGCGACCAGTGCAGGGCGTGATGAGGGAAAACCTTGCAGCCGTCAAACATCGTGACTGGAAGGAGGGCAACGGCCTGCGTGGGGATGTTCGTCATCGCCTTGTGAACATTTCAAGCGTCCGCTCGATTGTGCTCTGCGAGTGGCCACCGACAGGCAAAGGGAACAATCCGGGACACTGGAAACAAAGCCGGGCGACCGACAGCTGCGCATTCCGAACACGGATGCTGACGAGCGGTCTCTAAGTGGGATTAACCTCACGCGGCATGAATGTCCCACGACGCCCGAACGCATCGCGGCCGCCTGGCAACCACATCTGAAGACCATGTCTCGATTGACCTTTCCATGGCAACTGAGCGCGCTTGCACCTGCAGGGGGCGCTAACCTATTGAGTCGAAGATTGCGACAGTTTTTCTTGATTGTGTTCCATGTCACACGCGTTTCATGTCACACGTCATGCGTGTCTACGTCGACACGCTCCATGTTACGTGTCTATGTGAAAACGTCCGAACTCGTGCTTCTCAAACTTTTGACAATGAGGATCACCTCAAGAAATATCTCCGAGGACCACAAGTGTGTACTTCAAAAATGAGGCTGAGGTTTGATTCCTAAAAGGTATTTTTAGTATAGTAAACCGGCGCAACATTATGCACAGTTGGAACATTAACATTGCGCTTAAATATCGGAAAAACCGTTTTAAAGCATCTGCACTGAAAAGTAACTTGCCGGTGTTGGCTCCGGCCGGCCAACACTCCACAGCCTCGTTCCACGTGCAGCGTGTAGATTGACACAACAGACACACTTCAGGGAACGCTAACGGCTTATGTTCGCTAGTTCGCGAACTAACAAGCTAGCGACGTTGTTTAAAATGTCAGCACCTCGCTCCGAGTCGTTGTGTGTGTTCGTCCCCACGTAACACACACACGGGAGACTAACTAATTGATTATCAAATGAATTGACAACTGCTTTGATAATCAATTCAGTTCCGAGCTATTGCTTAAAATTGTCCAAATCCCCTTATTTCAGTCTGTCGCCAGTAAATATTCTCCGATTTCTGTCGTCCTCCTTGTTTGTGTGCCATCCAAACAAGACATTTGCAAACGTCTGCTTTTAACATTTTTGTCGATTTTCTGACATCCATGTCAAGTTCGTTCAATGTCTTGCGTGTTCCAGCAGTACAGCAGAAAGTCCGAATGCGATTGGATGATTTTTGTGTTTGGGAACAGAACAGCAAGTGTTGCTGTTGGTCACCGTGGTGACAATGACTTGATGTTGACTTCCTGTTCCCGTTCCTCTTCCCGTCCGTCTGTGTCAGGCTCCGCGAGGAGTGGCTGGTCCGTCTGGAGACGAGGAATAATCATCTGGAGAGCCTGAAGGACAACTACTGCTTGGAAAAAGATGAAATTAGAGCCCGCTGGCTTGCGCGACGTCCGTCTGGGCCTCAAACCAACTCAGAATAAATGTCGTTCTTGTAAAATGTTGCTCAATTCAACGCATCTTTTCCTCATCGATGAGTGTGAAGACTGAAGGATGAAATCATCAAGTCAACACCTTCTTTCTTTAATTTGTAACAAAGACGAATGCTAATGACTATCAATATATATATATATTTTTGAATTAAAAACATTTTGAGTGGGCCGACTTGAGTGCAGTACCACTGTATGCCACAACATGGCAGGCAGCACTGAGCTCTTTTGGTAGAGAAGCAGCATAATTAAAAGCAAGAAAGAGATGCAGCGAAGGTCCCCAACTGAGAGTTTGCAAATAAAAGCAGACTTCCTGCCTTGTGTCCTTCCACATTGAAAGTGCAGTTTCATCAGTAGAGGCTGTGCATGGGCAGGATGCTCGTGTTTCTGCTCTTTTCCAGCAGTTTCTCTCTGACGGCGGGCGCGAGAACCCGGTGCCAGAGGTAACGCGGGTTCTCCACGGGCGGCGGCCCCCGAGCGGGCGGCGCCGGCAGCCTGGCGCCGTCCTCGTCGCGCTCCGCGCGGTCGGGCTGCAGGGCCACGAGCGTGTTGAAGCACACGCCGTCCGTCTTTCCCTGTTGCCGTCCGTCGTGCTGCAGGCTGAACACGCCCAGCGTGTTGACGTTGTGCTCGTAGTACGCCGACGGCATGGCGTCCTGCACCACCGTGTTGGCCGCCCACGTGACAGCGTGAGTTTTCAGAGCCGCCGCCGTCGGGAGGTGGGGCCTGGGGGCTGAGGGACACCACAGGAAGTCAGGACGGGGACGAGTAGCCAACAAGGCAGCAAATTCTGGTGCCATGTTCTAATGGACAATTACAATCAAAAGTCATGGGCAGGCTACCTTTGACCAGCAGGATCCAGACGTTCTGCTCTGCGCTGAAGATCAGCACCAGCCTCTGGACCACGTGGCGGCAGCTCACGTCCAGCGGCAGTGTGACAGGATGCCAGGCGTCTCGACGGTACCTGAATGCAGCGCGGGGCGGACACTCTGAGACAAGTCCAGGACCACTCTGATTCAGAGAGTAGTCCAAGATCAGTCTGACTCAGAGACATGTCCGAGGCCACTCTGACTCCAGAGAAGAATCCAAAACCGCTCTGACTCAGAAGAATCCAAGACCAATCTGACTCAGAGATGAGTCAGAGACCACTCTGACTCAGATCGAGTCCAATACCACTCTGACTTCGAACCACTATTACACATAGAGGAGTCCAAGAACACTCTCACGTCACCTTCAAACACAAGCCCAACGTGGTCTTACTTAAGCCCGAAGTCGATGAGCCGCAGGATATCCCGGGCCCTCAGAGGGAGGGGGGCGCGCCGGTCCCACCAGGCGGCCTGGAGAGACTCCTGATCTGCCGACGTCAAAGTCTTGACGCTCCCGCCTGGACACGCAGTTAACACGTGAGCGACCCAATATACTGCGGTTATTGTACGCCGACTCCGATGGAACAAGCATGTGCGATCGCACACCTGTGATCTTGGCCAGGAAGATGAAGCGGATCCACTGAGGTCCCTGCTCCTGGATCAGCAGCAACGTGATTGGTTGGCACTCAAAGCCCGCCTCCTCCTTCACCTGTACGTAGACAAACCCCCCAAAATAGGCTCAGCAGCGCACTCTGACATGTTTAGAAAATGTTACCCCTGAGGCCAGTTTGATTTAGCAGCAGAAAATGTGGTCGTCGTGTCTATCACGAGTAGACCCACACAAAAGTCTCAGGAAGTCAGGCCCAAAAAGACACAGTAGGGCCGCTGTTTTGGCTTAAAGTGGACATTTTAGGCGTCATTTCCACGGAATTTTTTGAGAAAAGCCAGTTTGACATTAGGTAGGCATGTCGATCATGAACAGACCCCCAAAAAAGGGTCTGGAACCCAAACTCAAAAATACATGGAACGTTTGTCATTTTGGTTTGAAAACGGCCATTTTAGCCTGAAGAGATTCTTAAGGAGTTCGTCCTTTTCATCATTTCTTTTTATTTTGATGACAAGCTTTCCACTCACCTCCCTCAGCAGCGCCTCCTGCAGGCTCTCGCCCACCTCCACCTTCCCCGCCGGCAGATACCACTTCTTGTAACAGTCCTGCTTGGCCTCCTGGACCATCAGAACCTCCTCCTGACACACGTGCACACACACAAGCATCTAGGTTACCACGGCGACGGTCTTGATTGACAGAATCCATTTGGATGTATTTTTGCGGCGTGCGTCACCTTGTCGTTGAAGATGACGGCGCACACGATGTACGTGACGTTGTTCCTCAGCGACGCCGGCTTGCTCTGCTCTAGGCCAACGTCGCACGCCGTCACCTCGCAGCCGAGGCCGCCCAGCAGATGCTCCACCTGCGCCTCCACCTGCTCCAGCGCCATCACCTCCATGTGACCGAATCACTGGCCTCTCATTGGATGACCTCAGTCCAGCGCCCCTTGTGGAGACAACCAGATTTCGTGCCACATGTCCCAGGTTCATTTGAGTGCAAATCTTTATGTAAGAAGTTTATTTCAACAATATAGTAGTAATAATGATCCTTTTTAAAATGGTGTTACTTTTGTATTACAACTGTATTTAGAATTAATTACTCAAATAAAAATACAACTGACTTTTTACAGATAGTATTATTTACAATTAACTAATTATTCAAAAAAATCCATATAAATTTTTAATTTACATGTAAGATTGTTTAGTTTACACATTTTAAAAATTGTATTCACAATAAATAGTAAAACATATAAAAAGTTAAACGTGTGTAACTTTTTTACATTTTTGTATTATTTACAATAAAAACAATCATTTAAAAGCAACACGTTTATTTTAATGCTTTTAAATTTTTATTTACAATGAATCAATTAACTAGTCATTTAAAAAATATAAATACATAATATATAACTTTAAACACCTGTATACAAGTCATTTTAATAAAATTATAATTATCCTTCTAAAAACTTTCATATTCATGATTTTAATTATTATTTTACCGAAAAAACTATTTTAAAATATAAATACAAAATGTCGAATTGTCATCATTTATTTGATTATTATTTTGTATTTGTTTATTTGATTAATTTAAAATAAAATAACCATTTATACATTTATATTTTATTATTTACATGAACATTTTAATTCTTTATTATTGACAACCAATTATAGGGAAACAAAATGTCGAAATTACAACAAAAGGTAAAGTAAACGCCCGGTGGACAGGATTAAAGTACGGAAAAACACAAATTGTTGCATCACTGAACCGAATCCAAATTGAATTCTAGTGTGAACGCTTGTTATCTAATAAACAATAACACACTCTAAACAGAAATGTTTACTACGTGACTTTTTTTCAAGTATCATCAATTTCCTTCTTCCTAGCAGCATGTAAATCAATTGAAAGATATGAATATGACAATTAGATAACTCACTAATCGTAAAGAGGACACTTGCTAAGCATGGTGTTCTCAATATTGATACAACAAGCACAAGTTCATCTAAACCATAAACTGACTTACTCGAATATCATCAGTCATGTCATGTACTTAAAGTCTGTTAAGACTCGATACTTACAATATTTTTTAAAAAGGAAGCGAAATGCTCAATCCAACCTGATAATCTGCTTGAAATGAACTCTGCTATGTTTTGACATTTGAGACGCCGATGCTAACCGGACGTACACAGACTTTCACCTTGGACTTTTTCAAAAATAAAAGCTCACGTGTACTCATGTTAGAGATTCCAAGACAAATATTTGTAAAACTGTGAAGAAAATACAAATAATAGGTTATTATATCACTCTATACTGCGCTCGTTTGTCTTATAAGTCAGTATTAGAGATTCAAAGCAAAAATAATTGTATTTTGAAATAATGAATCGGAATGGTCTACTCTGTCGTAACCCGCTAGGGAAGGCTAAGCTAAGCGCGCTAACGACGTGAAGGTTGTCTGTCCTTTCGACGCCAACCGAATGACGTAAACCTGCTGGCTGAAAGTCAAACAGTGAGTTTAATTAATTCTAATGACGTCTTGTTTGTGCGTTAATTAGTTCATGGGTGGTTTATTGCGGCGTTTTGTGTTTTTGTGTGTGTGAAACTTCGTAAACATGAACGAGCCATCGTTTACCTTCAACGTTTTCTTGTGATCCGCCGATTCGTCACACGTTCATGTTCGCGTACTGTTATATACACACATATTGATATTTTCACTCATTGTGACAATATAGCACATTATGTGACACATAATGCATACTTACTGTATAATGTTTGTTGTCTTGTAAACACGACTAAGTCATTGTTTATATCCAACGTTTTCTCCTCGACATCTGCTGATTCGTCACAATATTTCGTGACTTGTGCGGCACATTTTGAGTTTTGTCCCTGCCTTTTGTGCGTTTTTAAAACAAATGTTTATTCCAGACGATGCGTTTTTGAATGCATATTCATGATCAATGTAATTAATGGGAAAGTAGTGCATGTTTATGGATTTTTAATACGCACAATACTTGATTTCTCATCGTGCATTGTTCTTGTTTGGGAATGTTGTCATCAGTCTTAACAAAAAGATTGTAGATCGTTTAATTCTTGAACAGGCTGCAGGTTTACATAGCAGGGTCTGTTACCACGGTTACCCAGTTAGCGTCCTCCCTGTCGTCTGTTGCGTTGTCATCTGAAATTGTGTTTTGTGCTTCCTGTGTCTCGGCCAATCAGAGCTCACCTGGATCAACAGAGAAAGGTGTCGCTGCGCATTCAAAGTCCAAACTTCATGAGGACTTTGGAGACGTTTCGTCTCACAGCGCCACCTCGTGGGCATTTTCTGAGGTGCGGGTCCTACGGGAACGTGTGTTTCGATTCCGCCGTCTTCTTCCGCCCGCCGTTTTAGGGCGACGTCACGGATGGCGCGGCACAGCAAGCTGCAGAAGCAGATCTTGGCTCTGTACCGACAGTTCCTGCGGGCCGGTCGGGACAAGCCGGGCTTCCTGCCCCGCATCCGAGACGAGTTCCGCGAGAACGCCGGCGGCATCAAGAAGACGGACGTGATGCACATCGAGTATTTGTACCGGCGAGCTCAGCGGCAGCTCGAGCAGCTCAAGGACGTCAACACCAAACAGTTGGGAACCTTCGCCAAAAACCGAGAGCGCAGCTGACCCCTGGCCAATACAAACGCTGACGGACTGACTGTCAATCACGTCTCGGTTCGCGCTGTTAACGTTTCATATAATGATGGCACATGACTGTAAAAGACTCATTTGAGTTGTGTTAATCTTTTTTTGTTTAAATACATCAACATGTCAACACGCGTCTACGTGTTTGATACAAAGAGATAAAACACGCGGTAAACATTTAACCACAACATGGAAACACGTGGGTCATTTTCATATTATTTGATCAGTAACGGTAAAGACAAAAATTCTGGTATAACGTGTATGAGCTGCATGTAATCTTCTTTTCCTTGTCCGTTAAAGCTATAATCCACAACAGTTTTTGTTTTGTTTCCAAAGTCATTTTCACCCAAGCCGCTATAAAGGAGATGACACAGTGCTGATGAAGACATTCAGCTCCTCTAACATCGTGCTGTATTTGTCAGTATCTTTATATATATATATATATATATATATATTTAGTGTTTTCCTTATTAATTTCCTGCGCTGGCCCGTTTGGTGGGGCACCGTAAATGACACATCCTTCAAAAATTACACGTCTTTCAAAACTTATAGGCATCAGAAATTCACTCTGATGCAGTGCAGTGCTCCATTTAGTATGGATTTACGAACGAGCGTGTTGGCCATTGGCAGGTATACGTCAGTGCGTCCGCCATATTGAATGTGTCAGTTCTGCCTGTAAACAAACATCTCGAACTGCCTGACGCTCCGGAAGTAACCAACGGCAACACTCCCAAGCGCGCCCTGATTTCCCGAACGTTCCGGAGTGTAGAGCGCGCGCTCGGAGTACATTTGCGAACGGATCTTTAGTAAAAATATTACAGAGTCACATACGAGGTGCATAACATGCATTGGTTACGTCATATTGAAGAAACGGCTCTGTACTTTAGCTGTACGTTACATATTATATATAGCTTGAACTGTTCACGTGAAGCCAACGTCGTGGTAGTGTCACGCTGGGGCCGCTGGGTGGCGGCAGCGGTGTAGATCTCATCGACTGACCGCCGAGAAGAAGAAAAAGAAGGCGGAAGAGGAGAAAAGTAAACAGAAAAAATAATTGAGCGTCGCCATTCCTGTTGGTGGCTTTTGGCTTGGTCTTTTCTTGTCACTCTGTTGTTGAACATGGCGACGGGCGCAGGAAAAATGAGCAACATGGATTTATTTCAGCAGGTCAGCACAAAGTCCAAATCTACACGTTAGATAACTTTTCTCGAATGAGAAAGGTCACTTCCTTTCCGTCTACTTTATTTTATTTCTATTTAACTGAACAAATAAATCTGAGTTTATTTTTTTATTTTTATTTGTATTTTTTTGACTGTCATTCTCAGTCCAAGTGTAAACCCTTCACAACCGAAACGTTTTTTACTTTGTTTACCTGCAATAAATACTTTATAGATTCACTGTACTGTATAATAAAATAACAAATTAATTTAGAATTTATTCCATGACCATCCCATTCAACCGACTCCATCCATCCATCCATTTTCTTTTTTTAATGCTTGTCCTCACGCGGGTCGCGGGCGTGCTGGAGCCTTTCCCAGCCATCTTCGGGCGGGAGGCGGGGTACGCCCTGAACCGGTCGCCAGCCAATCGCAGGGCACAGAGAAAAAAATAACCATTCGCACTCACATTCATACATACGGGCAATTTAGAGTCTTCAATCAACATAACACGCATGTTTTTGGGATGTGGGAGGAAACCGGAGAGCCCGGAGAAAACCCACGCAGGCACGGGGACAACATGCAAACTCCACGCAGGCGGGGCTGGGATTTGAACCCCGGTCCCCAGAACTGTGGGGCAGATGTGCTATCCAGCTGCCCAATCGACTCCAATTAAACAAATTTTTCCCATTGGAATGAAATGCCAATCCATGACAGCGGCCCTCCAAAAAAAGGAATGAAGAAAAAAAAACTATTTTATAAAAAGATAATAAAAGACAATGTAAAGAATAAAAGTGTTTTAATCAAGTGTAATTACTTGACATTGGGAGCATCCCAAATTTTATATGTGCCTTTAAGGGGCGTGGCCTAGTAAGTGACGTCAGGAACTGGGCTGATTCGTCTGCATGTGAGCATCTGGATGTGAGTTATGGCCCACAGCAGCTCCTTGCGAGTGTCCTCATTTTATATCGCGCTCCCTGCAGGTGGCGCTGCTGAGGTGGTTGAGCTCAGACAGCCCGGAGGACCGCGGCCTGCTGACTGCGGTGACCCGCGTCCGCGTCGCCAGCGAGCTGCTGGGTCGCCTCACGGGACAACAACAGGTGGACGCCTACAAGGTACGCCACGGACACGTTGCTGCTAAATGATGTCACCGTTGCATGATGACGTCATACGCAGCAGAAATTTACGTAGACTCACAAAAATACATTTGAATTTGGTTTCAGCAAAAGTTGCTACAAGTTGCTCAAATTTGTTTAAAAGGTGCTACATTTGTTGCTAGGAGCTAATTGTGTGGGAAATGTTGCTGAAAGTTGCTAGTACCATTTTAAAAGGTGCTACATTTGTTGCTAGGAGCTAATTGGATGGCTGTGGCTCAGTTGGTTGAACGAGTAATGCAATGACCAAAAGGTTGGCGGTTTGAATCCCGGCGCTGTCTGAATGTCCTTTTGCAAGATACGGAAGCCTGACTTGTCCCCAGGTTGGAATGTTAAATGAGAAACTGTTCTCAATTGCCTTACCTTGTTAAACAAAGGATATTCATCGTGGGGGTATGTTGCTAGCAGTTGATAAACTATTTTTAAACGTGCTGAATTTGTTGCTAGGTGCTAATTGTTGGGGGCGCGGTTGAGAAAAACAATCTAAACAAATTCCAAAAGTTGTGAAATTTGTTGCTAGGTGCTCATCGCGGGGGAGTGTTGCTACACTCATTGTAAAAGCGGTGCCAGTTTGCGTAGGCTTCAAATGTTGCTCGAGCAGCTGGAAAAGTTGTACATTTTGCCAACAATTTTTGAACATGACGATAATTTCTTTTGTGTGCTTGCATATGCGCAGAGGGAGTGTATCCTGAGCGTGGCGCAGTTCGTCCACGCCAACCCGCGCGCGAGGCCGGCGGAGGTCAACGCTCACGTGGAGAAAAGCGTGGCGCTCTTCGCCGCGCGTGTGAAAGCTCTCGACGCCGCGCCGCTTTTCTGAATGAACGATGAGAGATTTCTTTTCCTGATGTTTGAACGTGTTGTCGTTTGTCAAGTTGCGTCATTGTCGATTTCATCACTTTGCTATGAAAAATGAAAAAGATGATAAACAAGCTGACCTGACTGACTTGAGTTTTGTCAACTTGTTTTTTTTGACAAAATGTTAGAGCTACACAAATGGTGCACGAGTGTCCGGCTGGTCTTGTTTTTCGCTGGCAGAGGCAGCACTTCAGCCCCTTCGTCAGGAAGCTGCTGAATTTCATTCGGTCAATTCGCGTGAGGATCGGCGTGTGCGGCGCACGCAGCGGACACATCATCGGACGCAAACGCGGTCGGCTCGGCTTACCTTTTGGCTTTGATGTAAGCCTTGGAAGTTCATCACGCCCGCACCAGCAGCGTGTAGATACAACCTGCTGCCACCAAGTGGCGCTCTACACCTGACACTACTACTTTTGATCGCAACACAAAATAAAAAAAAAGTCAAGGATGTCATTAATTACATTACTTTTGCTATTTAGTGTGTGATCTCATTGTTCGCGTGTTAGCATGTTAGCGTGTTAGATGTCTTCATATATTATTATGATTATTATTCATCATATCGTATCGTAATACGCACCCCAATTCCAATGAAGTTGGAGTATTGCGTAAAAGGTAACTAAAAAGTGAATACCATGATTTGCAAATCCTTTTCAACCAATATTCAGTTGACGACACTGCAAAGACAAGATAGTACATTTTGTTGTTGTTTTTTGGTTTGTCTTTCATTTTGAGTTGGGCTTCGGAAATAAGGCCCGACCGATCAATCGGCTCGCCGATTTACTCAGCCAGTATTAGCCCTTCCATTTTTTGCCGATTTCTTTATATTTTTTTTTTTTACACAATAACACATTATTACAACACAAGACAAAGATCATAACATTCAAACAAACAAAAAACACGGTTGATTTTTTTCCCTATTTTAAAAACTTTGTACATATTCACACATCGCGACATAAGATACAAAATAATGACATTGAAACAAAAATGTAAAAGAAATCGTCAAACAATTGGTCAGTTTTTGCTGATTTTTTTGTTTACACATTACAACAGAAGACAAAGATTGTAACATCGTAACCAAGGTTTTTCTAAATTTCAGTAACTAAATTCAGAGAGAGCACTATATATATATATATATATATATATTTAGAAGCTAATAATCTGCAATATTCTTTGAATGTTTTCAGACACAATTAGTTGCGTTATTTTTGTGGCGGGTGACACGTTATTGTTGGCATGTTGGTGTGTTTTCATGGCAAACTATGTGAAAGTGTCGTGTGACCGACACACTTGCGGCTACAAATAGACGTGACGCACACGCAGGGCGATTGCGCAGGTTGAAGAGCAGCAAAACGTTTGAGGTAAGAATTTGCTGATCATCTTTGAGTTCTCTTTTCATTTTTGTACACTTGTTTTGTGTTCGGCCGGTTAGAGCGTCTGCCTCACAGTTCTGAGGACCGGGGTTCAATCCCCGGCCCGGCCTGTGTGGAGTTTGCATGTCCCCCCCCCGTCCCCGCGTGGCTTTTTCTCCGGGCACTCCGCTTTCCTCCCACGTCCCAAAAACACGCATGTTGGTTCATTGAAGACTCTAAATTGCCCGTAGGTGTGAATGTGAGTGCCAATGGTTGTTTGCTTGTATGTGCCCTGCGATTGGCTGGCGACCGGTTCAGGGCGTACCCCGCCTCCTCCTGCCCGAGGATCGCCGGGATGGGCGCCGGCACGCCCGCGACCCGCGTGAGGAGAAGCGGCTGAGAAAATGGACATTTTGTGCTCCCATCCACGTCACGAGTGGGCGGAGCCGCTCGACTGTGAAATCTAAGACACACACACACGGGAGGTGTGTGTGTTAGTTCTTTTTCTTCTTCCTCTTCTTTTTCTTTGTGCGTCTTCCTGTTTTTCCTCCTCCTCTTTTTCTTTTTCCTGGTCCTCTTTTTTCCCTCCTCCTCTCTCTCCTTTGCTGCTCCTTTCTCTTTCTCCTCCTCTTTTTCCTCTTCGTCCACCTTCTTCATGCTCTTCTATTCTTTTCTCTCCTTCTTATTCCCTACTCCTCTTTTTCCTCCTCCCTCTTCCTTCCTTCTTCCTCCTCATCCTTCATCCTCTTTCCTCCTCACAATCTCCCTCTTCTTCCTCTTCCTCCTCCTACCTTCTTATCCTTCCTCTTGTTCCTCGTCTTCCACCTTCTCTTTCCTCCTCGTCCGTCTTCCTCTTCATCCTCCTTTTTTCTTTTCCCTGCTTTTCTGCCTTCTTCTTTCTCATCCTTATTTTTCCTCCCTCTCCTCTTCCTCCTTGTCCTTCTTGTTCAGCCTCCTTTCTCTTTTGCCTGCTATCTCTTCCTTCTTCTTCCTCTTCTTTTCCTCCTTCTTCCCGTTCCTGTTCCTGTCCAGGTGCGGTTCAGTGTTGCGGAGATGAAGATCAGCGGCGGCGGCGGCGGTTGTCGCGACGTGTCGTCGTTGCTGAGCGTTTGGGAATGTCACGTCAAGAAACATCGGCAACGTCAGAAGAAAGAACAGGAAAGGAAGGACAGGAGCGCCCTCACCAGGTCACATGCCGCGCAACCGCCAATAATCGTCATGATTAATGATCGATGAACAATTGGTGATTGAGTGATTGTTTCATGACACGAAAGCGGAGAAAGTTGAAACGTTCGCACAAACGTCTTGCTTTATCTTTGCAAATGCTGTTTCAAGGTCACACAGGTCAAAGCGTTTTTTGTGTGTGCGCGTGCACAGGATCGAACAACAGTGGCAATATCGCCTCTACTGCAGGACGCGCGACACGCGACAACGCAACGTGTTCGACAACAGCCTGAACACATCGACGCACAACACACACTCAGGTACACGCACACGCGCGCACTTTTTAGTCAATGAAAACACAGGCCAAGAACACACACTAGTACATACAGTACACACAAACAACACACACACATGCATAGCACACATTGGTAAATAACACAAGCACTAACTAGTACAGTGATTCTCAAATCACTGCTAGAGTACATTTCAGTTGTATTTGACTTTATTGTGCAATACATTTGATTTGTATCATCACTTATTTTCCCGACTTGAAGCCACAAGTTGCAAGTACAGCACACAAAAAGACATAGCCGCTTTTTTTCCCTCACAGTCTGGCATGAAATCAGACTGAACTCTTCCTGTTTTACTGTCGGTCAATTAGGGTGACCAAAATTATTTCTATTTGCTAAAAACCAGAATGATCGAAGAAGAATATTTTTTTAGGCAATTTTTCATTTACTTTTTGCAAAGACAGAAGTTTACATAGACTACGATTACCATGTATGGCTTCAAACAATTTGGGAAATTCCAGATGACGATGTCATTTCTTTGGAAATGTTTGCTGCCAACATTTGAGGTCATTAAAGGAACACCTGTGGACATATTTGAACTAGGAACACCCGAAACTCACTGCTTCAAGTCAAAAGAGAATTGTGGACTTGCCTGGCTCATCCTCGGGTGCAATTTCCAGATGCCACGAAGGTGCCACGTTCATCTATTCAAACAATTATATGCGAGTAGAAACACGGTGGGAATGTCCAGTCATCATATCGCCGAGGAAGGAGACGGACGGGTTCTGCGTCCCAGGGATGAGCGTGCTTTGGTCCCAAATGTGAAAATCAACACGAAGAACAAAAGTGAAAGACCTTGTAAAGATGCTGGCTGAAGCTGGTAAGAGTGTCATTGTCCACAGTGAAACCGACAGGGGCTGAAAGGCCGAGCTGCCAGATTACAGTCTGCGAATGCACACAGGGACAAAGAGCTTCATTTTTAGAGACACTTGAACTGTTTGGCCACAATGAGCATCGTTCTGTTTGGAGGAAAAAGAAGGAAGCTTGCAAGCCTGAGAACACCATCCCAACTGTGAAAAATGGGGGTGGCAACATTATGTTCTGGGCTTGTTTTGTTACAGGAGGGACCGGTGCACTTCACAAAATAGAAAGAACAAGATGTGGAAATACTGAAGCAAAATCTCAAGACGTCAGCCAGGAAGTTAAAGCTTGGGTCTGCCAAACGGACAATGACATGAAGAACACTGCCAAACTGGTTGCAGAGTGGCTCACGGATAACAAATCAATGTTTTGAAGTGGCCATCACTGAACTCCATCATATTGAAAATGTATGGGCAGACCTGAAAAGGCAAAAAAACACAAACTGATATGTTGCAATATCTTTTGGTGCGGTTTTAGTTGAGCGTCTTGCTGGAGAAGGTCCAGAAGGGAAAGTTTTGGATGGTCCCGACGCCTTGTTGTTCCGTCTGTCCGGTGAGCGGTGGCAGGTGAGCTAAGAGCTAAGCTAGCATTTTCAAGTTTCAGTTGCTTCACTAAACATCATGACCATTCAAACTAAAACTCACCTTTTATATTCTAACACTTCCACAGTTCATTTAAAGTTAACGCTTCAAATTAAGAGTCAACGTAATAGCATTTCAAGATAAAAGTCCATCCATCCATTTTGGGAGCCGCTTCTCCTCACGCGGGTCGCGGGCCTGCTGGAGCCGATCCCAGCTGTCATCGGGCAGGAGGCGGGGTTACACCCTGAACTGGTCGCCAGCCAATCGCAGGGCACATACAAACAAACAACCATTAGCACTCACAGTCACACCTACGGCCAATTCATGCATGTTTTTGGGATGTGCCCGGAGAAAAGCCACGCAGGCACGGAGAGAACATGCAAACTCCACACAGGCGGGGCCGGGGATTGAACCCGGGTCCTCAGAACTGTGAGGCTGACGCTCTAGCCAGTCGGCCACCGTGCCGCCAAGATAAAAGTAAATCATTTTAAAAGGTAGCAGGGCATTGTACATTGGAGGAAGGCATTAAGAAAGACAACATTGCGGTGTTCAGGATTTCCCAGGTGATCTTCAGTGGAAGACGTTTCTGCTTGAGTGGCACGTGAGCGGCACCAAAATCCAGAAGCTTCCGGACTACTTGGCGTCCTTCAGTCTCGTGAGGGTGCTGCACCTCGCCAAGAACAAACTGGAGGAGCTGCCCCCTGACATCGGTGAGGACGTCCTCGTCTCGTTTGGACTATTCCCGTCGGTCTGAAATTGGGTTCTTTCCCAGGAAAGCTGCTGGAGTTGCGCGAGCTGAACGTTAGCTACAACCGTCTGTCGGCCGTTCCCGCCCAACTCGGGATGTGCCACAACCTGGAACGGCTGGAACTTGCCGGAAATCGCAACCTGTCCGAGCTGCCTTTTGAGGTCACAAACATTCCCGCTACTTTACCATGTGATTACCATGTTTTAGCACACGTTAGCATGTGCTGCTATATGTTCGCATCTGTTAACATTTGTTAGCATGCGTTAGTACACATTATCACGTGTTAGCATGTGTTAGCATTTGCTAGCATGTGTGCCTGTGCCGTTTGAAAACACAGTCGTGGTCATCGGTCACATTGGCATGAGTTAGCATGACATGAAATTAGCATGTGTTAGCATATGTCGTAATGTCTTAGCTTGTGTTAGCAGGACACGTGCTAGCAGCTGTTAGGACATGTTTGCATGTGTTGCCATGTGCTAGCATCTGTTAACATGAGTTAGCTTAGCCCATGTTAGCGTGACACGACCGTGCGCGTTTGCAGCTGAGCTCTCTGAAGCGTCTGGCTCATTTGGACATCGCCGAGAACGGCTTCGCGTCAATCCCCGTGTGCGCTTTGCGGATGAGCGCCCTGCGGTTTCTCGACCTCAGCGACAACCGACTCAGCGACCTGCCACAGGACATGGACAGGTCGCGCTTCTTTGTGTGTGTGTGTGTTAACTTCACAAAGTGTGTGTGTGTTTTACTTTAACTGTGTGTGCGCGCGTCAGGCTGCATTCGCTGGTGACGCTGTTCCTGCACAACAATCGGCTTTCGTACCTTCCTCAATGCCTCACCAACATCGCCACGCTCAAGATGGTCGTCGTCAGCGGCGACCATCTCGTTTGCGTACCCACGCAACTTTGCAGCAGCCCCAACATCAAGTACGTACACACACAAATATACAAAGGCACGCACACGAACACCTCACACGTGCACACCCACATTTACATGTACAAAAACAAAGGCACGCACACACACTATCCATACAGGAAGTGACACGTGTGTGTGTGCGTGTTGAGGTTCATCCGCCTGTACGCCAGCCCGGCCAGCGACGACAAGATGACAAAGACGACGAAGGCCGACGTGAGGGGGAAGCGAAGAGGAAGACGGGCAGGACGACAGGAAGAGGCCGACGAAGAGGAGACGAAGGACAGCAGGGAGAAAGAATTCATGGCCGCTTACGTCAGCACACTCAAGGACAGAGGTCAGAGGTCACACAGGAAGTCAACAACACCGCTACGCCATTTTTATTTTGAAGCGTAGTTCTCCAGTTGTCTTCAAAATATTTACATGTACTTTGACTTTCATTTTGATGTGTCGTTCAATCTACTTGTGTTTGTTTGAAGTGTCATAAAGTTGACTTTTATTTGGAAGTGTTACAGAGTTGACTAAACACGATAACGTCCATCCATCCTTTTTCCGTATCCTCCTGACGGGTCGTGGGCGAGCAGGAGCCTATCGCAGCCAGCTTCGGGCGAGAGGCGGGGTACACCCTGAACCGGTCGCCAGCCAATCGCACGGCATGTAGAAACGAACAACCATTCGCACTCACATTCACACCTTTGGGCAATTTCGAGTCTTCAATCAACCTACCAACCACGCATGTTTTTGGGATGTGGGAGGAAACCGGAGTACCCGGAGAAAAGCCACGCGGGAACGGGGAGAACATGCAAACTCCACACAGGCCAGGCCGGATTTGAACCAGCAACCTCACAACTTTGAGGCAGATGTGCTCACCGGTCGTCCGACGTGCTGCCACACAATAACAATTCAAGCTAAAACCCAACTTCACATTTTAGACTAAAAGTCAATTAATACTTCAAAATAAAACAACTTCACACTTCAAGTCAACCTAACACATCAAAATAAAACTTCAGACCTCAAAATAAGTCACTTTATCACAAAAATAAAACTCAAAACTTCCTAAGTCAACTAAGTAACACTCAAAAATCAAATGAGAAAATGTAATGTTTTTTGTTCCCCCAACAGAGGAAGTGCCCTACTCCACCACCAAAGTCAACATTTCCTGTCTGCTCTGACCCCGCCCCCTGAGAGGCGCCAACGCTAACCCCGAATCTGATTGGATCACGAAGACATCCAAAACATTCTCACTCACAATGCAATTTGTTTTTAATTCATATTCATAATCATAATAATAATCTCTACTTCAGGTATTCCTCGTCTTTTGTTTTGAAAAGGTCAAATGACGTTTTGTGTTGTTTTGTGGGGTAAAAAAAAATGTCATTCCAAAATGTGATTTCCAAGTTTTCTGCTGAAAAACGTCGCCTTTGTCAAAAAAATTAAATGCAAAAAGTCAACAAAAAGTTCAAAGAGGACAAAATATTTTCTTCTTTGTTTTCATCCAAATAAATCGGTTAAAAGTCAAAAACACTTCTTCATTCGTCCCATTAAAATTGTGGACTGGTCGCCAGTAAGTCGTTACCGGGGCGTTCTGTCAAATGAAAACGCATCAACGATCACGTGATGTTTCCAAGGAAACAGGAAGTGGCAGTTGCCATGGTAACCATGGCGTTTGGACCGCTTAGATATGTAAAGAAATAAAATAAAATTGGCACATTTCGTTGTGATGGGGCGGCCCCTCGGCCAATCACATGCTGCTGTCCTGTAGGAGCGGCTCGATGTCGTCGGCGTCGCTGGCGGGTGTGGCCGGCGGGCTGGCGTCCTGGGCCCGCGCGGCGACGAGCCCGCCCGCGCCGCCGGACTTCCTGTCCGAGCACGTCGCGACGTCGCCGTCGGCCGGCGGCCGCTCTGGGATGAAGGCGGCAACAATGAGTGCAAAGACCACGGCGCAGGCGCCGAACAGGAACGGCGGCCCGGGAACACTCGACTTCTGCGGACGCACAACAACGTTTGCGTTTATTTCTCCATTGGCTTCATTGGCTTGCGTTTTGATTGGCTGAACTTCAAGCGCGTGGACGTGGATACTAGATTTTTTTTTGTCCAATTGGATTTCAGCCTCAATGCGTTGCCATGTCAACATAATCTGCCCGTCGTGCTTGATGAATGGACTTCTTTTGCCAATCACGTTTCAAATTCTTCCTCGTCGTTGATGTCAACACTTGTTCGTCCTCTGGTTGGTTGGACATATGCGAGTGCCCTTGTGTATCTTTATGACGGAGTGTGTGTGTGTGTGTGTACCTGAATGTGTTGCGTGTCGGGCCCTTGTGCAGACCGGACGTCGCTGAGCTCCACGTTGAAGAGGAAGAAGATGAACCCGTAGAGCGCGGGGCCCAAACCGTTGCACAGGCCCCGAATGCCCGTGATCATGCCCTGGACCACACCTACGCGCGCACACAAAGTGTTACAAACACACACACACAAAAACTCCCCCCCCCCCCCCCCGCGTCTCGGCTCAGAGACCTTGCTGGTCCGGGGCGGCGCTGCGCGAAACCAGCGCCGAGACAGCCGGGAAGGTGATGGATGACATGGCCGCCACCGTGCCCGCCGCCCACATCATCCTGGAAGACAGAAGAGCGGCACGGTTACCGTGGCGACGACGCGTGTCTACTTCCCGTTCGGAGCTGACTCACCAGGGTTCGGAACCGAAGGCGTACCAGGCCAGCTGCAGGAGCTGGAAGGTCAGACCCAGCAGGACCGTCTTCTTATTGCCCAACGTCCGCATCAGCATGCTCAGAACAAGAGTCTGACGCGCACACACGCACAGGGTTACAAGGACACACACACAAACACACATCCGCACACAAACTCCCACCTGTGCGATGATAGACAGGATGCCCACCATGGCGATGAAGGCGGCAATGGCGGCGGGAGAAAAGTCGATCACCTGAAGCACAACGAGGTGTCCGCTTGTTAGTGTGTGCGAGTGTGTACTCCTTGGCATGTGTCATTTTTGCTGTTGATGTGTTTGTGTGCATACGTGATTTGTAGTTGTTGGGTTGTGTGTGTCGTCTTTGATGCGTGTTTGTGTGTTGTGTATGAGTGCCTGCGTGTAGTTGGTTTGTGCGTGCGTGTGCATCGTGTACCTGTCTGAGGTAGAGGAAGAAGCTGGAGTACTGTCCCGCCTCGGGCAGGTAGGACAGGAAGACGGTGACGCAGATGAGCATGACGGTGGAGTCTCTGCCCACCCGACGCAGCGACTGCACAAACGACCACAACAACAACGCAAGCTGCCAATCAAAGTCCCGGAAGTCCGTGGCCCCCGCCCCGACTCACGGCAAAGGGGTCCGCCTGCTCCCAGGAGAGCGGGAAGCCCCAGCTGGTCAGCCGCATCTTGTCGGGCAGCGACTCGGGCACCACGAAGAAGACGAAGGTGATGTCGGCCACCGAGATCACCGTGGCGACCAGCACCACCAGGCTGTCTCCGTAGCGCGCCGACAGGTACGCCCCGATGGCGGGGCTCGTCACCAGGCTGGCGGCGAACGTCGCCGACACCTGAGGACACGCGCGTGAGGAAGCGCGGGTGAAGCGGCGGCGCGACGACGGCGTGCGGTTACCAGCCCGTACGCCGTGCTCCTCTGACGCTCGTCCGTGATGTCGGCCACGTACGCGAAGATCACGGAGAACGTCACGGCGAAGATTCCCGACACGGAGATCAGAGCAAAGTACCACCTGGGGACGCGCAAGGAAAACACGTCACGTGACACGCGCGTGAATGTCTGTCGTGAACTCTATGTGGGCGACGACGTGCACGTGGATGAACACGCATGTGCTGGATGACGTGCGTGAGCACAGGTACGTACTGTAAACGGAGGACATGTACTTGCGTGGTGACGTTTGTGCTTGACGACACGATAACCTAAATGTGCGCGCGTTACAAACGGATAACGTGGACGTGACAACGTATGTGGATAACGTACGTATATGAACGATGACGCGCGCTTGACCACGCGATAACGTCAAGCGCGTGATGACGTGGATGACATGCATTCGCGACATGGCCGATGCGAATGATATGCATGCGTGTGGATAACACGTGCATGCGTGACGATGTGTATCTGCATGCTGACGTATGTCCGTGCTGACGACATGCAGTACGTGTGACGTACTACATGCGCTTGATGACGTGTATCCGTACGCTAACAGGTGGATATAAAAGTCTACACACCCCTTTTTCAAATGCCATGTTTTTGTGATATAAAACAATGCGACCAAGAAAAATAAATTCTGAACTTTTTCCACCATTTATGTGACCTTCAATCTGTCCATTCAATTGAAACGTTGTTGCACAAGTGTGCACACCCTCTTATAACTGCTGCTGTCTGTGTTCACAATGAACCAATTGCATTCCAATTTCTGTTAAATGGGAATCAGCGCACATATGCCACCATTCAAAGTGCCTCTGATTAAACACATAAGTGTTCAGCTGTTCTAGTAAGCTCTTCCTGCCATTTTTTTGGCTTCCTAACCTTGGTTGCATCAGACCATGACAAATTTTTCCCACATAAATTTGGGAGATTTTTTTTTTTTTTTTTTTACAGTCCATCTTTTGATATCCACTGTATGTACCCGATGAAATGTTAATAGCATGTTTGTAAGTGAATGTGAGAAAGATCAAGCATGTTGCGGAATCATGCGCACACTCGACAAATGTCACACGAAACGCACATCACATGCTGACACGTATGTGCGTGATGAAAGCGGTGGACTCATTGAAGCATTTGTTGCTCCTTTGAGTGCAGCTGTGGATAAAAATTCCAAGCACACGTCTGTTTTTGTTCTCCTGGCTGAGGCTCACATGACACTCACGTGGCGCTCAGCAGGCCGGGCTCGCCGAGTGTGATGTCACGCAAAACGGCGCGGGCGTGCTCACCAGGGGCTGATCCTCATGAAGGGGATGGGCGCGCACGTGAAGAACACCGTCATCAGGAGGAAACACTTCCTCCCCCAGATGTCGGACAAGGCGCCGATCACGGGCGCCGACAGGAACGACAGGAAACCCTAAAACCCGCGAGTGCGCACGGACACACACACACACACACACAAATGGATAAATGGCCTCATACCAAGTGGAGAGACGATGATGATAATGAACAGGAAGTGGGTCATGACAACACAGGCAGTGACAGGAAGCGCACGCGCGCACACACACACACACACAAACTTGCACATGGATGCAGACACACATGCATGCACAAACACAAGCATGCATACCCACACATGCAAACACACACACAGGCACACAAAAAAACACAAGCATACACACAAATGGACAGGTACTAACGTTAGCGCAGTGGCCGAGCGCTCACCTTGACGCCTTGCACGAGTCCGTTCATCAAGAACGTATGCTGCGGAAACGTTTCGTGTAGAACCTGGAGAAAAACGACAACGACGTCTCCTTAGCATTTGAGCTTGGCCCGGCCGCACTAACGCGAGTGGGCGTGCCTCTCACCGTCAGCATGGGCGTGGTCAGCAGCCCCCAGGCGAAGAACTCTAGGAAGATGACGATGACGGCGTGCGTCACCCTGGCTCGGCCTCGCGCGTGCTGCCACAAAAACAACTTCCGGTCACTTCCTGTCTCATTGTGACCCACTTCTTCTTCTTTTCTTCTTTGACTTAGGAGCAAAAACTTGAGATACAAGAGCTGCATGGTGGCAGTGAACTCAACACTCAAAACTAAGAAAATTACACATTGTATTTAGAACAACACAACTTTGCCTTCTGCTAGCTTAATGCTAACGCACAATGCAAAACGCCATAAACGGGCTAACAAATAGCATTGATCCTCACAGTGTTACAACCTTTCAAGCCACGGATATTTGAACACAAACGGCTTGAAAGCAAAGCGGGAAAATCCACAACTCAACTTGTATTTACGGTTTCCCTGAATAGAGGGGTATAGCTTGCCCAAAAAATTGCAAAAATAGGTGAATCTGCCACACAGGCATATATTCTTTATTCTCTCTGAAAACCAACGAATATTACTGCAATTTACTAAGTCACTT
The DNA here is from genome assembly GCF_024500385.1 of Phyllopteryx taeniolatus. Classification (NCBI taxonomy): domain Eukaryota; kingdom Metazoa; phylum Chordata; class Actinopteri; order Syngnathiformes; family Syngnathidae; genus Phyllopteryx; species Phyllopteryx taeniolatus. Next base: position 32,959,069 of record NC_084504.1, on the reverse strand, counting down.
TCAGTACAGTAGATGTGAAACTCTTCTTCGTTCATGTCATGATTGCATTATACTGCCCCCGGTGGCCAAGTCTCACACACCAGAACGAGCCGCTATTAATTCATCACGTTTCCCAAACTCTTTAATTCTTTACATTCTCCTTATGTTATTACTGTATGTTTTATAAAGTAGATATTATATATAAAACATACAGTAATATAAGCAGAATTCAAAGTATATATATATATATATATATATATATATATCCATACATCCATTTTCTGAGCCGCTTATCCTCACTAGGGTCGCGTTTCATGCATGTTTTTGGGATGTGGGAGGAAACCGGAGTGCCCGGAGAAAACCCACGCAGGCACGGGGAGAACATGCAAACTCCACACAGGCGGGGCCGGATCGAACCCCAGTCCTCAGAACTGTGAGGCAGACCAGTCGATTACCGTGCTGCATATATATATATATATATATATATATATATATATATTCCCTTATTTCAAAAACATGTTACAAAACCTTTTATTTTTTTATTGGATGTGATTACTTTTTTTCAGACTGATACCAGTACGATTATGAGTCCTTGAGTCTTGAGTCCTCACCAATACCTAGTGATGATACAACTAGTACTTTTGATTATTATTATTATTATTATTAATCAGTTTACATAACATTTCAATTTCCACAATGACAGCTAATTGTGAACAAAGACATTTCTTTCTTTTTGACACACATGATTCTCCACCACAGCAGTGTAGCGCCAGCTACTGGCATGGAGGACTTACTGGATGTCAGATTTGTTCTCCTTAAGTATGGGTGGCCGGTATCGGCAGCCTTCACGAGTACCCGATACCTCGAAATAAGGCCGTTATGGGCCCGATGCGATGCCTGCTACCGGCAGTCGCTCATCCCTAGTTTTTGGGGGAGGCTGGAACGGATTAATGGCCTTTCTAATCACTTCACTGGAGACAGATGATTTGAGATACACGTGTTTTGTGGTACGAGCGGAACAGCTCGTATCTCAAGGCACCAGTGGACTCAAAAGTGGATATTTGGTATTGATCGATCGTGTGGCGCGTTCAAGTTAGCGTTTAGCTTCTCCTCCGGCAATGACGTCAGCGGCGAGGGTGAAAAAGCAGGAAGTGATTTGAACCGCTTGTTTGTTTACATTGTTAATGAACCCAAAATGTATCAAAGATGCTCGCAGCTCGTCAGTTAACTTGACATGACGTTTGCTCAGGAAAAAGAGAAACACTAAAGGGACGACTTTGGAACGAATCAACCTCATCTCTCCAGTCGTTCGTCTTTCCCTGTAAACTGCGTTTTCTTAGCCGCCATTGTTGCTGGCGCCCACTGATGCTAACGTTAGCCCCCGATGCTAAGCTAAAGGGCTCACCGAGCTCCGGGCCAGCATGATGTCGATGTCGATGTCGATGTCGGCGGCCTCGGGCCTCCCCGCGATCATCTCACATGTTGGAGCATGGCCGCCTTGCGGTGTCTGCCTCTCAAGTTCCAGCCTCGTCCCGTATTTGCAGCCGCTCGGGTCGACTTGACGAAACGTCGGTTTTTCTCACTCGGCCATCCCGGAAGTGCGGTGCCACTTGGCCCACGGGACTCGGCCCGAGATAGTCGCGGGTTGAGTCCTAATGCTGGCCAAGTCAGTAACGGTCACAATGAACTTTCATTGTGTGAGACAAAAATGCAAGGCAACTTGAGTTTTCTCTTCTTTCAGCCGGATGTCATCTCGTGGTGTCCTCACGAGAGTCAAAACGAACGCACTTCGTAATAGCGGCCAGTCCTACGGCATGTTTCGCCACCTAACTGTTCCCAGATCAGCTCGACGTTGTCCATAATGGTCTCCATCGCACATCAACCACGATTCTTCTGACTCCGGGTCAGCTCGTACCGCAGTGGTGCTCGTTGAAGTAGCGATAGCAAAGAAAGTTGTCACGTTATCATGTGACAACGCTGCCAGGGGAAGCCTCGCCAACTGTAGTTGGTTTAAAAAAATAAAAATACAAATAAAAATTAAAAAAGTATTGCACTGGATTTAGAAAGTCCGGTGGTGTAGCGGTCCACTCGCCTGACATTGGTGCGAGGAGCGTGGGTTCAGTTCCCAATCCGTGACAGTGTGAATGTGTGTGCGAACGTTTGTCCGCGTGCGTCTATATGTGCCCCCCAGTTCAGGGCGTAGTCCGCCTTTCGCCCGAAGTCAGCTGCGATATGCTCCGGCGCCCCGAATAAGCGCTGTTGAAAATGGATGGATGGATATCGAAAAAAACCAAACAAACAGATTGACCGCATCGCTACAATCTTTGTGAAATGATGTGTGATATGTTTTAAATGGCGGCCGACCAGTTAGCACATCCGCCTGACAGTCCTGAGGTTGCAGGTTCAAATCCCGGCCCCGCCTGTATGGCGCTTGCATGTTCTCCCCGTGCCCACGTGGCTTTTCTCCGGGCACTCCGGTTTCCTCCCACATCCCAAAAACATGCATGCTAGGGTAATTGGTGACTCTAAATTGCCCGTAGGTGTGAATGTGAGCGCCAATGGTTGTTTGTTGCTATGTGCCCTGCGATTGGCTGGCGACCAGTTCAGGGTGAACCCCACCTCTCGCCCAGAATCGGATGGGATAGGCTCCAGCACTCGCGCGACCCTTGTGAGGATGAGCGGCTCACAAAATGGATGGATGGCTTTTTTTCACGCACCACTAGTGGTACTTGGACCACTTGTATAGAAGATGGGGGTTGATGGAATTAACCAGCGCCACCATCTGGAGAGTCATTTAAAAACATCAAACCCTAACGCTAACATGTATGCTGTCATACAACCAATAGACAAATTGCAAAGTAACAAAAAAAGTAAAATGAGTCTTCATTAACTGTCTACGTTATCCTTCACTGAAATTGTCATAAATTGCCATAAAAAATAGTCAACCTAAGCAAGTCACCATAGCAACCATCGGGCGGGTGGTGGGGGGTGCAGTAGTAGGCGGGGTTTCCGAGGATCCCAGCGAGCCCATTACTATATATACATATAGGCAGCGTTAACTTTTACATAAGCGAGCGAAATACGTTATGGAATCAATCAATTCAACGAATGCATGTTTTTGGGATGTGGGAGGAAACCGGAGTGCCCGGAGAAAACCCACGCAGGCACGGGGAGAACATGCAAACTCCACACAGGTGGGGCCGGGGATTGAACCCGGGTCCTCAGAACTGTGAGGCTGACGCTCTAACCAGTCGTCCACCGTGCCGCCGCAACACAATCTAACCCATGTGTCAAAAGTGAAGGAAAACATGCCTGCTTGAATGTGTGCTTGCCAACGTTACCCGACGCCTATTAATTACGATGATTTTAAAGAATATGACGTGGTCACAATAAAATGCTAAATCAATGCTGAAAATAACATCATATTCTCCCATTTTGGCCTTTAAAGTGCTCGATTCACAAACAGGCACTGTAGTAGTCAGCTTTTCGCGTGAGGGTCCTTTCGGTTTTGTAGGCGCCGAACGGAGCTACACAAAAAACAACAACAACAAGAGCCAAAAAGCGATAGTTTATTTTTGGGGGTGTTTTTCCCCCCTCATTTTTATTTGTTTACATTCGGACACACGGGGTGTGTGTGAATTTAGCAATTTCCCATGGCTTCCACCGCCGCTTTGCTGTCGTCCGCGGTGGATTACTACAACGACGAAGAGGAGCTCGACAGCGTGGACGACGACGACGAGCGGAGCTTCAGAGGGAGAGACTCGGAAGAAGGTAAAGAAAGAAAACTACGAGGAAAAACAACAACACAGCCTGGGCTCGCTCGGATGACCTACTTTCAGTTTGGCTCAACTAGTGCGTCTAATCTCATCTTCTTTCTTGCTGTGTAATGACGAATAGTATGTTTAGAAGTGTGTTCGAGGAGCTTGATCAATATCGCGATGGAGCACGCTAGTGCTAACAATCGAGTATATATTTAGTTAATAATCATAATAATTGAGGTAGAACCACGTTTTAACATGGCTGTTTAGTCTATGTGGCTACATGACGTAACAACACGTTGACGTCTTCCTAAATCTTTGAATTAATGTTCAATTTAAATGACACGCGCATCGAAACCGACTTTTTAAACGATAGCTCAATTATCTATTAGTGCAAACTGAGGCAGACGCACGCGGTGAAAACGTCCGGCCACTAGAGCAGAGCGCTGCCCCCCCTCCCTCTTTTGCTTTTTCCTTTTTTTTTTTTTTTTATAACAACACTCATTCATTCCAATGAGACGCGACGACATTACACAGAAAGGCGAAAAAAGAGACGCGGCGACTACAACAACGATGACAGCCATCCCAGGTTCGCTTTCAGAACTTCACACGTTTGCCACAATGGCGTGTCTAGTGTCGCTTTTTAATCGCGATTATATGCCCCCCCCCCCTTTCCACTGTCCTCAAAACAGCTGACTGAGCTAACTTGAGCTAGCACTCGCTTTGTGCTACCTTCTGAAATAAAAACGTCATAAAATGGGAAAGCTGCTGTGTCAGTTCCGCGACGCCCGGCCGGGATCACTTAGCCGAGCCGACTGACACCGGTTGGCTTTATTTGAAAGAAGGACACAAAGAAAAAGAAAGAAGCCGTGGACAAGTTCGATAGCCGGGCGGTCGGTCGGTCGGTCGGTCGGCCGGCTATCTGCTTTTCCTCTTGTCCATGCGGCAAAGGAAGTATTAGCCACCTTGTCACTTCCGGTTTCAAATGAGAGGCGAAGGAGCCGAGGACGAGGGTTCACGGCCTCCTGCGTGCGTTCGAGTGCCACGCACGAGCCATCGTGTCTGCAGACATGGCAGACATGGTGCAGAAACTTGGCAAGTTCATGGCGCTCACTTGTCGTCCTGAACCACAAACCCGTCAATAATTGGAGCCCATTATACTTGCCAGGAGTTTTGTCTTTGCAGATTTGATTTTAAATGTTAACGTGTGGGTCCGGTCACACTAGCGGGGATTGGATTATTTTGTTCATATCGTCCGATCTCGATTTTTATCACCATTTCGTAACATTATTATTTGTTTTAAAAATGTTTTTAAAGCATCTGCACTGAAAACTGAAGAAGCTAGAGAGTCGTTCAACATTTTTGTTGACAACACTCCTCATAGTCAATATTTAAAACGGTGACCCCAACATGATAGTGGCATATGAAGGAAATGAGGGGAAACAATTTTCATTTGACAGTGCAACAAATGTAGAAAAATATAACAACAGTGCACTAGTTTGGAGTCCTGAGTATTTTTGGTGGTACAAGATAGAAAATAAACAAGCTGCCCCGTCTGGGATAATGAAGACACCTTGGATTGTAAACATTTTCATTCTCCAGTTATTGTTGATTGTATTAATTCTATTTTCAAATGTGCATCGTCTTTCAGAACAATACAAATATATATATATATATATATATATATATATTTTCTCTCTCTCGTGGGTGAGGTATACCTATGATGAAAATTACAAGCCTCTCTTTCATCTTTTTAAGTGGGAGAACTTGCAGAATTGGTGGCTGACTAAATACTTTTTTGCCCCACTGTGTAGGATACTTTTGAGGTGCAACAATTAATCGATTTTAACAACAGCTAATCAATTATTAAATCAATTTACAACAATTTTGATCAGCCATTAATCGATGAGACCTTGTTTAACTTAAACGTGTCCAAATGCAAACATTTTCAGCCTCTCAACAGTAAATATTCAATTTCTATAGACCTCCATGAAAGCATCTTTCGTGTTTAATTCGAAATCAACACTTTTGCCGATTTTCTGACATGTCACGGACCAAACGAGTTTGTGCATTTTCTGCACTCTAATTTTCAAATAGTTTTTGAATAAAGGGCCAAGTTGAAATAACGGTTAACTTGAAATAAGTTATACAATTCCGTCCGTACACTACAAAATGCAGTTTTTGCTGACAGGCAAAATAAAGCGGCGATTTTGAGAGAGGAAAAAAAGTTGTCCTCTTGATGCCCAAAACACTTACGAAGATGAAACAAAAACCAAGTTACGGACCGTACTGTGGGTTATCCCACCCTAATACAAAAGCAACTGGCAGGATCCACCAGGGAGGCAGGTGGGGGGCTGGAAAAACCTGTTTGCCGGATGACCCCCTGCCGCAAATCAACTATTTTGCAGAGCATAATTTGCAATCAGGTCAAAGTGTTGTCCTCAGCGTTTGCTTGAAAATATTATCTCCACGCGGCAAATGTAGCTTTTACGCCATCTGCTGGGAAGGTTTATTATGTCAGGCTTGTGACGTGGTATCGGTGTCGTAGTATCGGAGCATTTTTATCAGTATCGGCGCATGGCTGCGTCGTATTGGGGAACGGCCTGATCTGTTCTGGAAAGTATTACAAGCTGTGCTTCTCCCGTTACAAGTTGAATGTTTTTTTTTTTTTTTTTTTTCCTTCTCCCGTCGTTGTCCTTGCAGACACGGAAGACGCTAGCGAAACGGACCTCGCCAAGCACGACGAAGACGACTATGTGGAAATCAAAGAGCAGTACGTCTTGAGCTTGAACTATTTTCAAGGTGTTTGTGATGGACGTACTGGAGGATATCACCTCCTGTGTGTGTGTGTGTGTGTGTGTGTGTCCGTTACAGAATGTACCAGGACAAGCTGGCCTCTCTGAAAAGACAACTGCAGCAGTTACAAGAAGGTGCCGTTGGGCTTCTAGCTATGCTAGATGCGAAATGCTAATCTGAGTGCACGAAGTTGTTCATTTGTTGAAGTAAAATTTTTTCCAATGTCCCTGCTGTTTGGGCAGGCACGCTACAGGAGTACCAGAAGAGGATGAAGAAGTTAGATCAGCAATACAAAGAGAGGCTGCGAAACGCAGGTGAGGAATGAGGACGGCCTACTTGACACTTTTATACAGCCTTTTTTTTTTTTTTTTTTTTGTGGTCTCCAAAGATCTTTTTAGCTAAAAAATGTACAATTTTATTCCCCTAAAATTACAACTTTTAATTTTCAAAATATATAAAAATAATAAAATAGTTTATTCTTGTAATATTACCGGATTTGTCTCGAAATGAACAAATTTACCACTTTAAATCTTGAAAATATACAACTTTATTCTGGTAGGTTTTTGACTTTTTTTTAAAAACGTTTTACTTATTTTCTTAAAAATAAAAAAAAAATAAAAAAATCTCAAAATATATTATTCCTGTAACTTTACTACACTATCTCGAAAATAAAAAAAATTCCCTTTTAAAAGACTGCATGGGTTTTCTCCGGGTACTCCGGTTTCTAACCCGGATCCAGCATACCCGCGACCCGAGAGAGGCGAACCGGTGTAGAAAATGGATGGATAGACTTGAAAGATGATAGCTTTTTATCTTGAAATTAGGGATGTCAGAAAATTTAAAATGTCAGAAAATGAATAAAACCGATCTTTTTCACCCAATCTCGATCAGCTAAAAATAACGTGATCGACCCCGATTTTTGATCGCTTGACATATACCTCCTTGAAATTATACCTATTTTTTAATCAACAATTTGACTTCTGTCTCCAAAATATAATTTTTTTAGGCTCTTGAGATTGCCTTTTTTCTCTTAAAAATAGACAGCTATTCTCGTAAGATTAAAAATTTCTAGATTCAATTATATGAAATAATTCTTGTAAGAGTTGCACTTTTTTTCCTCTCAATATATACTACTTGTGAAACTTTTTTTTCTCTCAGAAATATACTTTCTTCCTTGAACAGTCAACTTTATTCCTCAAAAATGTAAAACTTTTTATAACAAAAAAGCTATGCCCCCGCCTCCTAATATACAACTTTATTCTCGTAATATTATATCGCTAAATGACGCATATGAAGTATAATGTTGTAGAAGTGACATACTACTACTACTAATAATGATGATGATGATGTTTTTGTTTGTCCTTTGCAGATCTCTTTCTCCAGCTGGAGGTGAGTTAGCTTGTGAATAGTCAAACATCACAAATCACTGTAACTTTGTATTATTATTTTTTTTAAACTTTGCACTTGGCCATGACTTGCATGCGTCACGTTCAGACAGAGCAGGTGGAGAGGAACTACATCAAAGAGAAGAAGGCGGCGGTAAAGGAGTTTGACGACAAAAAGGTGGAGCTGAAGGAGAACCTCATCGCCGAGCTGGAAGAGAAGAAGAAGATGATCGAGAACGAGAAGTTAACCATGGAACTCACGGGCGGTAAGGCTTTTCCGAAAATCTCTTTTGTCAAACGGCAGATTTAGATTTAAAAAAAAAAAATAATTTCATCAGATTCCATGGAGGTCAAGCCCATCATGACCCGGAAGCTGAGGAGAAGACCAAATGACCCCGTGCCAATTCCGGACAAGAGACGAAAGCCAGCGCCTGATATCCTTTATGATGTACACACTGCCTCGTGTGGTGGAGTTGCACAACTGCAAAGAGTGCCAGCTGTCTATGTAATAAATGTATTAATTAGTTTTATTTAGAAATGTGACTTCTGTTGTATTATTTACTTTGTTAGTTTTGAAAAATGATATACACTGCATATCGAGTGCAAATTGAATTTTACATTTTACTTGAAGTAATTAAAAAAACAACATGCATTCATAAATACTTTCGATTTGAAGTTCAGTGTCAGTTTTACAGATGCCACATCTAAAAATATATTGTCCAGTGTTACTGACTTTTTTCGGGATGTGAGCCGTCGTTCCACGAAACTAGCATCGATGTTGCAGTTTGATGGAGCAACACATGTAGACAGACCGCATAACAATGCTCACAGGCATGTATTCTTTGTCTGCGAAAAACGACTCATATTACTGCGCCACTGTATATACAAGCAAAACACGTCATATTCAAACTTATTTATTCGGAATCTTTACACATACGGTAACTGTGATTAAAATTGTTGTTGTTTCCAAAGACGTTTGATTGTTAATTTTTTCAGCGTACCTTAACTCTTCACACCACAGCTCAATTATCTGCTAACAGACGACCAAATCATGGAAGATCTCCGAACGTTAAATAAGGTTAATATTTTAATTATTTAAAAAAAAAGTTGTGTTGAGCCATTTTGTGTTTGGTTAAATGCCTTGTCTTGTGTTTGCAGCTCAAGTCGCCGAAACGAGCAGGTACGACTCGACTCCCACAAGGACACGCATCTAACTTGGAGAGGGGGCGTGGTGAAAAAAAGTTGTTGGCGGGATTCAGCATTTAAAAAAACAACAAAAAACGTTTTATTAATACATAGTTTAAACCTTATAGACACCAAGATATGATTCCAATTGCCTATTGATGCCACAGGATGGCGGCAAAGCACTACTTTCCTATTAGACAGGGTTATGAGCTGACTGAATTACTCCTCCCCTCACTTCAACTTAGTTCCTTGGCACCAAGATGCAACACAATGGCATGTTTGTATTCGACAGGGCTAGGCCCTGACTAAATAAAGCTCCTCTCCCCACTTCAACATAGTTCTTTGGCACAAAGATGGTACCGAAGCACAACTTTTGTCTCCTCAACTCCAACAAAGTTTCCTGGGAGCAAAATGCCACATGTAGGCGGCGAAGCAGTTCCTTTGTCTAAATGAAGCTCCTCAACATAGTTCAAGATACCACAAGATGGCGTCAAAGAATGATGTTTACATTAGACAGGAGTATGGCCTGACTAAATGATGCTCTTCCTCTCAGGCCAACATAGTTCCTTGGCACCATCTTGGTGGAACTTTTATATTACAACCCCAATTCCAATGAAGTTGGGAGGTTGTGTTAAACATATAAAAACAGAATACAATGATTTGCAAATCATGTTCAACCTATATTTAATTGAATACACTACAAAGACAAGATATTTCATGTTCAAACTGATCAACTTGATTGTTTTTAATCAAATAATAATTAACTTAGAATTTGATGGCTACAACGCGTTCCAAAAAAGCTGGGACAGGCTCATGTTTCCCACTGTGTTACATCACCTTTTCTTTGAACAACATTCAATCAACGTTTGGGAACTGAGGACACTCATTGTTGAAGCTTTGGAGGTGGAATTCTTTCCCATTCCTGCTTGACGTACAGCTTCAGCTGTTCAACAGTCCGGGGTCTCCGTTGTCGTATTTGACGCTTCATAATGCGCCACACATTTTCAATGGGAGACAGGTCTGGACTGCAGGGAGGCCAGTCGAGTACCCGCACTCTTTTACTACAAAGCCACGCTGTTGTAACACGTGCAGAATGTGGTTTGGCATTGTCTTGCTGAAATAAGCAGGGGCGTCCGTGAAAAAGACGTCGCTTGGATGGCAGCATATGTTTCTCCAAAACCTGTACGTACCCTTCAGCATTAATGGTGCCTTCACAGATGTGTAAGTTACCCATGCCATTGGCACTAACACATCCCCAAACCATCACAGATGCTGACTTTTGAACTTTGCGTCCATAACAGCCCGGATGGTTCTTTTCCTATTTGGCCCGGAGGACACGACGTCCACAATTTCCAAAAACAATTTGAAATGTGGACTCGTCAGATCACAGAACACTTTTTTTTACACTTTACATCGGTCCATCTTAGATGAACTCGGGCCCAGAGAAGCCGGCGGCGTTTCTGGGTGTTGTTGATAAATGGCTTTTGCTTTACATAGTAGAGTTTAAGGTTGCACTTACAGATGTAGCGCCGAACTGAATTTACTGACATTGGTTTTCTGAAGTGTTCCTGAGCCCATGCGGTGATATCCTTTTCACATTGATGTCGGTTTTTGATGCCGTGCCGCCTGAGGGATCGAAGGTCACGACGGGCATTCAATGTTGGTTTTGGGCCTTGCCGCTTCCATGCAGTGATTTCTCCAGATTCTCTGAACCTTTTGATGATATTATGGACCGTAGATGACGAAATCCCGAAATTTCTTGCAATTGTACGTTGAGGAACATTGTGCTTAAACTGTTGGACTATTTTCTCACGCACTTGTTCACAAAGAGGTGAACCTCGCCCATATTTGCTTGTGAATGACTGAGCAATTCAGGGAAGCTCCTTTTCTGCCCAATCATGGCACCCACCTGTTCCCAATTAGCGTGTTCACCTGTGCGATGTTCCAAACGTGTTTGATGACCATTCTTCAACTTTCTCACTCTTTTTTGCCACCTGTCCCAGCTTTTATGGAACGTGTTGCAGCCATAAAATTCTTAAGTTCATGATTATTTTCTAAAAACAATCACATTTATCAGTTTGAACATGAAATATCTTGTCTTTGTAGTGTATTCAATTAAATATAGGTTGCACATGATTTGCAAATCATTGTATTCAGCTTTTATTTATGTTTAACACAACGTCCCAACTTCATTGGAATTGGAGTTGTTGACAGTGCTCTGGCCTCACTAAATGAAGCTCCTTCCCTCACTTCAACATAGTTCCTTGGCACCAAGATGCCACAAGATGGTGCCAAAACACTACTTTTGTCTAAATAACAGGTGTGAAACTGGTGGCCCGAGGGCCAGATCCGGCCCGCTACATCATTTTATATGGCCCGCGAAAGAAAATCGTGCGTCGACTTCGTTTCTTGCGAAAATATAAAATTTGCAACTTGACTTCACTTGTATTAACATTAAGAAATTGAATAATGAATAATTATATGAGTTGATAATTCATTTACAGGGGTTCACAGTCATAACTGCCCTCCGAGGGAAGTCATAACTACGATGTGGCCCGTGACAAAAATGATTTGGACACCCCTGGTCTAAATGAAGCTCCTCGACTCAATAGAGTTCCCTGACCCCAAAGTGCCACAAGGCGGCGGCAAAGCACTACTTAAGTCTAAACGAAGCTCCCCAACCGACCTCAACATCGTTGCTTAGATGAAAAAAGATGGCGCCAAAGCACTACTTTTAATATTAAACAGGGCTATGGCCTGACTAAATGAAACCCCTCCCCTTATGCCAACACAGTTCCTTGGCACCAAAACAAAACATGTACATTAGACGGGTTTGCGCTCACTCCTGAACATCGGAGGCCTTTACTTGTATGGTATACAGGAAATACAGTGGTGTGAAAAAGGGTTTGCCCCCCTTCCTGATTTCTTATTTTTTCGCATGTTTGTCGCATTTAAATGTTTCCCATCATCAAATCAATTTAAATATTAGTCAAAGACAACACAAGTAAACACAAAATTCAGTTTGAAATGGTTTTTATTTTTCAGGAAAAAGATAACTGTGGTTTATCATACCTGAGTTGAATGAATTTGTCCAGGCACTCCCAGGCCCGATACTGCCACACCTGTTCTCAGTCAAGGAATCACTTCAATAGGATCGGCCTGACAAAGTGAAGTAGACCAAAAGATCCGCAAAAGCTAGACATCATGCCGTGATCGAAAGAAATTCAGGAACAAATGAGAAAGTGTCAGTGTGGAAAAGGTTATAAATCCATTTCTAAAGTGGCGGGACTGCAGCAAACCACAGTGAGAGGCATTATCCGCAATTGGCGAAAACAAAACAACACAAACCTTCCCAGGAGTGGCCGGCCGACCACAATTACCCCAAGAGCGCAGCGACGACTCATCCGAGAGGTCACAAAAAGACCCTGTCACAAAATCCAAAGAACTGCAGGCCTCACTCGCCTCAGTTCAAGGTCAGTGTTCATGACTCCGGCAGAAAAAAAGAGAATAGCCTGCATGGCAGGAGTTCCAAGATGAAAACCATTGCTGGTTTGACTTTTGGGAATATACTCCGGTGTGTGTCCCATTACATCTGGCATCGAAGTAACGGCGCGTTTCAGAAAAAGAACATCGTACCAACAGTAAAATATGGTGGTGGTAGTGTGATGGTCTGGGGCTATTTTGGAAGACTTGCTGTGATAAATGGAACCATGATTACTGCTGTCTACCAAGTCATCCTGAAGGAGAATGTTTGTGACCTCCAGCTGAAACGAACTTGGGTTCTGCAGCAGGGCAATGACCCAAAACACGCCAGCAAGTCCACCTCTGAATGGCTGAAGAAAAACAAAAGGAAGACTTTGGAGTGCCCTAGTCAAAGTTCTGACCTGAATCCTATTGAGATGCTGCGGCATGATCTTAAAAAGGCGCTTCGTGCTTCGGATTGGGTATCGTTGGAATTTGAGCGATTCCGATTCTTTTAGGGGGCTGGGTCAAAAACGTTTGTATGGTTTAAATAAAGGGTGTCCAAATTATGACTATCCATTTTCTTAGCGAAAATGAACATTTGACTTGACTGTATCAATGTCAAACCTATGAACTAAAAGGCGATGTGTGTGCAACTAACCCAATTGACTTCATATTCATTAACTAGCATTGTTTAAATAGTTATTTGCGACTGTGTAATCGGCGGCACGGTGGACGACTGGTTAGAGCGTCAGCCTCACAGTTCACATGTTCACTCCGGTTTCCTCCCACATCCCAAAAACATGCATGAATTGGAGACTCTAAATTGCCCGTAGGCATGACTGTGAGTGCGAATGGTTGTTTGTTTCTATGTGCCCTGCGATTGGCTGGCAACCGGTTCAGGGTGTACCCCGCCTCCTGCCCGATAACAGCTGGGATAGGCTCCAGCACGCCCGCGACCCGCGTGAGGAGAAGCGGCTCAGAAAATCGATGGACTGTGTAATCATGTCAAATGGTTGCTATGTGCAAGTTTTAACTTGACTTCCTGTTTTAAGCATGTAGGCTTTTATTTTGAAGGGTACGTACCAGAACTCAGCCCAGCCCCTTCTTAGGTTTTTCACTTTTTCCACACCGGTCCAGCTAGGTTTTTCTATTTTTTTCTCCCTTAAAAATAAAAAAACATTGAAAAAATGTATGTTGTCTTTGACTAATATTTAAATTTGTTTGATGATGGGAAACAACAAGTGTGACAAACACGAAAAATCAGGAAGGGCGCAAACACTTTTTTCACCACACTGATTCTGGTAAACGTGTTTTCCTGTCTAACGCCGTGCGCCCGCCTCCCGCAGTGTCGCCGTCGTCTCCGGAGCACGTGCCCTCCGCGCCCATGGAGTACCCGGCGCAGCGCTTCGAGGCTCGCATCGAGGAGGGGAGGCTCTACTACGACAAGAGATGGTGCGTCCTCGACTGCAGCTCGAAAAGTTTGCGATAGGAAACTCTGTAGGAATTTTTATATGGTGGATCTCCTTGAGAATTCTCTAAAATGTCCTCTGAAAATGTCTGCGTCGTGGTTCAGGAGTAGGGAACGAGTGAATTATCGGATTCCGATTGGTCCATTCTACATTGTTATTCAAAGTCCACTAAGAAGCCTTTAAGTCGGGAGCAGAATATTTACTGTTCAAAGGCTGAAATTCCGACAATTTCAACTTCAATAAGGTCTGTAAATGATTAATCCATTATCAAAATAGTTGTTTCATGAATTTGATTAGTTGTTACACTCCTAACTGCAATGATCTGGTCTCAATTTATTCCCAAATGTACGTTTTTTTTAAACAACTAGCACGATCCAAAAGCCACTCACAATTTAAGTAATATTAATATTTGTGTTTTAGCAAAGCAAAGCCATTTTATTTATATAGCGCACTTCATACACAAGGTAACTCAATGTGCTTTACATGATTAAAAGCATTTAAAAATAAAGAAAAAAACAACAACTTTTTGCAGCATTTTGAATGAGCGGCCGCTGTTTAATGCTCTTTTTCGGGAGTCCAGTCAGAAGACCATTACAATAGTCAAGTCTACTTGAGATAAAGGCACAGATGAGCTTCTCCTGGTCTGCTTGACACATGCAAGCCTTCACGCTGGATATGTTCTTCGGATGGTAGAAGGCAGTTTTAGTAATTGATTTGATATGACTATTGAAAGTCAGGTCGGAATATATCAGAACACCAAGGTTTGGGACTTGATCTTTGGTTTTTAAAGAGCGTGACGTCAGGTATTCACTAACAGCAATCCTCTTTTCTTTATTGCCAAAAACAATTATCTCAGTTTAATTGAAGACAATTTTGGCTCATCCAGATATTTCTCCGTTTTCGACAGCGACACAAAACCTCAATTGATCTGTAGCCATCTGGAGACGCTGCTAGATATAACTAACTGTGTGTCATCTGCATAGCTATGACAGTCAAAATTCAAGTTCTGAAGAATTTGACCCAAGGGTAGCATATACAGGCCCTGACCCTTGAGTGACCCCAGAGTTCATTGCCATTCGATGAGATTGAACACTTCCAATGGTTACAAAAGAACTCCTTTCCTCCAGGTAGAACCTGAACGACTTTAAGGACTGTTCCCTTTAGTCCTACCCACGTTTCCAACCTGTTCAGCAGTGTATTATGAGCTAACATGTCAAAAGCCGCACTGAGGTCCAACAAGACCAGAATTGACACCTTCCCTCAGTCAGTAGTCAACCTTATATCATTTAGCGCTTTGATAAGAACAGATTCTGTACTGTGATGAGTTCGGAACACTGATTGAAATTTGTCAAAAAGTCCATTTAAGTTCAAGAAATTGCTGAGTTGATTAACAAAAACTTTCTCAACAATCTTGGCTATGAAAGGGAGATTTGAGATTTGAATAGCATCACGATTCACTGTTCAAACTGTTAGTGTTGCACGTGTCTGCCACCTTATTTTCCTAAAAAGAAGACAAACGTTTTCTGTTATGCTTTCCTAAAAAGAAAAAGTGAAAACGGTTGCTGTTTTTATCTGTTCCTGTTTATATTTGCATTTTGTTCCTAAACCGAAACATGGACTTCAAACCAAGGTAGAACCGTGATTTTTTTGGTGTACCGTTATACATTTATGTAATCAGGTCATAAAATGAGTATTTTATACGGACACCCCTGTCTTAAGTCATCATTTCCAGACCATTGAGATGAGATTGGATCATTTCCTGTCGCGTGCTGCTCGTAGTCACCACTGGATGGCAACATTTCAGCGTCCATGGCAGCCGCTTTTAAGTAAAATCGTTTTGGGTCACTCACACAATTTGACGTATTTCACCCAAAATTGGTTGTATATGCATGCGATTGTTGAAAACTTTAAGGGTCTCTTAGAACTGTCCTCATATTTCGTTAGCCTAGTAATTTCCTGGGTCATTTTTAATGTCTGTGGAAAACAAGAAAAACAATTCAACAGATAAGAAGAGCCCAGTTCCCTCAAGTTAACATTTACGGATTACCATGACCTGGATGACATAATAATAATAATAAAAATAAAAATAAAAAAAACACAATTGTTAACAAGCACATTGTTTTTTTTTGTTAATTGGTATCATGAAAGTAAGTTAAAAATGACCTAGGCAATTATGCTTTTAGGCTAGCAATTGGTGATGGTGCCACGAGTGCTCTTCCAAGGCAACATTTCACATATATTTGTATTTGTTTGTGTGTGAGTGCGAATGGTCGTTTGTTTCTAAGTGCCCTGCGATTGGCTGGCGACCGGTTCGGGGCGTACTCCGCCTGCCGCCCGGCAATAGCTGGGATAGGCTCCAGCAGCCCGCGACCCGAGTGAGGAGAAGCGGTAAAGAAAATGGACGGATTTGATCGAATGTTCCACTTCCCTCTGACAGTTTGAGGCGAGGAAAAAAAAGACTTCTGTTAAGAACATCATGACAAATGTGCCCACCCAACGATAAATCAATAGCACAGGACTGATTGTCCAATTATCTACCACGTCTTTGTCCACTGATGCAGTTCATTTTTCCTCATGATGACAACGAGAAAGCAGTTTTTAAAAAAAAAAAAAAAAAAAAAAAGAAGAAGATGAAGATGCACCTCAGCTCAGAGCATGGAAACAATTTTTGAGTGTATTTTGTAACTCCATGTTTTACTAATATTGTACAATACAGTGGAATTAAATGTATTGATTTGTAGATTTTTTGGGGGCGAGGGGGCGGCTATCCCTTGTATTTGCAGGAAAAACTATTTGTTTTCATAATTTTTGTGGTAAAATAAGCGTATAAATGTCCAAGCAGCGAATGAGTTAAAGGCCTTTGTGCTTTGTGTGTGTGTGTGTCGTTGTCGTCCTCATCGCCCCCCCCCCCCCAACCCCCCTTAGGTACCACAAGAGCCAGGCCATCTATCTGGAGTCCAAAGACAACACCAAGATCAGTTGTGTCATCAGCTCGGTGGCCACCAACGAGGTGGGCGCTCCTTCCCGTGACCCCGCCGGTCGGATGGCGTCTTTTGGTTTTAATGAACGTCGTTTTGTGCTTGTCGTCGGGTAGATTTGGGTGAGGAAGACGAGCGACAGCACGAAGATGAGGATCTACTTGGGACAGCTGCAGAGGGGAGCCTTCGTCATCCGGCGGCGGTCGGCGGCGTGAAAAAAAAAACACGCCCCCCCCCCCCCAAAAAAAAACTCTGTACATTAACCCCCGCCCTTCCTACTTGTACATTTATTCACCCGCTTGTTACATTTGTTTTAGCCGTCTTCTCTGGTTTTATCCATTTTCCCAAATAAATCAGATAACTGTCACGTGGGGTTTTTCCAGTCTTTGGTCCTGAATTAGCTTTCTTTTTCATGAAGGTTGGACTACAGGTCTTAGTTGCTGTCCCTGAATTTGAATCGTTTGTCTTACTCAGACATTTCGGTCCTGCATCACACGCAAGACGTTCGATCAAGATTCTCGTGGAGAGGATTTAATGTAGAATGGCCATTTCAAACCAAAATGGCTGACTTCCGGCGTCTTTTCAGGTACGGCCTCTTGAGACTTTTGGGGCTCGACTCGTCATAGACATGTCCACCAAATTCCATATTTGTAAGTGAAACCGCCTTCGGGGGGTGAACTCTGTTTTGGGCATGGCTTCTTGAGACTTTTTCGTGGGTGTACTCGTGATCGATGTGTACCAAATTTGATGTTGCTCATTGAAACTGGATTCAGGGGCTGAATTCCCAAAGAGATTTTTCACGTTTTTAGCAATCCTACTCGGATGAGTGTGTCTTTGAAGGACACCTGGAAAGGGCCTTTGAACCAAAATGGCTGACTTCCTGTGTGTTTTGGGCTATGGCTTCTTGAGACTTTCGTGGGTTTTTACTCATGATAGACATGCCTAGCAAATTTCACATCGCTAAATGGAACTGGCTTCGGGGGCTGGATTAAAAAAAAAACAATAATAAAATAAAAATAAATTCCTGGGGTTGCTATTGAGGCAATTGTTTTAGTGGCCAGCGTGTACATTTTGAGCAAGACTCTTGGAGGTCTCTCGCAAGTCGGTGGCGCCGCGAGCCGTCGGTGTCTCGTCTCGGCGGCGCCGTGCAACGCTTTGGCGCTTGTTGCTCGGCTGCATCGAAACCTCACCCGCGGCATCAATAGGAAATGAAAGAAGCAAATCCCCCGCCGACCTCCTCCAGTCGGAATGCGCCATTTGGTACTGGCGCTTTCATCTGCCCACACTCCAAATTGAGAATTCGCCGCACTGCACGTTCGCCAGCTGCGAGCACACCGCCGACTGCCAACGACGACAGCCGGTGGCGAACAGACGGCACTCCACTCCATCTATACGTGTGTGTGTGTGTGTGTGTGTGTGGGACTGCTTGTGTATGTGTGAGTGTTTGCGTGCATGTAATGTGTCGTGTTGAGTGTCTGCGTGTGTGTGTGTTCATATATGTCTATGTATGCGAGTATGTCTGTGCGTGCATGTGTGTGAGTATATTTGTATGCGTGTGTCTGTGTTCAAGCGTGTGTCTGTGTGTGTTCAGGTGAATCAGCGTGTGCGCATATGTGTTTGTGCGCGTGCACGGATGTAGCACCTACCCGAGGTTTTCCCTCCTTGTACCATCTCCCGTAATTTTGACGTTTGTTGCATTACGAAGTCAACTTAATTTGATTGATTTTTAATATTTATATTGGTGCCCGACCGATTAATCAGACAATTATTAGTAGCTCTTTTCAAATCTGCAAAAATAGGCCCTTATTTCCCCCCCCACACAAACACATTGCAACATGAGACAAAGATAATGACATTCAAACAAACATTCCTTCCCAAAACTGGCAAAATAAATCAAGAGAAATCAGCCCATTTTTATCTCTGTTGTAAGGTTAAACAAATACAAAAGGATAAAGTATTGTAAAACATTAAAATGTTCTGCCTGTAATTCATGTCTTTAGGGACCAAAACATTAGTTGATTCATTCACTATATATTTTTTTTAATTAATCGGCTGATTAATCAGTTATAGGAATTAATTGAGCCAAATATTGGAATCGGTTTGTTCTAAAAATATCCATATCGGTCGGGCCCTAATTTTCATTTTAATAAGCACATCGCAAATATGTGGCAATGTAGGTAATGCTAAGCTAGCATGTTATTGAATGGCATTTTTTATTTGAGTTGCAATTTATTTATCTATGTGACATTTTCATGGCATTTCTATTGATTTATTTTTCCCTTTTATTGATTTGAATGGCGTTTTCTTAGATTTATTGTTTTTTTTTTTCATTTATTTAAATTGTGTGATAATTTATTTTAGTGGCGAAACACCCCACGATTGTCCCATCGCAGGCGACGACAACAGCATTCTGAGGTTGTCCGCTCACCAAAACAAAACTCCAAAGAAGCGTCGTCACGGCGTCGCTACGGAAGCTTCTGGTGGATGTCGGAGCCGGAACGGAACGGACGCCCTTTTGTCACGTCACGGAAACATCTGCTCGTCCGTGGGCCGATTCCCGTCCGTCTGCGCTCGCTCGCTCGTAGATCATCCGTGTTTCGGCGTCTTCCGCTCCGACGACGCCCAAATAAAACGTCTTTGAGGTTCTGTTTGATTTGCTGATCAAGAACTACGGAGGCAGAGGGGTGAAAGGTCGGCGAGGACGGGAAGGGGGGGTGCGCACACCTTTGTTTCCCCTCACTTGAAAATTGTGGCCACTCGACCACATGCTGCGTCACCTCGTGTAAACAATAGGACTAACGATGCACTGATGCTCAATCACAACAAAGTCTCATATTTGCTTCAGAGGACTTGATTGGCTCATTGACATTCTTGTGATGATGATGTCACCGGCCAACACTGCGTAATTATAACATGAATGCATACACATACACAAAAAAAACATGAATACACACACACACATATATATATATATATATATAAAGCACATAATATTTATATCAAACAAATATGGAAGAATGTGTGTGTGTGTGTGTCAAGCAATGAGCTCACATTGCGCTTGTGGCCACTTGAGTCATGCAGCGTGTGTGTGCGTTTGTGTGTGTGTGTGTGTGTGTGTGTGTGTGCTTGGAGACAATGACGTTAAATCCAATGTGACAGCATTCATATTTCAGTGCATGCAAGAAGAGAAATATGGAAAAATGTTATCTCGTAATACGCATTCATTGGCCACTTTATTAGGTACACCTGCAATCTGCCTTAGCACTGTTGTACTCAAGTTGCTATCTTGCTATGCTAAATTGTTAGCATTCCTGCTGTTAGCATGTTAGCATTTCAATTAAAATTGGAAGTACAACCTGAGGACAGGATAAGATGTCAAATCGTTAGCCTGCTATGCTAAGATGTTATCTCCCAGGACCTGAAGTGGGCGACCAACATCAACTCCGTCCTCAAAAAGGCCCAGCAGAGGATGTACTTCCTGCGGCTTCTGAGAAAGCATGGCCTGCCACCGGAGCTGCTGAGACAGTTCTACACAGCGGTCATCGAATCAGTCCTGTGTTCTTCCATCACAGTCTGGTTTGGTGCTGCTACAAAAAAGGACAAACTCCGACTGCAACGGACAATCAAAACTGCTGAAAGGATTGTCGGTACCCCCCTACCCACCCTTGAGGACTTGCACGCTGCCAGAACTAAGACAAGGGCGTGCAAAATCCTCTTGGACCCTCCCCACCCTGGTCACCAGCTCTTCCAGCTCCTTCCCTCAGGTAGGCGCTACCGATCAATGCAAACTAGAACTAGTAGACATTCCAACAGCTTCTTCCCTCTTGTAATCAACTTCTTGAACAGCTAACTTACAATTCCATTACAACAAGCTGGCAATTTTTTGACTTGAGTTCGTTGTCACATTTCTGTATTATGTATTACTCGTGCACTCACTGTAGTTGTCTCGCCGTGCTGCACTATTTGCATATAGTGGCCACTCATGCCAGAGTAGCATCTGCTCCATTTGCACACTGATTGAGGAGTATCTGTAACATTTGCACAACCATTGTCCCAGATTATCGCAGTACTCGTCACTTTAAACCGCATACACTCCTTGAAGTCTCAGTGCCCTTTGCACAATGATCATTGCACCGGACTATTGCGATATTAGCCATTCGAACTGAGGACTCTGCATCTTTTTGCACAATTGTTGTTTGTTGTTGTTTTTTGTCAATGTCTTTATGTCTCCAAAGTCTCCTGTAAATTGACTGTCTGTTGTACTAGAGCGGCTCCAACTACCGGAGACAAATTCCTTGTGTGTTTTGGACATACTTGGCAAATAAAGATGATTCTGATTCTGATTCTGATTCTGATGTTAGCATACCCACTGTTAGCATGTTAGCATTTCATCAGTTTTTATTTGACGTCGAACCTTAGTACAAGACTTTTTGCAGGTGCCTTCTGATCGGTAAATACAACTTACATAAACTTGTATTCTGCGATTGGCTGGCAACCGGTTCAGGGTGTACCCCGCCTCCTGCCCGCTGATAGCTGGGATAGCTATCCAGCGCGCCCGCGACCCCCGAGAAGCGTGACAGAAAATGGATGGATGGATGAACTTGTATCGAGTTATTGCCATCAGTTGATTATCTTTCTTTCATAGCGTGTTTTTTGGCTGCCCATGTTAGAATATATATATATATATATATATATATATATAGATATATATATATATATAAAATTGTTTTGCCCATGTTAGATTTTTTCCTTTTGCCCAATCACATTTCGGCTTCCATGTGTCAATGTAATCTGACGGCCCACGACACATACACAATAATAACAATGGCTGTTTTTTTTTTCTTAACCAATCAGATTTCAGATTCACCACGTCGGCTTTTTTCCGTCGCGATGTGCAGCCAATCATATTGCAGAGGGGCGTGTCCTGCCCGATGTGATTCATATTCATAACTACAAGCAGGTGCCTGTGGCAGACGAATGTTGGACATGATTGAAAAAAAATCTTTTTCGAGGTGGACTTTTCAAGAAAAAGTGGACATTGTAAGGATAAGGAGGTTCCAACACCATTGCCGGCTGGATTGTGTCAACACGGAAAATAATTTATTCTCCACTTCCAGAGCGGAACAACTATCGGGCTCTGAGGAACAAAACACAACATTTTTGCGACGTGATAGTGGTGCTATTAAGAGGTGGATTAGGACCCCACTGATGCCCCCCCCCAAAGCCGCCACTGCATTCCACTGAGTACACGACGACACGGCAAGATGTCAAATGTGCTCAAATCCACCTCAACGCTTTCTCTTCAGTTTGTTTTGTTGCTAAATGTTGTTAAACAATGTCTGCCATCTCATGGTGAACTGTTCTATTACATCTTAAAACTGCATGATTCATTTAAAAAAAATTGTTGAGTGGCCGCTCCGAGTGTGATCGTGGGCCTCATGTGGCCCGGGGGCCGCCAGTTGTCTACCACTTAGCAAAATTATGAAAGCACGTTATTTCATTAGCCGCAGGATGATAAAAATAAAGGGGTAAAATGCTTTTAGTGACTTCCCTTCTCTCGTGGGCGTCTTATCCTTGATGAAATCGTCTCAGCACCTTCGCCAATGATTTATGATTCATAACTGATACTTTTATGTGACCGTCCGTTATTCACGTCTTTTCATGAGCCGCCACGTCCTCAAAATGAAGAAAATCAAGACACTTAGCTTTTGCGAGCTAACTGGGATAATGGGATTAAACTGGTTCAATTCAGGCAAAAACCAAACCAAAAAAAACGTTCATAATCAGGTTGCTATTTCGCTGCATTTTAGCAATCCTTACTAGAACTTTTACAAGACTGCATGGCAATATGTCCAACACTTATTAATGTGCTGTAGCAATTTGTGTACTTAAGTTCCCATCTCGCTTTATGTTAGCATACCAACTCTTAGCATGTTAACGTTGGATCTCCATATAAATAGTACCCAACTGCAGGGCAATTTTTAAAACCCTTATCAATAGGCATTAGCAGCTTTGCTACTCAGGTTGCTATGTTGCTATATGTTAGCATACCAACTGTTAGCATGTTAGGATTTGATCCATTATCAATAGAAATAGTACTGAACCGCAGGGCAATGTGTCAAAATCGTTATCAGTCTGCATTAGCGCCTACCGTGCTCACTTTGCTATCTTGCTATGTAATAGCATGGCGACTGTTAGCATATTAGCATTTGATCCCTTCTTGTCTGAACCTATCTGACTGCAGGGTGATATGTCACATCCTTAACAACCTGCAGTACCACTTTTTTTTGTATACAGGTTGCTATCTTTTCAAATGTTAGCCAAGCAAATGTTAGACTATTAGCATGTTAGCATGCCCCCCTCCATGGGGGGAGATTTGTCTCAAAATGATTTACACAGATATATCCACGATTGAGACGTTTTTTAATGTTGTGTGTTTTCTCATGACTTATCACTGAGAACTGTTGAAGGTGCGTTTGTGGATCGGCGAGCAAACGCATTTATTTTTGAGACAAACATAAAGCCGTTTTCAAGATATTCACGCACACGCAAGTTGAGAAGATTGTGACGCGAGAGAAGGCCCGCCCCTCCGTCCACTAGGCGGCAGTGTTGCCGTTTCCGTCGACGACTCGACCGCGAGTCATTTTGATCCGAATCAACAGTCTGTGGTCCGAGCCTGCTCAAATCGCCGCTAAACGACCTTGGCTGAACGAGGTGGACAACCGGCAGCGCCGTCAGTAAGTAAAATGAAAAGAAATCGCCGTCCTCATCTGTGAGCAAGATACAAAAAGCAGCTTATTATTACAGTGTGTAAATAATAACAGTGGCTAGCTCTCAATCATCTATCAACGGAGACAGCAACATTGCCGCCTAGCGGACGGAGGGACGAGCCTTCCCACATGTGTGAATATGCCCGAAGTCATGATAAATGCATACGCAACATTAAAAAAAACACGTGTAAATCGCTGATATATTTGTGAAAATCATTTTGAGACAAATCTCTCCCCACACACAGCAGAGTGAATGGCGCTGCCAGGACATCCTGACCAAAGTCAGTTGGAAGCGTCCTTCTTGACATGTCATGGTTTGGCTTTTTCTTCTCGCCTCCGAGCACAAAAGGAGGTCGTGACTTCATTTTCAAAATTTTGGGACAAACCCGCTGGCGGTGTTTGTGTGTGTGTGTGTGTGTGTGAGCATGTGAGCGCGCTCCTCCAAAGCGGACGTCTCTCGCCCCATTTCAAGGTAGACTGGTTGGCTAAATTTGGCAGGCGTAATTCATTCTGCAATGCGGCCGAGATGTCCATTTTTCTTCTTCTTTTTCTTCTTGTTGCCGCTGGAGGCGGTGGTGGACGTCCTTCAGGCTTCCGTAGACGGCACTTCGAAAAAGTCCGGTGAGCACTTTTCTGCGAACAAATGTCATCCTGCGGACAGCGCCGCTCTATCTCGAACCCTCCTGGCTGCCTCGCTACTTCCCTGCGCTCGGGTCCACCTTCGGCCTCGACGCCACGAAAACCCAATTGGTGACACATTGCTCCAATTGAGACCCCAGATGGATTGAGGAGTGAGCAATGATGGAAGGATCGAGATGTTTTTTTTTTTGGAGCTCTTGTTTGTATAAGGATGCTAGCGGGTTGGGAGTCGTAGAGTTTGCAGTCGCCCAGGTGGGTACACAGTAATCTAGGAGACATTAAAACATCTCTCGCTCTCTTTTTTGGCGGGAGTTTTTCTTCTTGGAGCAAGAAAATGATGCACACAAAAAAGTCAAGGTTCCTTGAAGTTCGCCCACATCGACGTGACGCACGCATTGCGCTGACGGCTCTTTTTCAAGGACAAACACAGAACAACGCAAACAAAGAGATGCATTCATGGCTCTTGTATCCGATGTCATGAATACAACAACTCTTTTGTTGCGGGTGTCCCCAAAAAAAAAAAAAAAAAAAGTGAAACTTCTTTCGTGGCCTGATTTTACCTTTGTATTATTCAAACAATATTGATAGACGGATAGCGCTTGTATTGGATATTATTTCCTGTTGTTACATGACAGGTCTGACGGAGCCATAAAAATCTAGAAAAAATATTTTCAATATGTAGAAATAAATGAGGATCAAACTTTTCCTATTGGTCTTTTTGTTTTTAATTATGTATACTGTATTGTGTTTAGTTTTTAAACACACACAGCTCTTGAGGGCTTTAAATCCCTCCTTTTGTTATGTTGCGGATCGAATGCACCCGTAAAAATCTTGATAAAATATATCCAAAATGTACAATTGTTTCAGGATGAAACCATTTTTTCTTTTGATTTGTCAGTGTTTCACCTTCATGTAAATACCTGTACTATAGTAGTAGTACTACTATCATTTTCCATGGTTAAGTTGTGGGCCAAATTGACCCGTAAAAATCTATAATTTTTTTTCAAACATATATTTTAGGAAAGGAACTTGTTCTGCTGGCCTTAATATTTAATTTGTTATCATTTGAGCATTTGCGCCATTGTGTTCGGCGAGCACAAGCGGCCGTTGCGTCTTCATTAGCGGCTTTGCGTTGAAAATGTACGACGAGGGCTCTTAATTGGGCCGCTAATGAAAGCAATACGCGCGCCCGCCCCCGCCACGCCGTTAATTGAGGCGCCATTAGCCTCGCCGCCCGTTAGCCGCCAACGATGTCGGCTCCTTATTAAAAATGACAGCCGATTAATTAGGAGTCATTTAACTCATTGGAGGCAGAAAGGATGTCGTGCTCAATTCTTGAATAACATGTTTGCATTTTACATTTGCTTATATATTGGTCCTCCAAATTTGTTTTGAGGACCATTCGTTAATGACCTCTTCCGATTGGTCGAGGAGGTCGTCAACGGGTACGTTGGCTTCAATTCCGTTTGACAAGATGAAATAAGACCGTTTGTCTCCACCTCCTCTGCAGGCGAGAGCGCTCACTCGCTAACGCGTCCTTTGCACACCTTCCTCTCCGCCCGTCTTCCTCTTCGTGAGCGTGAGAGCTTTTAGCGGCATAAACGCTGCGAAATGAAGAGCCGCCGGCCGCTTGTTAAGACAAGGCGCTCGCCGCCGCTGCCTCAAGTGTCAAAATGTGCACCGGCTGGAACATCGGCGCGACGTGATGCCTTGTTTTTGGACACGATTCATTGTCGAGGAACGTCGTTTGTCGTGACTTGAAAAGTGGAACTGATGCATGGTCAGTGGACATTCTCCATAGCGTCATCACTGGGCATCACGCGTAGTCCGTAGACATGAGGAATCGTTAGCCGGCAGCGGACACGTTGTATCCATTGTGACTAAATCATCGGGCGTGATTTATTGTCATTGGACATGATGCGCGGTGTCTCGATGACGCATCGGAGGCGGACAAAAGGCACGGCCGGCGGACACGATTGCGTCATCACCGGGCACGATCTATTGTCGCCGGTGATGACGACGCGATTCGTCGGCGCTTTCGCGTCAAACTGGTGAAGACGCGCTGAATGTCGCTCCAACGGGCGGCGAAGGTGGCATCTTCTCGCTCGTCTCTGAAGCGGCGGACGGCCGCCGAACGCCTCAAAAGCAAAACGGGAAGAAAGCGAAGACAAACGCCGACGTGGAGCTTACGCCGTGAAGGCCACCATGACTACTTCTGTTACTGCTACTACAACAGCAATAACAACTGCCATTACTTACTACCACTATAGAAGTGCAGTCCATTTACCATTTACTACTACTACTACTACTACTACTACAACTAGCAGTACTAAAAGCAAAACTACGACTACTTCTACTACTACCACCACTACTACTTTTTTTTAAGCGACATGCAAACTGTGCATACGAATATCTTCTCTCTGCTCTAATTAGGCACCATCTACATCCGGTAGAGCTCAGTGCTGCCCCCCCCCCATGTTGTGACACATTGTGGTACTACACTGAATGCGACTTGCCTGCATGATAACAATTTTAAAAAACAATTGCTTGAAAATCTGCAACATTGCGGCGAGCGCTGCATCTCCAAAAGCCAAGTCAACGACATCTTGATTATACGAGTATGCTGTTGATTTATTAGCCGTCGCGCGTACTTATTAGCCCGTCACCGTTCCGCCGAGGACCTTGGGGGGGAATGCATAAATTCATCAGTCGCCGCCGCCGCCGATGCGGCGAGGCGTCGGCACGGAAGAGCGCCGTCGAGCCTGAGCGTCACGCCGAGTGCTTGATTGCAAAACCTTGCACATGGGCGAGCGGCGGCGGCCATTAACATTCGTCGGGGGGGCCGACAGGAAACAGAAAACACAGCGGTAGGATCACAGCGGAGAAAACTGCTCCAATATCAGGATGCGTTCAACATACACAAATAGAGTATATGTATATTAAAACAATAACATTTGGCTTCATTATTATTATTATTTTTTAAAGTCCCCAAAATACTTTCCTTTCATTGGACGATTGCTTGTTCCTGTTGTCTCTCCCTGTCCTTTAGCTGTGATATTTCTAATATTGCATTATACTACATTTTTGGAAGCAACCATTTACAAAAAAGTATTTACTAGGCCCCAAGCGATATGGATTTTTTGAGGCTCGTGCTGATTCTGATATTTGGCAAAATAATTCAGATCATATTGGCTGGCGAGCAGTTGAGGGCGTACCCCGCCTCTCGCCCGAAAATAGCCGGGATAGGCGCCAGCGAGCCATCCCGCGACCCGCGTGAGGAGAAGCGCCGCGGCAAATGGAAATTCCGATAATTGTATGCTTCTACATGACCGCAATGACTTTTTGCTTTGCTTATCAGCTTTGGTTTCTGCTGTGTCGTTGTGGGCGGCCGAGAAGGCACACCTGTGCAGTCATCCTGCTGTCCAATCAGAATCTGGATGTGTCACACCTGTGAGGCGGATGTATCATCTCGGCAAAGGAGAAGTGCTCGCCAAAGCAGATTCTCAGGAAACAATATTTGCGCGAGAAATAGGCCTCTTGTGTATGTAGAAAAACGTGTGCAGCTCGTGGAAAAATACAAATTCTGCCTAGCAACAACACCACACGCATACGACCCAGACAAATAAAAAGGTCGAATAAAAAGGTCGAAGGTCACCGTTGAAGTTGAAAGGCAGCCGACCGAAACAAACGTCGTCGTCTGGTAGGGGTAAAAAAAAAGAAAAAAAGAAAAAGGATCTCTCGACGTGCGATTCCTCGCTCGGCGCCGCTTCGCCGCTCGCCTGTCGGCCGGCATCTTCGTCCGCGTTTGTCATCCGGGAGAAAAAAAGAAGGCAAAAGCCGTGCAAAATCCAAATCTGCAAAAATCTGTCAATCAGCGGGAAGCGGAAGCCATCAGCGAACGTCCGAACAACAGCAAGCCATTAACGTTAGCAAATATGGATCCCTTTCATTATCGTCAAATTACACATTGATTCAAATGATGTTAGAACTATGACTTTATTGATTTTATTCTAATAAAATGACAAATGTTATTGTCACAGTATTGCAAAATATGTTCTAATAATGCGATTTTCTCATATTATGACATTATTCTTTGATTATTATTTGATTGTCATGATAGTACAGCTTTATACTGACAGTATTATGAAATGTATTCTCCAAATATTATGAAATGCGTTTTCATAATATTAAGAATGTATTCTCATATTACAATTTAGAAATACTTAAAATACGATGAAATGCACATGCATAATATTATGGCATTATTCTCATATTATTATGATGACATTTTTTTATTATGAGAACAAAATTCATATGTTATGATTTTA
This sequence comes from Phyllopteryx taeniolatus, assembly GCF_024500385.1. Lineage (NCBI taxonomy): Eukaryota > Metazoa > Chordata > Actinopteri > Syngnathiformes > Syngnathidae > Phyllopteryx > Phyllopteryx taeniolatus. Next base: position 32,930,317 of record NC_084504.1, on the reverse strand, counting down.
TTCTTGTAACGTATTTTTTCTTCTAATATCACTCAATGTTTTCATAATATTATGACTTTATTCTCATAATGTCGTGAAATGTATTCCTATAAGTTGTCAATTGTTTTTTCATTCTATTCCAGTATTCTCCTAATATTATAAAATGAAAGAATATTACCAGGTTTATGATATTATACAATATTATAATTGTATTCTCAGAATCTTTTGACTTCCCGACTATATTCCCATAACATTGACACTCGGAAAACCTCCGAATCTCGGTCGGACTTGAAAGCACGATCGTATTACGTCGAAGCATGACGATGCTATTTACCTCCTCAGGATTTGGCGGTAATGCGGGTCGTGCTCAGAGAGTCCGGCGGCTTGTTCTCGCGCTTATCGGGTCCATCTGCTCATTCCGCCGAGGAATAACGCAAGCGGCCTCCGCGTTGATTGCGTTTGCACCTCGGGAACGCCGACGTTCTCCCGCCGCTAATATCCGCGCACGCCGTCCTTCTATGTTACCAATATTGTGTCATATTCCATTTGACTCTGCTTTATTATTCGTCGTAACTTTTCATTTTGTTCGGCAAATATAATAATAACAATAATAACAGTCGTTTTACAAATTTGAATATGTTTTATTAAAATAGTGGTTTAGCAATTTCAAAATGCAAGGAAGTCATCACAAATATTTGTTCATTTTATTATTCATATCAAGAATTTTACTGCAGTAAAACATTTTCAAACATGAACTATACAAAAAGTGATGTATTAAATGTGTTACTTGAAATCGACTACATAATAATAATAATAACAATAATGACCTCCAAATGACATTTGACTCATGATGCAAACTCCACACAGATTTGAACCCGCAACCTCACAACTGTGAGGCAGATGTGCTACCCGGTCCGCCCCCTTTAAGACATTATTTATAATTATATGTTAAATGAATGAAAGTATTTCAAATTAAATAAAAAAAAATATTCAATGTATTAACGTCAATAAATGAAATACAAAAAGTTGTATTCAATGTATTGCAATTGAATTGAAATAAAACACGACAATGAGCACATTAAAATGTGACCAACGTGTGTTTTTGTAATTTGACTGCGACGCCTGTCCGATATTTTTGATCGCGTAAAAAACACAAAAGCTCAGGAGAGACGAGCAGAAGCCATCTCGAGCTAATTATAAGGCGCCTACTAAACTTCTTTCTTCCGGCAGCGGCGACTCATTAAGCCCGTGGCGACCCACGGTAACCCACGGCAACCCACGGCCCCGCGCGCGCGCGCACGCGCCGCACGCCGGTTTCCCACTTAGGAAGGCAGCCCGAGCGAAAAACGCGACACGAACACACCCCGCGATTAGCGGAACGTTAGCGGATGCAAACATGTTGCCGTGTTCTCACTTGGCACAGAGGGGAAACGTTAGTTTGCTTCGGGGTCGCTGACCCCAAAAGGGGGTGAATAGATGCTCAAATGAATTTGGCTGAACCCGCACCCGAGACTTAAGGTCGCAAGGTTGTTGTTAGCCTCCTTTCAAGAGCCTTTTTTGTTTGTTTGTTTGTTTTTTTAGCACACATCAAGACAATCGGACTCTTTTTTTGTCCCGATTTTGCCCCTCCCCGACCAAGGACGACAAATGCCAGACGATCTTTTCTCTTACAACATGATCCTGTGATCTGAGGTGTGTTGAGAGGAAATTTGTCCTGATAATCGGGTCCGAAACCGTTCTTAAGTCTTAAACGTGTTCAAAAATCTTCAAGTGACACACCACAGAGAAGAGTCGTGTTAACAAGCCTGCCAAATGGGAATGAGTAAAACAAATCGTTAAATGTATCAAATCAGCTCTCCGACGCTGCAGGCGTGTCGAACCGATGCGCCAAAAGGAGTCCAGCGTACTGAAGGGGCGACGGTTTAGAGCGCCTAAAATCACGTTAGGAGGCGCAACTTCAAAATCAGCAAAATAACCCTCATCGTCGGCGACGTAACGTCACAGTCGGACGGTCGCTCGTATCAAGTTGCCCACCGAGCCGTGTTGTCTCTGATGAACGTCAAGTCAACGACGCGCCGTCAAATGTGCACTGCAGAGTCTGCGTGTGTCTTTAAAAAGGCTTTTTGGTTTCCTCTTTTTTCGGGAGCATTTTCGGGGTTGTAGCCGCCGTTAGCTTGCTCAATGGGCCTTGTTACGGAAGCTAAGCGCAGCTAACGCTCAACTGAGCAGCGTCACTTTGCACTGAAATAGCGGGGGAGGGAACTGGCACTCGAGAGTCTTCGCGCAACGCGGCCGCAAAATCAGCAAAAGTCAAACGGTGAAAAAGCGATATCGCAACAATTCAGCACTATATTGTTATTTCATGCATTTCCAAACGAAACGGGAATATCTGCTTCGAGCCCCGTGCGTGTGTGTGGGGAATGAAGCCAATCAAGAAGAGGCCGCAGGGCAAAGCAAACGTCGTATTGGGTACGAGTGGGTTCCCCGTATTTTTATTGACGACATCACCGTTCTACAACAGTCCCGCCTCCGCTCCCTTCGGAAACACTCGGGAAACTTCTCCTCTGTTATTGTGAGATCCATGTTTGATCTTGGGAGGACTGGATTCTGGATCAGTGGTGGAACAGAATCTTTGGGTGTGTTTTTTCTGTGTTGAGATTATCGGAGCGCACCGCACACAGTCCGACCAAAACCCTTTGTCTTTGTGTGCTAGATAAACAATCTTTTAGGATTTGAAAAATCCTCGTGTGTGTGCGCCAGGCTTAAGGCATCCTTCCATCCATCCATCCATCCTCCATTTTCTGAGCCGCTTCTCCTCACGCGGCTCGCGGGCGCGCCGGAGCCAATCAATCCCAGCTATCATCGGGCAGGAGGCGGGGTACGCCCCGAACCGGTCGCCAGCCAATCGCACGGGCTTAAGGCAATATCTCGTCATTGTTTTGATTTTCCGCAAGCTTCCGAGAAACGCTGTCGAGCAGCTCACGTCGTCGCCGCTGACCTCGTCTGTGTCAGTAACGACGGAAAACTGTTTCGTTAAAAAAGGATCGCTGCAGAAGGAACTGGGCAGCCACAAAGGTCAGCGTGTGCGGATTCCTTTCCGCCTCTGAAACTGATGAGTCAGCTCGTCATTTTATTCATTGCATCACTCGTGACGTTTGCTGAGTGTTGAAGTCGGTGAATTTGGAGACATGAGGATTCCGCCTGACAGCTTCGGCATATTCTTCATCCTCTGCGAGAAACAACTATTACTATTATTCCAATTCAGTCGTCTTTGTGTTTCATCCTCAAATCTACATCTACTTTCTTCTTCGTCATCCTCGTCCTCTTTTTGATGACGGCGAAGTGACAAACACGCCGACGCCGGCGGTCAGACGAGCCGTCAATTAGAGGACATTATTCGCTCCGCTCGTCATCAGCGAGCCCTCCGAGCGCTTCGGCAAACCGGAGCGCTTGCGTAACGAGCCCGTTTTCAAAATCACCAAAAGAACCAGCGAGGAGGTCAAGGAGACGGCGGGAGATTTCAAGGCCGGACCTCAGCGCTGGAAGCCGCCGCTTCGGGAGCTCGCTCGGAAAGAGGCGTGCGCTACATCGCCGCTGTGGAAAAATTGTCGGATCAGACTTGGTTCAAAATCAATAGGATATTTGCGGACATATGCGAGAACGGAAGGAAATTTGGCATGCGCAGACAAAAAATATTTCAGACTCAAAATCATCAGGATTCTTGTGTGGAGGTTGGAGAATTATCTTTTAAAATTCAGGCAAAAATTGCAACCACAAGAAAAAAAATCTGCAAATAATTTGGGAGAAAATATGGCGGAACATTTGTGGAACTGATGCGTCTAAACTTTGTATTTGTGTCATTTCAGAAGAATTCTAAATATTGGAGAATCATCTTTGCGTCCGTGCCTCGAAGTGACGGGTCGGCGGAGGATCTCTACCGGGTCTTGTCGACACTCGGCCGGTCCCGCTTCTCACTGCGTCTTCCTCAAAATTTTCTCCGGGAGCTTCTTCGTCTTGACACGCAAACAAACACGATGTTGTTGGGATGTCGGGATCACCGCCGGGCCGCGGTATGTTCGGTTCGCTCGCTACGCGGGCCTTGCGCCTCTTAAAATCTCATGTCACATTTATACCGTAAAGAGGATACAAAATGCAATTTAACGGCACGCAACTCATCATGTCAAGTCAGATTAAAAAAAAAAAAAAAAAAAACACACAGGTGTGCATGCACTCGTGGCCAACAATGAGGCACTTTAAAGCAGCCATGCCAGCCAGAAGCCACGGGCTTGCTGTCATGTTGGATTCTTTATTTCCCTTGCTCTTCTGTCTTCGCTCCGTGACACGCGCGCACTCACAGCCGACAATGAGGCGCTCTATAGTGGCCGTGCCAGACCGAAGCCACGCTCCGTGCGCTGGCTGTCACGTTGGACGTTTGTAAAAAAAAAAAAAAGAAAAAAAACTCAACTAAATTCCGCCAACCTCGCTCGTCCGCCATTCTCTTCGTGGAGTCAATGCACTCCATAGGCGATAACGAGGCACTCTAAAATGGCCACACCATCCTGTCCGCACGTTGGCTGTCACATCAGCCTGAAAAAAAATCTGCCTTTTTTCGGTGTGACATGCGCACACTCGCGGTGGACGACGGGGAGACCAGAGTTGAGTTTGTTCCGTGATCACTTTCGTAACTCCGAACACTGGTATCCCAAATCATCTTTCCTTATTGAAATGAATGGAAAAAAATCCAACACAAATGTTTGGAATATGTTTTAATAAAATAAATTCATCTTTTATATGGTACATTTTTATGACATAATTAAATAGAATGTAAATAATAAAACAGTTTGTGCATCATGCTTAGTTCGTTGCGACTCCTCCGGGTGTGTGCAACTTGGCCACCTGGAGGCGGTATAACACAACCGTACTGTTATACTGTACATGGAGACGGTCACAACTCCACAGTAGGCTGCAGTAGTATTAGTTGTTTTGTTCATTATGTGTTAGCATTAAGCTAGTGGACTTTAAGGCAAAGTCGTGTAATTGTCTGTTGTATGTTGACTCGGATGGTCAAATTCACCTGGGAGTGGAAATAAACAGCTGGAAGTGAGGGAACCAAACCTCCATCGCCGCCATTTTGTCATCTGATATTGTTTCATAACTCCGCTTCCACGGCGAGAACCCCGACGTTAAGAAGCATAACGATTTTCTGTCGAAGGCCCCTCGAAACGAGACGGCCTCGAGTTAGCGCGACCTGATGAATCGGCTCGCAAAAAGAAGAAGTGAAAACATGAAAGGGCGGCCGTCCTATGTAAAGAAGAGAAGAAGACCTTGACGACATCCTTTTCACACTCCCCGCTGCCAGTGGTGCGCATTCCGTCTTTATGCAAAGTGTGTTAATCAAGCACCTCGTTGCCATTAAGTGGCCGCCCGCTCGCTGCAAGTTATCAGCTAACGTGCTCGCTTTGAACAAAATGACTCGGTTGGGCAAAAAGTAGCCACTTCCAAATGGATGACAGAGGAATTTGGTCGGCACGTCACTCATGAGTAGACCCACCAAAAAGTCTCCAAAATCCATGGGCCAAAGCACACAGCAAGTCGGCCATTTTGGTTTGAAGTGGACATTTTAACCCCAAGATTGGCCTCGTTAGCACCTCCTACATCGATTTGAAAATTCACACATTTGCTTTTGCAGCTTGGTAGCAATAATTGATGCTCTGCTGTCATTCCCTTCTTCACACTGGCATCGGGTATACTCCCGAATGAGCTCCAAATCGAAGAAATGTTCGATTTCATATGCCGTCATTTGTAATTCCGTCATTACGTCTTCAGTCCGACAACAAAAGAGCCGACAGGGACAAAGAGCCAGAACGCATTAGCGGCCGCGAGTGCCGAGGAAAACTCGGCCAACGTCTTGCTGCCTCCTCGACACGCTTTGTAAACTTTGGGCGTTTTCATTGCAGTTTGCACGTCTTTATTACTATTATTATTATCTCCCGCTGCATAAAGTCTTTATTTATCTTCGCACTCCACGTTTAAACTGCAAACTGCATTAGAGGGGATGTTGGGAAACGGGTGGGCTGCATTATGGGAGGCGCGTGTGCGCGCGTGTGTGTGTGTGTGTGTGTCGGGGGCGTTTCACCAGGCTGTCGCCCTTTGTTACGCGTCGTGTCGAAAGCAGAGTGCAGAGGGGGAGCACTTTTTTTAAGATGGATCCGGCTACCGAATTCTCAAGTGTCAACAAGCCCCGGACGTCTGGCGTCTTCGTTTGAAGCAGACATTTGACGTGAAAATTGGCCCAAATTCCGCCCCTGAAGCCAGTTTGACTTGGCAACGTGACATTTTGTAGACGTGTCTATCAAGAATAAACCCACCAAAAAGCCGTGGTTGAAAACACACATGACGTCTGCCATTTTAGCCAAAAATTGGCCTGGTAGGAAAATCGAGCCCTTGGAGTCAGTTGGACTTGGCAGCATGAAATTTGGTAGGCGTGTCTATCATGAGTAGAAATCGCGACTGAAATGTCTCAAGAGGCCTTGCCTGAAAAGACACGGGAAGTCTGCCATCTTGGTTTGAAGCAGACATTTTTCGTTTTTGCTTTCATTTGGGCCATTTCCAAAGACAAATGAAGCCCCCCGCCCCGAATCCAGTGTCACTTAGCAACATTACATTTGGCAGGCACGTCTATCACGGATAGACCCCCCCAAAAAGTCAAAGAAGCCTTTCCCGAAAACAGACAGGAAGTGCGTGATTGTGGCCACTTTAGGCGGGCATATCCTTCACGGGACTCCTCCAAGAGATTTTGTTTGATTTCTACCAATTTTGTACCACGTATCCTTGACAGACGCCGAATTCCCAAAATGTCTGCTTTTCATCGTCGCGTGTGGGCGGAGCCTGGCGGCAAAGTCGGATGGCTCGCCACAAAAAGTGAGCGTCCGTTATTGCTGCTTCATTATTCCCGAACGCCTGGGATGAGCACAAAGAAGAAGCTGGAGGGACAAGTGAAGCGATGATGTGAGCTGAGGGGGGGGGGGGATGTCAGAGAAAGGAAGGATGAAAGGAGGTACCCCGACCCCCCCCCCTCGCCTCGCGTCCCTACCCCCTTTGACGTCATTGGCTGAGAGACACAAAACGAGCCTCTCACCGCCGATCTCCTCAGTCCGCGTTCATTCGTGCACGCTCGCCGCCACGCTCGCTTCTGCCGGACCAAACCTCCGCCGCGCACACAAACGCCACTCGGCACCAATTCCACGTAGACACGTTGCTCCAAACTCCACAATCTCAGCCCCTCTCAGTTGCTCATCTGCGAGAACAAAACGGCCACTCGGGAGAGGGAGGCTGCGCTTCGCTCCCACGCTCCCACGCTGACCCGAGAGGGGCGCGCCGCACCGGGCGGGCTTCAGTACTCGGACAGCTCCCGGCCGCGTTCCCGCGCTCGCTGCGCCGTCCTCCTCGGGACGATGCGGACGGCGGGTTCGGTCCAGCCGGCCGCGGAGTCGCGGGAGAACGCCGACGTGCTGCATCAGAAGCAGCTCTTCGAGAAGTTCTGGAAGGGGACCTTCAAGGCGGTTGCCACGCCGAGGCCGGAGAGCGTCATCGTGGCCAGCATCACCGCGCGCACGAGGCTGACGCGGTGAGTACAACTTTCACGGCTTCGGCGTTTTACTTGACGACTCTTGACGGGCTTCGGTGTCGACGAAAACAAAGAATTTCGGATTTGGCGAAGACTCCGAATTGGCTTCATATCAGTTGGTTTCATGAAAGATCAGCAAAAAGGTGGATGAAAACACGTACATCAGGTTTCATAAATGTTTACAAAAACATCTAACGTCCGTTTTTTGAAGACGAAATCGACATTGTGTTTATGAAAATGTACATTGGGAACGCTGAATCCTCTGAATAGTGCTCACTGTTTCGGAAAACACGCAACTGAGCTTTTTGAAGACCGAACGTCGTCACGCTCGGTTCACTGGGCGCTCGAGATCAGTGTTGAAGAAAACATACGTCAGGTCCGTTGAAGACTCTTAATCGTGTTCAGTATTTAAGAAAGCACGTAGCTGAGTTTTTTGTTTTTTTCGAAGACTAAATGCTGTCAGTGTTTACAAAACACAAACTTTAGGTTCATCGAAGACTGTAAATCAATGTCAATGTTTGTTCAAAACTTGTTTACGTGTACGTGTTTACGAAAACACGTACCCGAGGTACGTTGAAGACTGTCGTCGTCATTTAGGAAAAAAACAAATCATGAAGTTAGTTGAAGACTTATTTGTGTTTGTTTACGTGTATTTGAGCTTTATTGAGGTCTAAATGTCATCAGTGTTGAGGAAAACATTTGTCCGGTCCATTGAAGACTCAAATCGAAGTTAGTGCTTCCGGAAACACGTTCATGAAAGACTCTTATTGTTGTTCAAAGTTTATGAAAACACATACCTGAGGTTTCTCCCCCTTCCCTTTGGGACTGGTCGGGGCGCTTCGGTCGGGCTCGGGACCTCGCTGGTTCCTGGGGGGTCGGTGGCGCCCCCCTAGTCGGGCCCCCCCCCCCCGCTGGACCCCTTGATATAATAATATCGAAGACTCCTAATTGTGTTGAGCGTTTTACAAAAACACGTCGCTGAGTTTTATGGAAGACTAAATGCCGTCAGTGTTTACCAAACGCACACTGATGGCCCGAAATCGACGTCACCGTTTACAAAAACAACCAGCGTCACGGTTACTCGAACACATCGGTAAGTTTCACACTTATTTTAACACATGCCCGCAGGTTTATGGAAAAGTCTAAATCACGTGGAGTTGTCTGGATTTCAGTGCAACTCTCGCTCGGGTGACCATTGAACGGCGCGGAACCGACACCTTCATCTTAACGGCAAATTAGACGTGTTAATGAGAATTAGCGCGGCCCATCGCCTCCGTCGCATAATGTGCATTTAATGGCTCCCTTTGCCGCACACCCGCTTATTGAAACACTTTCGTGTTATGGAATGCGGCTCTTGTGTTGGATTTCGTTCAATCGCCGGTGGCATTTGGTCCCTGGGCCCTCAGTGGCGACTTAGCCTACTTAATCCAGCTCTTAAGTCGTCAGCTGCCGTTTACGTGAAGTTGGTCCGGGTAAGGCTTTGGCGCTCTCTGAAGCGTCTGCTTTATCGAGCTTTGGCGGATGGTGGCGATAGTAGCGGGTCTTCTGCTGTACAGTATGCTTTGTCAAGAACAGAACCTGTTTGGAGAATCTTACCACGGATGACCCAGTCATCGCATCGCAAGTCTCAAGTATTTGCCCTCAAGTCCCGAGTCGAGTCGCAAGTCAGAGACTTTGAAACGGGACTCGCGACTCGACTCGGGACTTCTAGTCCGAGACTTTGAACTCAAAGTCTCTGACTTGCCTGACTCGACTTTGGACTGAGGGCGAAGACTTGAGACTGACTTGTGACTTGGTCCCACCTCTGGTAAATTGTTCTCTGTGCTGGAGCACTGCGATGGCAATTTTACAACAAAGCGGGAAAGTCAATTGGCGAGCCAATGCGTAAGCGAATGAAAAATTGTAAATTGTCAAATGCTGACTCCCTCACATTTCCCCGAATGACACATGAAAGCGAACAAGAAACAGGAAGTCTATCGTGACTTTCGGGACACCTGCTTTCTCTGTTATAATTAGCCCCACTAAGGGGAACCAAAACTACCAACCGGCCCTGGGATGAAGTCAGTTTTGGCACCACTTCATTATCTGGTGCAAGTGTGCCTAATGAAATGGCTGCTGAGTGAATGCGGATGGGGGTCGGGGGGCATCGGGGGCGGGGGACGGGGGTGTGCGTTGCGGCCTGTCTGCTCAGCTTTGCGGGAACGAGGCGCTCCTCCAGCGCGGCCCCCTCGCCGGGCTTGACAGTGAGGCTGATGGTGAGCAGAGAGCGTGGCGGCGTTCCGCAGGGCCGGATGCCGGGAGGGGCAGACAGATTGGGCATAACGAGGGAAAAAACAGCAGGAATAAACACAGATTTGTCTCTGTCGCCGTGAGGCCTCTCCGCGAGGAAGCGTGATTCACACCGTGTGTGCGTGCGTTCACCTCATGGGGTTGTGACATCATTCAGCCTTTGTGTGAAAACGAGGCTAAATCTGTTCAAACAATGTAAAAAGGAAGACACCCGGGTGTCAATTCTTAAATAGGGACAAGGAATCGATCAGGATGTCCGCCACCTGTCAACCTTGAGGAGGAAGTCACTCGTGATCGATGAGTGAGGCCGGAAGTGCGACCTCCGGGCGTAAACACGCTGCTCGGAATTCCGACTGAAGCTAGCAGGGAGGAAGCAAGGTTTTGAGGAATTTTCTCTCTTTTCAGCAACGTCGTGTCTCCTTATGCTCTTGAAATGTGACGTGTCTTTGCTTGTTTGCACTCGGGGCGTTTTCGTTTTTTTTCAGCGACGAGCTCGCCGTTCGCCGCTCGTTCATCTGCGCGTGCGCAGCAGATCACGCACGGCGACGCGTCAAGCATTTCCCGTGGAAGGGGGAGGCGGCGTACGAGTTTCCGACGTCCGCCGATTTCAAGCTAAGGGGACCGCAGCTATAAAGGGAATTATATTTCCGTTCGTTTCACTGGGAAACCAGTGCAACCTCCGTTTGAATGAGAAAATGATGACTTCAAATACTTAAGCGCAGCAAATTCCAGACACTTGAAGACTTTTACTCAAGTCATATTCTACAAGCTCTACCAAAATACATTTCTGTGAAAATACTTGTGCTATTACTCAGGTATCGCTTTTGGGTACTTTATACAACGCCGGTGGTTTATATCCAGATGCAGGAACGACACTAATTGGCATTTGAAGGACGGACAACACGCTGACGTCTGCACACGTATGTCCGTGTGAAAAACGACCTGAGCCTTTTCATGACACGCCTGTCGATTTCCACGCGTGGCGTGCCGCGCTTCGCCGCTAACCCGGGAAATATGTCAACAGGCACGCACGCACGCACGCACGCAGGCAGGCGTGATCGATGACACCAGCTGTGGCGCACTAAAAGAGAGCTCCGAATCACACCAATCGGCAAAATCGCTCTTTCATCGGAAATCCTTCATCGATTTTCACATTCTTAGCCGTGGAATTCAAGCCACGCCCACAAGAGGACCGCCTATCACGGCATTGTTCCATGTCGCATTTCATAACCCTGCGAAACCAAACAACTAGCTACAAGTCAAAGAATATCACTTTTTTTGTTTCAGATTTTACCGCAGCTAGCGTCATCTCCTTAAAAGCCAATCGCAAGCCCGTACGTATTTTTATCATCGCGCACGTCCACAAACATATCTGCGCTCATGATTTCTCGCTAATGCGCTGCCAATAGACGAACGTAGTCACGATTGGGCTTGAAATTGAGCGAAAAATAGGATAGCTATAAACTTTATTCTACAACTTGTACATAAACTTTGTTAAGGACACAATCGGTCCACAAACGGCAGGACAAAAATACATCAAAAAGTTAAAATACAAAAAGGCTTTTATATCTGTGATAAAACACGTTTACAAAAACGCTTTGGCAGACAGAAAGCGTACATAAAACGTAAATGCTTCTCGTGTATCGTGTGAAACTTTTCATTTCAGTGTCATTTGATAGTTGTACGAACATTTGGGAGAAAATTATTTTCTTGGAATTTTTTTTCAATAAAAGTTAGACTTTTCTTCTAAATTCATATTACCTTAAATAAAAAGTCATTGTACACGATTCACCCAAAAATGGAGATTTCTGCTTTTGTGCTTGAACACTTCATATTGGGGCTGCAACTAATGATTATTGATTCATCTGTCCAATTTTTTGGGGATTTATCGATATATCGGATATTTTTTTTTTTTGGTTTAAATTTTTCAGGCAATTTTTCAAATTGCTGTGCAGAAAATGCCCCAAAAACGTTTTTAAAATGATTGAGTCACTCGTTGGTCTTACAGTTCATCTGTAAGAAAATCTGCAAAAATGTTCATCGATCTTTTCCGACGCAAAAGCAGATGTTTGCAAATGAAGATCATTGGTCTGCTTTCATGGAGGACGAAACAAATCGGAGAATATTTGCTGTTGTTAGGCGGAAATTCCCACAATTTGGAGAAAGTCAAAGGAGCTCTTTAAACAACTAGTTGATTATCCAAATAGTTGTCGATTAATTTGGTGATTGATTCATTATCGATGAATACGTTTGGGCTCGTCTGTCTAAATTGCCGCCTTACATAATTATTTCAGTGTGATTTAATAGTGATGTGGAAAAAGCGGCGACGTCTGCTTTTGTGTTGGAGTTCTTCCTATGTCGCTTGACCTCTCCCACACACTCGAAACCCTCGAAATCATCCAGATAGGCAGGAAGCGTATGCGTTTGCACTCCACCTTTCCAAAACAAAAAACTGCGAGTCCGCCAAAGACAGCGACATCTCCGCGGCTTCCCTTCAAGGTGAAATGTCACGTCGTCAACCCGCCAACACTTCAATACGACGAAGCTTAACAGTTTCAAGATAAAAGTCATAAATCCTGACTTGAATACATTTCAGCAAGCAGAAGCAGCTGGAATCCGTCACCGGGACGCGCTCCACTTTTCATTTGTCCCGACAGTCCCGTTTTGACGACTTTATTATGAAATATTAGTGGAAAACAATGGCCTGAAGTAAATCCAAGCCATTTGTCTCCTGGAGGAAAATATTGATTTGAAAACTTCTGTTGCTTCTCAGTTGGTGGGCTCGTGATTTCAATGAAATGTCGCGTCCATTTTTTCAAAATCGATTATTTGCAGCATATTTCTTGCCGTATTGAAATTGGCTCACGTTAGGGGCAGATGTTCTACAACTTCGCCAAACATTGGAACATTATGATCAGAAGCTAATTCTGCTAGCGCTAATTTGTGGTAAAACTGCAGCTCTGCTTACCTTGTGGCTTTGACAAAAAAGGAGCATGGAGAACACGCTTAGACTAAAGTCACCGCGTGGTTAACAGCCAACTGGAGCTGGAGTCAGAGCTCCTGATGTCACTCACTAGGCCACGCCCCTTTAAGCCACACATGCAACACGAGTTAGGAGCTCGGTCACAGAACGAGTTCAACTCGTAAGTCAAGCTACGATTTACACTCGTAAGTAGAGATGTTTGACACCACTTTTTTTGGATACTGATACCAGTAAAAGTATTCGCTCTTGGGTACTTACCGAGTACCGATACCACTTGTGACACCGATACTTGGAACTTGATACATAACATTTCAATAAACACGATGACAGATACTTGTGAACAAAGACTTTTGTTTCGTTCTTTCTGACGCACATGATTTGGCGATATGTCAAAGCGCCACAGTGTAGCGCCAGCTACTGGCGAGGAGGACTTAATGTCAGATTTTAAATTTTTTTTTGCCTTACGTATCAGTGGCTAGTATCGGCAGGGTTCACGAGTATCCGATAGATTGAAATAAGGCCGTTATTGGCCTGATACAATACCTGTTAGCGTTGCTAGGGCCTGACGGATCAATCGGCCGCTATTAGCCCTTTTTAAACGCAGATTTTTAGGGAATGTTTTTTTGAATCTCATTATCTTTGTCTTACGTTTTAATGTTTTAATGAGTAAAAAAAAAACGGTCAATGTTTTATTGAGTTTGTCAATATGCATTCATTTGACGAAGGTCATGACGAAAAAATTGGTTGTTTTTTTTTTGGCTTAAAAATGTTCCCTTATTATCAACACAAACGCATTGGTCATCCACTATGCATTTCCTTTTGAAGGATTTTTACAAAGATATGAACACAAATTCTTGAGGCTTTAATTTACCAATGTGTTTTTACTGTCATGAGAAACGTTCTTAATCCTGACGGTTTGTGGGCACCCATTATAGGAAGTTGAAAAACAAGACAAGTGGAGTGGCGGAGGCAAAATCTTGAGCAGTAATCGAGTTCCACTGAATAAAAGCTTGGGAATAAAAGGACTAAAAATGACAAAAGCGATCAATGAAGAGGACGGCAAGCAGAGCACGAAGCCGCCCGCCGTCATTGGCGCTGAGTGGCATCAAAAGAAGCCTTTTTTTTTAATTGATTTTTTTAAAAAAAAGGATCTTTCTCGATTATCTTGGAGAAAGTCGGAAACGATGAAGACCATGCTACATTTGTATAATGTATGGTTTTAAAAAGTATTATATTCCAGAGTTTATTGCCCAGACATTTAAACTGCATTGTCATCTTAGTCATCACAGACATCCTAGACTTTGTTTTTTTTTCCCCGCCTGTCCTTTCACTGCCGATCGGGACAGCCGAATGTCGTCCGGTGACATTGACATAGGACGTTTCCACTCTAATTTGATGCCGTTGCTAATATAGCGCATTACCGCCAAGGTGAAATGTAAACTTGTGAAAATAACCTCCAACATTTCATTCTCTGTGTACATCGGTGTTAAACGACTGTTGTGGAAGGCGACATAAAAATGAAAGCATGCTGGTGGAGCGAGTGCAAACAACATTCAAGCGACAATGCGCAGGTTCCGTTGGCGTTTGTATGACAAAAAGCAAAAACATTATCCGTCATGCTGGCTGGCAGCGACTGATTTTGTTTGTTGCTCTTCACGCCAAAGAGAGAAAAAAAATGCCTGGTTCAAAAGAATTGTTCCTGCTGACTGCATGTCAAAACATTTATGCAAATGCGCGTGTGGCTCATCTTCTTCTTCTTCTTCTTGTATTAATGGCCGCTCGGGGTGGGGGCTCCCCTCTCACGCTCTGTGGCTCGTCTCCTGGTTGCCCCCTTTATCGCTTCCCTGTTGGGCGTCCCTAGCCGCCCTCCTTTCCACCAAGAGGGGGACACTGTCTCGCCCTCTGGCTGGGGGGGGACTGGCTACATTGGCGGGCTTTGGGCCCCTGCGGCCGGTTTTGGGGCGCTTCGGTGAGGCCGACGGACGAGGGGTGGTCAAATCATTTCAACCCTGCCCCTAAACCTCTCGCACCCGGTCTCCTGGACACACAATATATCAACCTTTCGCCTCATCATCATGTCCACATCGTATCGTTCTCGATGAGTAAATTATTCTTGAATGTAATTGTTCTACATGAGCCCAATACGATCATTGGTTAATGGAATTGGGATGAGTCAAATATCATTCTTTTAATGGCTGAGATAAGGATTGTTCTTGAATCAAATTTCAGTCAAATATCACTCATGAATCAAATCATAATTGTTCTGGATGAGCCAAATATTGTTCTTGAATTGGATCGTAATTTGCTAATAATAACCTGGTACCGTTTTCATTTGCGTCAATAAATGGCAGCATAAATCCAATGTTTGCCTTCGTTTTGGTGGCTGTAGCCCACCAAGCAAACGACAAAAGTAGAGCAGTCGTGTGCTGTGCTAGCATGCTAGCATGCTAGGATATAATGGAAGGCGTCTGTCTCGGATTGTGCGGCGGATACGCGGCTAATTATAAAACGTAGAATTAACGACTTTGGCAGATGAGCTAATTCCAGCGGCTCGCTATCACTTGATACAAGCGAAGTCCCCCAAGTTTAGTTTTTCCACTCCCGCATCAAACGAAATCGGTTCTCGCACTTCTTCTCCTTCTTTTTGTTCTTGCTGTCTTTCTTCCTCTTTTTCTTTTTCTTCTTTTTCTTCTTCTTTTCTTGTTCTTGTTCCTCTTTTTCGTCTTCATTCGGAAAAAAACATGAAAGTCTCTCCGATCGCCACGTAATTAAAGATTTATTTTGAGCCGTTCCATTTAAACGGAGAGGGGGAGATGGCGGGGGGGGGGGGGGGGGGGGGGAGCGGATGCCTTTGTGTCTATGAGATAGCTTTGAAATAAAACGCTCAGACTGACTAACGAGGGAGCCTCGCAATTAATGATTGGTCTTTGATTGGACCTTTTGTCCCCTCGGCGAGATCGTGACGAGCCCTCGCTCTTTAAGAAGGCGAACGATGATACGATATATGTCATTGTTGTTTCCTCATTTTGAGGGCTTTCTTACACTCTCGTCAGCAAATTTCAATGTGCGTTCATCATGGTGAAAATGTAAAATTGGCTCAGTAAAGTCCTCTGGGGGGGAAAAAAAAAACGAAAAACCCAACAACCCTCAACTGGAAGTGTCATTAAACCGCTTCAAGTCTCTTTTTTGGGATGAATTGTTCACTCTTTGCCAAAGTGTTGCTTGCTGTTATTGTTTATTTGTCATTGTGTTCCATGACTACTACTCGTCAAAGAGATTGACGTCATTCCAAATCAAATCAATCAAAGTTGAGTTGCGTTCACTGTCACCATACAGTGCTCGTATCTCAAATACACACTCGCAAGTCAAAGCAAAGATTTGCAAATGCAGCGTACGCAGCGGTTGTTCAAATGCGTCTCGAAACTTCGTTCGTTTTGACATTTTGTCCTCCTCGGATTTAATCCAACAAGAACTTTACTCCCAACCGCAAACAGACTCCACAGTCAAAGCCGTCGTTTGCCAGCATGAACTCCTTCGCTGCCGTGGACGTTTCGACTCGTCAAGCATATCGCTCATTACATTAACTGTGCAGTATTTGTCGCTGTTATTTAGGAGAAATGTGTCCCGATGCTGTGCAAGCGATGTATTATTTATTTCTGGCCGTCGTGTTGACTTTGCCGGCGTCCTCTCCGCAGCTGTTGATTGACGCATTTGGCCCGGCGTGCTTCCCTCCGACGCCGCCTCATCCTGCCGAGAGGCGGGAGATTAGCCGGCTAGCGCGTTATCGGCCGACGAGGAGGGACGAAGGGGTAGGGGGACGCCCCTCCGGGCCGAGCGATGGCTCGAGATGAGACGAAGGTTTCGAAGACGACGCGCTTGGGGCGCGGGGTCGCCGCCGCTTGGACCGACTCGGATAATCCCGCCCTGAAACTGTCAGGTTTTATTTCAAACACTTCCCAGGCGTCTTGATAAAAGTCTGTCCAATAACGGAGGATAGGTTAAAAAAAAAAACCATCAAATCATTTTTCTCCTTTTCAAATGAAAGGAAATGCCATTAAGTTGCCCAACATTTTGCAATGTGTTGTTTGTTTGTAGCGCTGTATAATATTGTACTTTATTATGAAAAACATACAGTAGAGTGACATAATTGAATGAAATGTTAAGAATTCAGCAGTTTTTGTTTCAATTCAATGTAGTGAGTGCATTCCGGTAGTCCTTCTGGTGTGTGCGTCTTGGCCTCCTGGGGGCAGTATAATACACGGAGACGGTCACAACTCCTCGGTAAGCTGCAGAAATATTTGTAGTTTTTCTCCAAAGAATGAAGAATATATTGCCGGCGTTTTCCACACATCTATACAACTGGTCAGTCCCTACACGGGTCTGTTATTATTATTATTATTTTTTTTACGTTAAGGACAAATGTAAGGTGTTAAAAGTGGCTTTCTCTCTTTGCTAATGGTTCAACAAACAAACGTTTTTGAGATGCGATGATGCCATCGATATGCCTGTGAGTATTGCAGATATCAAATGTCCGATGCTAGCCGTTACCTTGTCGTTGGCGTTTTGCATTGTCTGTTAGCATTAAGCTAAATGCACTTATCTTGTTTTTAATACATAATTCTTTCTTTTCTGTTAAATTTGAAACTCGACCTCAACTGGGAGCGGCAAACAGCCTGAAGACTCTTTTTTGAACAATTGTTCGCTAATACTGAAAAAATCAGCCCAACGACGGCTCGTATCTTGAAAAACCTCAAAGTCAGCTCACTCAAATCTCAAGACGCGACTCTACAACCCCAGCGGGGAAAGAACGAGGAGGAAATGTCTTCTTTCCCACCTGTTTCCCCGCGTTGCTTGTTTCTTCTCGAGGAACAAAGGGCAGCGTCTGGAACGAGCGCCCGCGCCCCCGCAGGACCTTGACAGCCGCGGCCTCCCTGACACTTAAAGCGTAATGAAACCATTGAGCGCAAATTGAATGAAGCTTCTTTCCATAAAAAGATAATGGACTCCCCGCACCCGCTCTCTAAATAACAGGCCGCGCCGGCCCCGATGAAGCAATTTGTTATCCGACTTTGAGGTCAAGGTCGCGCGCTCATCGATCGGCGCGCCGACGCCGAGCCGAGGGACGGACGATCAGGTGAGCTGCGGCCGCTCGCGCCCGCTATGGGATTTGGGCTTTAGTGTCGATTCAAGCGGCGGTTTGTTTGGCCGCGCCGAGGATTCTCTTTCAGCGTGTCGGTTCCGTTCTGCGGCTCGTATGCTGCCCGTTTGTGGCTGCCATTTTTGCCCGTGCTGTTGCAAATGTCATGAAACTTCTCAATTTTTGTCTGATTTTCTTATTTCCAACTTCAGCTCTTTAAATACAGTCATCCCTCGCAATTCCACGGTTGACTTATTAAGGATTTGGCGCATTACAGATTTTTAAAAACAGATATAGTTATGTGGTTATAATGGTGTGTGTGTGTGTGTGTGTGAGGCCTGTAACATGACACAATATAGAAAAAGTGAAGCACTGTGAAAATTGCGATGGCCGTGCGTACGCATGTGCACGCGCGCGTTTGTGTGTGTGTGTTTATAAAGTGTCAGGGATTACTTCCACACGGCAGCAAGTGAACGCGACGGCGTATAATTGGAGGCGGGTGGCGACGGTCCGACAAGACTTTAAATGAGCTTCCGCGTCTCACACACACACGAAGCTATTTGCACACGCGAGCTTCCTAAACGATACTCCTTTAATTGGCTGATCAAGTCGCAGCAGCCAGATGGCTTTTCTCATTGTGTCGGAGCAGCTGTTGATTTTTTTCCACACTTCCCTTTCCAGTCGCGAACTCTCATCCGTCAGCCAGCCGAGTCGCCGCTTAAACACATTTGGCTCCGACGCGATCTCATTGGACGCGTGTTTGGTCGAACGCCTCCGCTCCGTTTTGGCGCTGCGCGTTGAAGACTGGCTGTCGTGGGAATCGGCGCTTATCCGCCAGGGGGTGTCGAACTCGTTTGAGTTCGGGGGTCACGGTCGGGGCTTGACATTCGCACCCCGCGAACCCGCCAAATGTGGGTGAATTTCACTTGTAGTTTTCCAAACGACATCCGGAATCATAACCTGGTGCGACACTGCAACTCCCATGACACAGTGTTTGCTCATCGGTCCATTCGTGAAGCCTTTTGCTGACGTCACTGCTGACGGCTGAGCTCGACGAGCTGCGAATGCTGTCGCCAAAACGCGTACAGGGAAAGAAATGGCGACCTTTGGCAGACGACGTGTGAATGTGCGAGTAAAGGCCTCTTTGTACTTCGCGTTGCATCACGCGACCGACGCGCCACTTGACGCGCACACGGCAAAAAATGCCTCGGAGGTCATCTCTTGTGATTGGCCCGTTTTAGTCACATGCTGACGTCATCAGCGTTTCTCCCGGTTCCACGTACCACCTACGCCGCCGTCTTCTCGATCGATTTTGCAGCATCATTAAACGTACCGTTAGGTCATCTCGGTCCATTTGTTCCACGGTCGCCATTGTTGTTGCTTTGTTCCTTGTTACGGAAGGGAAAGGAAAAACGGCTTCCAGGGGCGCCGGGGCCGATCCCGGCCGACTTCGAGCGAAAGGCGGACGACGCCCCGAACCGGTCGCCGGTCAGTCGCGGGCCGCACATAGACGCACGCGGACAAGCGTTCGCGATCACGAAAGTGTCGGACCGAGCGAAGAAGCGTTCCGATAAGTCGGAGTGCAAAAAAGGCGAAGCCAGCGCGCTAAATCTGCCCGATTGGTTTTTGTGTCGCTCCGACCACAAAACAATTTTTTTGTTTGTCTTTTAGTCCAGAGACGAAGGCCGAACGAGCGCCGGACGACCACCAGACGGACGAGATGGCCGCTGACCCCAAGGTGACCCCACCATCTGCAATGAAAATGAAAAACTCAATTCGAATCTCCTAAAATGACTGTTGTTTTTCATAATTGGTACAATAATGAAGTCGTACTATGATGAGAAAGAGTGGAATTCATATGAGAATGAAGTCATAGCGTTACGAGAAAAAAGTCGTATTTTCCAACGACAATGTAGAGACAACAAAAATTAGGTTGCTAACATGGGATCATAACAAAAAAATCTGTTGTAAATTCACAGCATTAAAGTTGAAATTTAGTAAGACAAAGTCACGATATTACAAGAAATAGAATGTGTACGAGAATTAAGTCTTACTATTACTTTAGTCGGGGAGCAGAAAAAAAGGCATTTGTTGTAATTTTACACCAATAAAGTCGCAATTTAGTCATAAATAGTCAGAATAATACGAGAAATAGTCAAAATTTGTACGGCAATTAAGTTGTAATATTACAAGTAGTCTGAATTTATAACCCCCCTCTTCCCAAATGTCTAACTTTTACCAGCTTTTAATTTGTAATATTAGGTCATTGTGAACTTTTTCAATGCTAAACCCAATGGACAAGCTAACAAGCTCACGAATATGAGCATGGATGTCACTTGAATTCCGAACATTCAAACGCAAACACGGAGCAGCAACACATACAAACAGAAAATACCACAATTCTCGCAGGCATATCCAAAGGACAATATGGCGAAAGTCCGCGATACGGCACGGCACGGCACGGCTTGACTGGCTGAGAAAACAAGTTTGGGTCATTTTCCTTGAATATGATGTCATCAGTGTAGTAAAACTGAAACTGTTTTCTCCAGCCACGTGACGACGCCGACTCCACGGTGCCCCCTATTGGCCGGAAAAAACACCACCGCCATCGCCACCGCCGCCGCCGCAGCCGCCGCCGCAGCCGCCGGGCCAAGAGGTGAGCCAGATCACAGAGCGCAAAAATGATGACGAGTCATGATTCAAAACATTTCCCCGCTTTCGGAGGTGTGCTTCGAAAAGATTTAACGTGTTGACAATAACAGATTTTAGCGCAACAATGATCATCATTTTCTTTCATAATGTTAGCACTTTTTCTTTCACAGTATTTCCACTTGCAAAATTCCAACTTTTTTCCCCGGTGATTTTCCAATTTATTCTCCTATAAATGGCATTTTTGGTCATAATATGAGCAATTTTGGCTCTCGTAATATTTTCACTTCATTCCCATGAAATTCAGACTTTTTTCTCGTCATTTTCCCATGTATTAAATTCCGGCAATTTTTTTCATATTTGCGTTTTTTCGTAACATTTTGACCTCATTGTCACAAAGTCACTTTTCTTGATTGAATTGTCATTTGAATTGCAGCTGTTTATTCCAATATTAGCACTTTCTCTCTCTGTCTCGTGATGAAAGCTCTCGTAGTATACCGTGCCTATCCGGGGCCACTGCTGCTTCTGTCAGGGCCCGCCGGGGCCAGCGCTCAAAAACGATTTATGGCGGACCCAGTATACAATGGCTTCATCCTCGTACGAATGAAAAAACAATTTCTTGTAATATTCCACCTTAATTATTGTACAAATGACGACATTTTCTTGTAATGTAGCAAGATTGTCATTCGAAAGTACGTAGGTATTTTCCCATAATACGATGACTTCGCTCTTGTATAAATTCCAATCAGTTCTTGTAATATTAGGATTGAATTACTGTACAGATGACAACTTTATTTTGTAGTAATGTTCTTTTTTTTAATAATATACTTGTTCGGAAGTATGACTTTTTTTTTCCCTCACAATCATTTTCTTTTAAGAGTCAGGACAGATGGACCTCGCTGCACAAAAACGTTTACTCCGTGAGCTTTCTTTTAAGGGAATAAACTCTCATTGGTTTGACCTTGTGATCGGTGGGGACGTCTGCGCCGTCTTCCAATTGGGCCTGTCCGCGACGACGGGCATGGGGTGCGGCAGAGATAACGTACGAGCGGTCTGTCGAAGCAATAGGGGCACACCGACCTCGTCTAGTGCAGACACTGTGTCGGTGGACGCCCTCAAAAGGGAACGCGCCCAACCGCATTTTTATCACAACAATTATTAAAGTTGACCCTGAACCACCGGAAGGGTTTTTGTCATCGTCTTTCTGCTGTTCTTCTGCCGAGTTACGCCAGTGCGTGACCTTTACGGTCGTCCGTCGTAGAAGGTGAAAGAAGTGGAGGCGCCGGGACCTTCTTGCGGTGCGGTGCGTGAACCCACGTAGCTCTTGCAGCAACTTCCACTGCAGTGTGGCTCACACACAAGGAGGACTTGGAAAGGCCCCATCCAGCGCCGATGTTGCCACGTTTTCCGCCGGGTTCGATGTCCGTCGGCCAGCCTTAGGAGTGCCGAAATCGTGAAATCGATGATGCGCAATACTCGAACGATTTGTACGCCCGTCGGCAGATCTGGCTTCGCTGGGCCCGAACGGATCCGCTCCAATGGAGTGCCTGCAAAAACAATCTCAAAAAAGGA
Source organism: Phyllopteryx taeniolatus (assembly GCF_024500385.1). Lineage (NCBI taxonomy): Eukaryota > Metazoa > Chordata > Actinopteri > Syngnathiformes > Syngnathidae > Phyllopteryx > Phyllopteryx taeniolatus. The sequence continues at coordinate 32,908,081 of NC_084504.1, read as the reverse complement.
TCCTCCTATATACCTGATTTAAGGGACTTCCCAGTGTGGTGGTCGCGGGTGGTCGCTATCATGTGTTCTGAGGTCAGAAAGCTTTCGAAGGATTGTCGTAAAATGCTTCAAATAATTTTGGTCAATTGCGCTCCCACATGTCTACCATATCTAGACAGTATTTTGTAAGTGCATCGATCGTTATTTCACGATCTACATTATCGGTATAGTGTCAATATGGTCTAACCCAATATCCGTTATCAACTTTATACTAACATAATTATTTACACATTATCATTACCTTTGAGACCGAAAATCCCCAAATGACTAAACGTAAATACATAAAAAGTGCTCTAGACACATCGCAAAAATCTGACATTCGACTTCCCGACGGAGCCTCCTCTCCGGCACCCCTGAATAGACCTTACCAAGGAGGCTGAGGAGTGGGATCCCCCTGTAGTTGGAACACACCCTCCGGTCCCACTTCTTAAAAAGGGGGACCACCACCTCAGACTGCCAATCCAGAGGCACTGTCCCCGTTGTCCACGCGATGTTGCAGAGGCGTGTCAACCAGGACAGCCCCACAACATCTCATCCACCCCCGGGGATGAGATGTTGCCACCGAGGAGCTTTTCAACCACCTCGGTGACCTCAACGCCAGAGATAGGAGAGCCCGCCTCAGAGAACCCAGACTCTGCTTCCTCATTGGAAGGTGTGTCTGTGGAATTGAGGAGGTCTTCCAAGTATTCTCCCCACCGACTCACAACGTCCCGAGTCGAGGTCAGCGGCGCCCCATCCCCACTATGCACAGTGTTGATGGTCCACTGCTTCCCCCTCCTGAGACGCCGGATGGTGGACCAGAATTTCCTCGAAGCCGTCCGGAAGTCTTTCTCCGTGGCCTCACCGAACTCCTCCCATGCCCGAGTTTTTGCTTCAGCGACCACCAAAGCTGCATTCCGCCTGGCCAGCCGGTACCCATCAGCTGCCTCGGGAGTCCCACCGGCCAAAAAAGCCCAATAGGACTCCTTCTTCAGCTTGACGCCATCCCTCACTGTTGGTTTCCAACGGGAAAACGTCCTCCTGAATTCTTTAACATCATAGGGTTTTTTGTTCCCATATAATTTTTTTTCACCCCGCACCCCCCTTCAGAATATCACAACTTTGTCCAAATCCAAGTTGTGATTATACTCTCGTAATATTACAAATGCATTCTTGTCCAAATCCTGATTTCTTTTTTCCCCCCCACCCTTGGTTGTGACCCTATTCTCATGCAATGTTCCCCCCCCCCCCCCGCCCTGCAGCGCCTCCTTTGGTGAGGAGCTGTCACTGCAGCCCAAAGCCAAGAAGAAGAAGAAGCGAAAGTCTGAGCGCAAAAGGCCGAGGAGAAGGTGAGTTTCCTTTTTCGCGGGTACAGCCAACGCCCATTTATGGCGCGGGTTACATAAACCATTGGTGAAAATATGCCATTTCGAGAGAGCATTTTTAAAAAAATATATAGTTTTACCCCTCTAATGCACTTTAAACACATTAAAATGCATTAAAACACACGCTCCGATGATCTTAACCATTAGGCCACGGCGGCCCTATTTAACAATCACCGGACTTCATCTTGTCAACTCAAACGCGACTGGGTACTCGTTACCGTGGCGACAACAATGGATTGTGCCGTGTGTTTATGAGAACAAATTGGGGGAAAATGTGTCGGTGGTCGCCGGTATTCGGGAGAGGCCGTTTGTTTAACGCTTGCTTGAGGTACGTTCACTTACTTTGAACACGATACGGCTCGCAAGCAGGCAACAAGACGTTATGTAGCCTAGCAAGCTAGCGCTAGCACTAACGCTCGTGCTAAGGCCGGATTTGAACCAGCAACCTCCGAGCTGTGATCTTATTCTTGACTTTTTCGAAATACTGCAACTTTATTCTTGTGATGTTGTTTCTCATAGAATTACAACTTTGTGTCATATTAAAAAAAGGAGTGATATTATGAAAAAAACTTTGTACTCACACAACTTTATTCCTATAAAAGTTCAACTTCATTCTTTTGTAAATTGGATTTTTTTCCCTCACGATATTACAACTTTATTTTGGTGTAGTGTAGTTGGACTTGGAGCCGCTCTGCCTTTTACTTCTCATCTTTTAATCACGCTGCACGTTCTCCCGTAGAGCTCAGTACTGCTGCCAGGCACGTTGTGGCGCAAGGTGGTACTACACTGAAGGCGCGCCACTCTAAATTTGGACTTGTCCGTATCCCGCAAAGTACAGTAGTGGAGATTCACTTTTGAATTTATACTTTTAGGTTGCCCTCCCGCAGCCTCTCTCCGCTTAGGAAGAAGAAAAAGAAGAAGAAGAAAAGCTCCAAGAAGAACAAGCGGCATCGGTAGGCGTCGCCTCCTTTGCTTCCATTCTACGTCTTAAAAGCAACGTTACACTGCGTAGAAACTGATCCAAATTCTCATTTCTCCTTCCAGATATACCACCAAAAAGTCCAAACACGGGTATGTCAAATGAATTGAGAGTTTTTGCCATGGTAATGTTTATACACAGTGTCTGTGATGGGAATCAAACAAATTACTGTACGCGCAAAGTACAAATACATTTTACGGTCAGTTATGTTCTGCAACATGCTCAAGTAAAAGTACTTCTTTAACTTTGTAGGACAAAGTAAAAAAACAAAACAAAAAGGAATGTTTATAGTCAAGTAGATTCTGGTAAAAGTAGAAATTGTCACGTACGTGGTTAGGGCGAAGGCGAGGAACGCAAGGCGAGAACATGGTGGACCCAATTGCAGGGAAGCAGGGAGGCAAGGCAGGAGTGCGGGAATCTCAAAATAATAATATTTAATTCCAAAAACAAAATGAAAACGAAGATCAGGGAAAAGTCGAAATGCTAAATTAACAAAGTCCAAAATCTAAACACAAAGTAACAAAGAAACACTTGAGTGAACCCAAAACAAGAAACAAGACATGACTGGTGAAATACCTGAACGACAATGACAAGGCAAGACATGTGACAACGACAATGAACCGACAAGGACTGAAAGAAACCGGGGAACTAAATCCAAACAAATTGACGAGACAACGAGGAACACCTGGACAAGACACGAGTGGCTGGAGAGAGCTGATTGGTCGACACAAGGTAGACGACGAACAGGCGGACACAACAACCTAGTGAGCGCACGACAAACATGGAACACAGGAAAACATGGAACAAAACTAAACACAACCCAAACCAAAACACAGACCATGACAGAAATAGCGATTCAATTCCTGTGCTTAAGTACATTGAAGAGCTTGTAGTTTTTTTTTTTTGCTTTTACTTAAGTACGAAAGTAAAAAAAAAAAAAAAAAGTACAAATGCATTCACTCGATGTAAATTGCGGCCATAGAAGCCCGTGCATAAATGTGCTTATTACGCGTTTATTTCCTTACTGCATGTTTTAATAAAGTGCTTGAGAGTCTTTAGTTAGTTACCAGTTAGGTAGTTAGTTAGTTAGTTAGTTCTTAGAAGTGATTATCAACACAGCCCAGGTCAAAAAATGGAGAAAAACACGTTTGAATGGTTTGCAAGTGCAGAAGCTGAAGCCGTTGTCGTGTTTGCTTGTGTTTGCTTCCAGCAGCTCGTCCCGTCGCAAACGGAAGAAAAAGGATGAGCGCAAACGCAAGAAAAGGTCAGTCGCGGGTCGGACAAAACCAAAAGACAACCTCAGCAAATTGATGAAACGTTTCCAAAGTCTTTTTTTGTGTGTTTCGCGTAATGGTACGAATTTTTTCTCACACCCTTTTTCATGGAATTCCGATGTTGCCATAAAATGGCATTTCCTTGGAATGTTACGACTTGATTTTCTTTATTCTTGTCCCAATTTACTATTTACTCACTTGATTCTTGTACAACTTCCCACTATTTACTTGCAATGTCTTAACTTTCTCGTAACATTTTGCGCAATTAACCACCTTTTTTTCCCCTGGAATATTGTTTGCATTCTTGTACAAAATGAAATTTTCTTTCTTGTTTCTTGTAGTTATGGCTTCACTGTCGTACACATTTTTTTCTTTTCTGTCTCGTGTTGTTCTGGCTTCATTGTCGTACCAGTGAAATGTTTTTTCTTGTATATTGTCTTCATTCTCGTACAAACGATAACAACGGCAATATTACGACTTGATATATTCTCGTACTAATTCCGACTTTATTGTTGTGATATTTGGACTTAATTCGCATACAAATAATGACAAATTTCTAAGTTTGACAACTTTATTCTAGTACTTAAGTAATATAATGATTTCTGCACATAAGTATTTGTAATGAATGACTTGTCGCGCAAGTTACAGCTTTATTCTGGTAATATTACAACTGTGTATTACAAGCACAAATGTTTCTAGTAATATTCCGACTTCTTTGTCCTGGAAAATGACAACTTTATTCTCGTATTCATGATGACGTAAATTGACATAATTGACTATTGCAGTGTGTCTGACTACTTGCGCTGGTAATGTTACAAGTATGTTGTCACAAAAACCGATTCCTTTATTGTTGTAATATTATGACTTCATTCTCGGATAAAAAAAGGATGATTTTTGTCTTGTGATTTTAGGACAGTGATAATAATCCTGGCGATGATGTGTTTCCCTTTGCGTTTCTTTGCTCAGCTCTCGGACCGGCCGGCGTGGGAAACGGCGCCACGGGAGGTCGGCGTCGGACTGCCCGCCGTCCGCAGAGGACAGGTGGGACAAGCACCCGTTCGGTTTGTCGGTGGCCATTTTGGCGGTTGGGCCGGCTATTTTTTCCGCACCTCACCGTTCGATCCTCTCGGTTGCGCTTCGATTCCATTTCGATTCTTTAGGTTGCGATTCGATTTGATTTGACATTGATTGAAATGCTCAGATGCTGAATCGATCGGAATTAGAAATACAGTAGACGGGGTTTGGCATGCACGGATTCATCTTTCCGCAGATTTGTTTCTTTTTTTTTTAAATTTCTTTTCCAATTTTGTCTTTTGAAATGTTTTTCATTTGTTATTCTAATTTTTTTGTAGGGTGGGGGGACCAATCCCAAAAACACTTCCCCACTTATTCAAGAATTTTTGGGATTCAAATGTTGATTGATTGATTGTTGTAATATTACAACGTCCATCCATCCATTTTTCATAATCAATTTAAAAATAATGTCCTGTTTTGGAATAAAACGCTGTATTCTAATTTTTTTCAATTGCTACAAGATCTGATTAATCCCCAAAATAATCAACAGATTGATTTTCAAAACAACCGTTGGTTGCCGGTCTGGTGGAATATACGCAGGCAGTTGACTCCAGGGCTGAAATGATTCATTGAACAAATTAAAGGGATTGAAATAAAAACTGGACTTCCTCATGTTTTGGAATTCAATCAGGAAACAATCTTGGCTTTTGTCATTTGAATGCAATGTTTGCAAGGAGAGAGGCAGTCAGAGAGGAACTTGCAGTTGCTTGGCGCCTCTCCCCGTTTCTGAAGAGCAAACGCGCAGTTCAACTCAAACGGGAGGGAGTCAAGGTAGAAAGGCCGATTCGCGCAGTTATCTCATCTTGTCCTTGAGAGGCCGCGAGAGCCGCTGAGACACCATGCGGGAAGGGAAGGGAAACGCGCAATTCAGCTACGAGGTGCATTTGAAAAAGTCGACTATTGAACTAATAAAAATGCCACAGAAACTATGGGATTATATGATCAAAGAATATAGACTATATTTTGTCATAACTAACTAGAACGAAAGGGATTTTTATATAGCTGACCTGGTTATTTCCTAAAATGTCCACAGAAAGTGTCTTTGTTGTGATTGGGTTCGCAAATCATTGGTTCATTCCCGTAGTTGGAGCCGCTCTAGTACGACAACAGGCAGTCAGTTGACAGAGAGACATTGACAAAAAAAAAATACAAAAAATAAAGGGTTAATAGTTATCTGGTAATGCCGCTACATTACAAGAATTTTTTGGGGGGGACAATTGTCCTGTAGCACTTAGAGCAGTTGGAAAGACTCATATTGCAATAGTCCGGCGCAATGAGCATTGAGCAAAGGGCGCCGAGACGTCACGCGACTAGCGCGATAATCTGGGACAATGTCGATTGTGCAAATGTTGCAGATACTCCTCAGTCAGTGTGCAAATGGAGCAGATGCTACTCTGGCATGAGTGGCCAGTATTGGTCAACGACAGATTTGCAAATAGTGCGGCGTGGCGAGACGACGACAGTGAGTGCACGAGTCATGTAGAATTGGCAGCAGGGAAGTCATAATTGCAATGTGGCCCGTGACAAAAATGACTTTGACACCCCTGTCCTATCTGAACACCAAAGTGATTTTAAACAGTGGCACCACCGTCAGCAGACGTACTTTAGGATGAGGTCGTGACGTGGACGGAAATCCCATTCTTCTTCTTTTCCTAATAAATGTGGATTTCAACTCTTTGCGGCACACAGCGCCAACTACTGTACAGGACGGACTTTGCAGGCGTCAAAAGGCGTCACTGATTTCAAAATGCAAACGGCTCCTTTCCACGAGACGTGCGGTGCCGTGATATGTCAATCATCTGGGGGGGGCGCCTGGGGGGTCCAATCACATTTCAGGGGGGTCCAGCGCTACCCCGGCCTCCCCTCTAGCTCCGCCCCTGCGAGTGCGAATGGTTGTTTCTATGTGCCGCGCGATTGGCTGACGACCAGTTCAGGGCGTGCCCCGCTTCTCGCCAGAAGATAGCTGGGATGGGCTCCAGCACGCCCGCGACCCGCGTGAGGAGAAGCGCTACAGAAAATGGATGGACTTTGTCGTTGAGTCATCGGTCAAATGAAAAATCGTTTTGGAACCCTTGATAATAATTACAACGTTCGAGAGCAATTTTTCTGACGCCACATCTTCTTGCGGTCTGACACGTCACGCATTCAGACTCGTCAGGCTAAAATCCGGCGGGTGGCGAGAGGCGACGTCCTCACTTGATGTTATCACAGTATCGACTCGGATGGGCGATAAAGCAGAGGTGACTCTTATCGCAGCGCCGCAGGAAACACTCGCAATATTGACAATCTTCACGAAGAGGATTTTTTTTTTTTTTCTTTCTTGTGGCAACGGGAATTTTTTTGCGGTGGAAAGCCTTCTGGCGGTTTGCTTTCAAATGCACAGTTAACGGGTTCTGCAGGCACGAAAAGAAGAAAGTAGGAAAGAAAATCAGTATGAATTGACATTTTCTCTGTTTTGTGACAAAATTGATGACAAGGAAAAGAGCAAAGAAACTGATGCCCGCTGGAAAATTCAATAATTCAAGTAGCGGCCGTCCCTCGGATAAATTATCACATTTTCCCCCGTCTTACAATTTATTCATAGTTTCGTATTTCCGCTATGACTTTTCTCAAAATGGTATGACTTCATTCTAGTTTCTTGTTTTGCTAAATTTTAGGCAAATTCTGAATTTTGCTCATATTGTGATGTTAAATAAATGTTTTAAAATTCTTGCTATTACTTTATTCTCATACAAAATTAAAAAACTTAATTCATAATATTGCAACTATGGTCTCGTATAAAATTAGAGAAACATATGCTGCCATCCAAGCGACGTCTTGTTCATGGGCACGCCCCTGCTTATTTCAGCAAGACAATGCCAAACCACATTCTGCACGCGTGACAACAGCGTGGCTTCGTAGTAAAAGAGTGCGGGTACTCGACTGGCCTGCCTGCAGTCCTGTTGAAAATGTGCGGCGCATTATGAAGCGTCAAATACGACAACGGAGACCCCGGACTGTTGAACAGCTGAAGCCGTACATCGAGCGAGAATGGGAAAGAATTCCACCTCCAAAGCTTCAACAATGAGTGTCCTCAGTTCCCAAACATTTATTGAATGTTGCTCAAAGAAAAGGTGATGTAACGCAGTGGGAAACATGAGCCTGTCCCAGCTTTTTTTGGAACGTGTTCTAAGTTCATGATGATTAGCTAAAAACAATCAAGTTTATCAGTTTGAACATGAAATATATTTTCTTTGTAGTGTATTCAATGAAATATAGGTTGAAGGTGATTTGCAAATGATTGTATTCTGTTTTTATTTATGTTTAACCCAACGTCCCAACTTCATTGGAATTGGGGTTGTAATATTACATCTTGATTTTTACACAAATTCCAACTCAGAAAACGATATTATACGGATAATAGCAAGGACTATTCAAAGATCCATCCATCCATTTTCTGTCGCGCTTCTCCTCAATCCCCGGCCCCGCCTGTGTGGAGTTTGCATGTTGTCCCCGCGCCTGCGTGGCTTTTCTCCGGGCACTCCGCTTTCCTCCCACATCCCAAAAACATGCAGTGCTTGTTTGTTTGTATGTACCCTGCGATTGGCTGTCAACCGGTTCAGGGTGTAACCCCGCCTCCTGCCCGATGACAGCTGGGATGGGCTCCAGCGCGCCCGCGACCCGCGTGAGGAGAAGCGCGACAGAAAATGGATGGATGGGCGAATGGATTGTTCAGTTTCCAATGTAGCATTTCCATTTCAATGAGTGCCTAACATTTTTTTCATTTGATTTTGACGTCATGAAATCCGAGGTGTTTGTCAAATAAGTCAGGAGGTAGTTGATGTTTGTGATGATTTGCTTGCAGACAGACGGCGTACAAAAAGGAAACACGTCCGACGTCAGAGGCCAAGTGGACGAGCGGCGGCGGCGGCGCTGCAAAAAGCGTCCTCCCCAGCGCCTCCGTAAGTTACTTCTCGTCACTCTCACCTTGTCTTGTTTTTATTTTGTATTTTTTTTTATACCGGCCCTCGCAGCAAAGGGAGAGATGTCATATAAGCGAGTGTGCAGATACGCGTCGTAAAACGCGAGCTTCTCGGTGCAAGATGAGGGAAACGTCGATCGGGCGCCGCGGCCTTCATCAATATTTCAGTGCTCAACTCCAGGACGAGGAGGACCAGGAACGTTTGCATATTTGCTCTCCTGCACTGACAAATACATAAATTGTTTTACAAAAAAACAAAAACAAAATATATATATATATATATATATATATATATATATATATTTTTTTTTTAATATATATATATGGTGGAACAGTGGTTGACTGGTTAGCACATCTGCCTCACAGCTGTGAGGTTGCGGGCTTAAATCCGGCCTCGCTTGATTGGCGTTTGCATGTTCTCCTCGTGCCTGCGTGGCTTTTCTCCGGGTATTCTGGTATTTCCTCCCACATTTCCAGAACATGCGTGGTAGGTTAATTGAAGACTCGAAATTGCCCGTAGGTGTGAATGTGAGTGTGAATGTGCCCTGCGATTGGCTGGCGAGCGGTTCAGGGTGTACCCCGCCTCTCGCCCGGAGTCAGCCGGGATAGGCGCCAGCACGCCCGAGACCCGAGTGAGGAGAAGCGGTAAGAGAAATGGAGAGCTTACAGTGTTGAATTTTCATTTGGTTGAGTGTTAAAGACCTTTTAGCAACTGTTCATATTTTATTTGAATTGAAAGAAAGCCGACGGTGTTGTTTGTCCACAATGCTCCATTTATGGTGACGGTTTTGTTTGTCTGGCCCCCCTTATATGCGGGACCGCCGCTCCGCTTACACATGGCGTCCAACGCGCGACGCGTTTCGAATGGGCGTCAACGTGAAGAAATCGCGTGGAAAGAAATCCCGAACGAACGGCTTCTTCGTGTCGGTCAGGAAATCATTTTTGCCAAATTGCAAAAAGGACGCAACCCAAATCCCGCGATTGACGGCTTCCGCTCGACAAACGTTTAACGAGACTAATCGGGTAGTCGTAAATTCAATATGCAAATTTGATGAACGGGTCGCTTTTTCGGTCGCTGCTGATGTTCGTTTATCGTCCTTGATTTGACAAACAAAAGCCAATGAATGCACATCGAATTGGGAACGTGGATTTGCGACTCGAGCGGAGCCTCTCCACCATTCCAGTTAGCCGAGGGAGGCATTTAGTTTGCAAGAATCATAATGAATATCCATCCGTCCATTTTCTACCGCTCATCCGAGGTCGGGTCGCGCGGGGGGGGCGGTAGCTTTCGCTGGGACGCCCAGACTTCCCTCTCCCCAGCCACTTCATCCAGCTCTTCCGGGGGGGGGGGATCCCGAGGCGTTCCCGGGCCAGCCGAAAGACGTAGTATCCCGGGTTGTTCCCGAGTCCCCTTGTCCACTCTGTCCTTCTTTCTGTCCACCCCCCACCCCCTTAAAACCCTTTTCTGTCCGGCTGCATTTTCAATAAACATCAGAAGAATTAAAACATTTAAAAATAAGCAGAAATAGCAGCAAACTGTATTTTCTTGTCTAGAAACATTTTAAGTGGGAATTTTCAAACAGAAATACTGTATGAATACATTTCATTTGTTTTAAATTGAGCATTTCTTGTAAGTATCAAAAAGATTAAAAAGGGGTGAACTGGCTTTTTGCAATTTCATTTCAGCAGCTAGCATTTTAGCATGCCAACCAGCTGACGAGGAAAAAAGAAAAATATTCTTTCTAGTACTCGAAGTGTTGGAAGTGTTCAATTTGTTCAAACTGAAATGAGAGGAAATCAATATTTGCTCCATTTGACTTCACCTAAAGTTTCTTTCTGGCCACCTTTGCCACATTTGTCACCTTGCGTGACGGAAAGTTTGGCCACTTACACATCGCCTGCGAGTACATGCTGGCGTACCATGAGCAAAACTTACAAGCACCCCGTAAGAAGCCGTTACGGCCACAAATTCATGAATAATTAAACCACAAATGGCTGACACCACAAAATCGTTCAGTACGGATTCATTCCCACACGATTTTGCCCTTCTGACGCTGACTCGAAAGGCGTCGCATACGTTAGACGCGGTTTGTAAGTGAAGGGGCGCTTTCATTTGCGACGTAAGCGGAAGCGATAAGCGCAATCGTCAGGCGTATCCGTAGAAATGTCATGACTTCTCAAGAAAATGCTTTCCCACGACTTTCCCGAGCAATGACTTTGATTTTTTTTCGCCTGCTTGTTTTTCCACGTAGAAAGCGCTGTGGTTTCATGTTGGTTACACGCGTGACTAGTTTGAATGTATTGCGGCCCGCCCGCGCAGGTAATCTGCAAGCGATGTCGGGGGGGGGGGGAAAGACGCTCGTTTGAATAATGCTTTTGGGTCAAATCAATCAAAAAGGACTCGTGGCGCTGAGTGATTGTCTTTTTCTTGCCAATTCACCTCTCTAATGATGCACTTATGTTGCCCCCTTTTTCTTACACCTTCCCTAAGGAGGAAATCTCCATTGGTAAGTGGATGCTATCCCACGGATTGAGGGGTGTTCAAGCTAGGCTAGGCTAGGCTAGGCTAACAGCAGAAGGAAAGGGGCTGAGTCATGTGACCTGTAGTCAAGGCTCTCCGCGGCACATCGCCATTTTCTTTTTCCGCAGCTTCAAACGAGATTTTTGTTTGTCCAATGAGGCTTCTCGGCCGCCTCATCCCGTCTTCCTTTGTTCCGTCTTCTTCGGGGAGCGACAGACGCTAGATTTCTTTGGGTTTCTTTCATCAACAGTGGTACCTTCCCTTGCGAGTTTGTCAAGTTTGCGTGACGTGGTTTTTTTGTTGTTGTTGTTTTTTTTTGCTTTGTCTTTTGGGCAAAAAAAAAAAAAAAAAAAATCAAACTTCCACTGAACTTCACAACATCCGGCCCCCATCAGTTCACATTGCAGTCAATGAAAAACACTTCCCGAAGTAGTGCGAGCGTAATACGTAAAGAAGAAATATACTCAGTATCAGTATGTTGGACTGTACTGAAGCAACAGGATGATATAAAGGCTACAACGCTGTTCAAATAATTTCCAAGCTGCAAATGCCATGCCCATGAAAAGATGACCAAAACTTTCAATATTAAGTTCGGGGAACAGAAAAAGTCACAATTAACGGATTGACTGGCAGATGTTTTCGAGCATTTTGAATCATTTGTGAAGACCCGCCCAATTTTGTGTTCTGTGACATCATAAGAACCAAGCCCACCAAAAGACTGAGTAGACCCTCTTGTTTCGCGTTTGTTACTCGCTTTTCCCGTTCTTTACTAATCAACAGCAGAGCACGGGTTGGTTTTTCTGAGCGAAAAGCGCAGAAAAACAAGCGTTTGAACGGTGACTTTTTTACGAGAACGGTTTTTGCTTTTGTGACACCGCAAACGACAAAAGAACCAAAACAAGAGTGAGAAAGGCCTTTTGCTGGGCGACGCCGACCCCGAATTCACGGCGTCATCTTTTCTCACGATGGCTCATTTCCATTCAGTTGCCTCAGCTGATTTGAGATACGAGTGATTCGAGTCAGCATCGCAGTCACGAACGGACTCCACTCGTAAATCCAAGGTACCGCTGTAAGTGTTTTTTAGTGAGAGCGCATTTTCTTCTCTATTCTGACTTTAAATGGAATTTGTCTTTTGCGTTCAATTGCATGCCTCAAATTTGCATGACGTCTCTTCTAGCGTATCAAAGGTTGAGGAGTCGAGAGTTTCAGGATACTTTTTGTCAAAGAGAAAGAACATTTCGTGTGTTTGTTTTCACGGGAATATGCAGATGATTTCAAGCAGTTAGCTGCAGGCTCCACGCGGCAGCTCGGGCTCCTAGTTGTCGGCCTCTTTTGTCCGCCCGCAGATGTTTTCGTCCGAGCTTTTCCGAGGACGAGCGTGCCGGCGGGCCGAGCGCCCGCACGACTGCGACTCCGGCAACGACACGTCGTCGCCGCCGTCCGGCAAGTCCAGCGTGGCCGACGAGAGCGACGGGCCGCAGCCGCGCGCGGACGACGCCTCCGACTCGGGGAACTCGCCGAGCAGTTACGCATCCGGCGGGGAAGACGGCTCGAGCGCCGGCGCGCTCCCGAAGAGGTGACGCACTTGCCCTCGGCTCAATGGCAGGCCGCAATTCCGCATAAAAAACATCAGACGATTTGGAGATAAAGTCCACGTTGAAAGATATCACGCTATTTTTTTCAAATTCAATATAACTTCAGTACTTTTTTCAACTGTAATGTTACGAGACTTTTATTACCTTTCAATTATTGATCAAATGAAATGAAAACTTGGCACATGATTTCGAATGATTGAAAAAAAAAAAAAGGTTCATTGCACAGCGGGCGCACGTATGGCTGTATGTAGCAAAAGATTCTTTGGATCATGGATTAATCTGCACAGGCGTAGCTTGACGATGCGCAATTGACATTGTTCCAGATGATCGCACTGCTCGTCACTTCAAGAAACTGCTCCCGTTTCTTGCAGTCTGCGCCATTTGCACAACGGTCACTGTACCAGACGATTGCTCTATTAGTCATGAGTTATTAGTCTATTAGTTTTGATGTCTCAAAAGTATTTTCCGTCAAATGGCTGTCTGTTGTCGTACTCGAGTGGTTCCAACTTCCGGAGACAAATTCCTTCTGTGTTTTTGACGTACTAGGCAAATGAAGAGGATTCTGATTCTGATTCTGATTCAGTTACTGGAGTGGTCCGTAAGATCCGTCAGAAATCGGAGAATATTTACATGCTGAGAGGCTGAAATTCCGACGATTTGGACAATTTTAAGCTAAACAAGGTCTCAAAACGATGAATAGATGATCAAAATAGTTTAATTTGTCAATTAATTTGATGATCAATGAGTTTATCGGTTAATTGTTGCCCCTCGAGTTTATCTTGACTTTCAGGAAAATGTGTTTCTTCCTAGGATCTATCAGGCCAATTTATCATTGCGAAATGTGACACCACTACGAACGAGTATTCAGTGGACCCCTGCCATTACCCAATAGCCAATTTCCTTGAATAATTGACACTCCGTAAAACTGATTACAATTACAATTGCCTATATTCATAGTTTAAACCATAAATATAGCGCAAACCATCCCAAAAGACTTGAATAACATTTCAAATCTTACAAACACCTTGAAACATTGCTTCCGTTCCGCTCAGCGACATTCAGGCATCATTGGCGCAAAACACGGCAGTATAATGGCATGGTTGCCCCTCACACATGCGACAGAGAAGTGCTTCTGAACATCGCAAAAGCTCACCATCAGCTATCTTCGGACCTCCTGGAATGTAGCTTCCTCCTACGCCGACACCCCGGCAACCCCAGCAGGCGTGCCGCTCAATCGACGAGCCCGAGTGGACGAAGTAGTAAAGCGAGAGCCTATAGCTACGCGACCGCTGCCACCTAGCCTGTTGCTAGCCAACGTCCGGTCTCTCGACAACAGGATGGATCAGCTGAGAGCCAGGATAACATCTCGACGTCGAATCAGGGAGTGCTGTGGTCTGGTTTTTGTTTTTTCAAAAATGGATTCAGTGTTTCATTATTAAAAACATGGAACAAAACGTGTTTTTAAGGGGCTTTAAGGGATTCATGGCATTGTGGGGAATATTGATTTGAAATACAGTATGAATAAATGGAGTCATTGAAGGACATCAAATCATAAGGTGCCAGTGTTCTTTATTCTCATGACATTCATTGATAGCATTACGTACCGATGTCATGTGTATGGAGCTTCACAATGACCCTCGAGGGATGCCAAAATTCCTCGGAAACCGCATTAGTGTCTCTATCGTGTGGTTGGCGAGAATGAAATCTTTAACTTAAAAAGATGTGCTTTCCTCCCAGAGAACACGAGGCTTTGGGATATCGGTTAGACGCGCCAAGATCTCCGCAGACGTCCTCCAGGGGGCGACCGAGCACCGAGTGGCGTCGCGGACTCAGGAGGAGCAGATCGTCGGGAAGCTCCAGATATATGGGCCGACGCTCTCCGAGCTCGTCGCTGTCCTCTGCCAGGTCCGAAGTGCCTGAATTGTCCAAACTAAAAGTCCACTAAACGCAGTGATTGCATTCAGGGAGTGATTCCTGACACAGCCGAGTTCTCGTGGAGATGTTGATTTGTTGGTGGTTGTCATTGCAGCTCCTACTCCTACTCTCACTCGCCGAGCTTTTCGACAGACCTGAGGCGGCGGCGGGGCAGCTTGAGTAGCGTGAGCTCCCGAGGAAGCTACTCCAGACACAGACAACGAAGGTCAACTTGAATTCTTACTTTTTCCATTTCATCTGGTCGAAGTCCAGTTGAAGCCCAGGTCTCATTTACAATGGTGACCTGGCCAAGCAGTCAGCAGCATACACTACTGTACGTATTACTGTATATCACAAATGCAAACAGTACATGTAAAAGAACATGCTATGACATAAAATGTATCCATTTTATTCATGTATTTCATAAACCATAAGAGGAATTTCAAAAATATTTGCAAAGACCCCACACGTTAATAGAGAATAAAATGGGTGCCTAAAATCGAGCCTTGTGGCACACCTCAAGGAAAATCATTGCACAAAAATACCAAAACTTACGGCCCATCTGTCTCTACAGCATATATGTCAAACTAAGGCCCACGATGTTATTATATTTGGCCCACAAGACCATATCAAATGTGTATTAGAGCTGGCCCACCAGTACATAGCACCTGCGTCACTAATATTACAAATCCCAGAATGCTTTGCTAGTGTGTCGGCCCACCGGTCTAGACCGGCGAGCGCCCCTTACCTTTTCTGGCGCAGTCGTTAGCAACTATGCTACCGGTCTCCTCGAGCAAATTTACACTTCCCCTTCCCCAAAATGGCCAAACGAAAGATGAAAACCGGTTAACTTCCAAGACAGGTGCGAGGCAGATTGTCTGTTCACTAAAGTAAAAGACAGACCTGTTTGTCGTATGCGGAGCAACGTGGCTGTAACAAAACAATATAACATCATTGAATTCATGTTTTTTTTTTTAATGCCCTTTAACAACTCCGAGGCAGGGACTCTTAATAGTTTGAAGTTTGGATTTTTATTGAGGGACATTCTTATTTTTTCGGGTTGTTTTGTTGTTGTCCTTTGGAAAAAAGATTGATTTCATTTTGGCCCACGGTGAATTTGAGTTTGACAACGCTTCTGTACAGGTTGCGATCCAGAGAGCGAGCGTCCAGCTCCAGAGAAACGGACGTCGAGCACAAAGTCAGCAGGAAGAGGTGGAGACGCAAGTCCTACTCGCCCATGAGGAAGAGGAGGAGGTACTCACCCAGCCATCTGGAAGCCCGACGGATAACCAGGTAGCCTTTTTTCTAACATCTCAACCAATGCAGAAGTAATATATATATTATTTTTGTGAAAAAAGAAATAAAAATACCCAAGTATTTGAAGAAAATTCCAAAATATTAGGGAGAAAAGGAAAAAACAGATGAAAAAATACATTTAAAACAATAATAATAATATTAAGAAGAAAATATGTATCTCTTTGGAAAAATAAATGGAAAAATAGTCGATGCGAAATACACTAATATTGGGCCTGGCAGCGCCATGCAGGACAGCAGCGGCCCATTGGTGGATGAATGTGTGAGCATCTCTGAAGCGCTTTGGGCAGTCTCGTTGAAGCGCTGTGGAAGTGCAATTCATTCACCGATATTGGGAAAAATACCAAGACACTAAGAAAAGTAAGAACAAAATACACAAATACTGGATGAAAAAATACATTCATATTAATAGAATCAAAAAATATACAAAGACAGTATATATTCCTGAAAAAGTACTTATTAGTGGGGAAATATTGGATGACAGTGATATTAGAAAAAGAAACAATTCTGAGGGAAAATTGGAAAGATATTGGATGAAAAATACAAAAATAAAAACAAAAAATAGGGAAAAATGCATATAAAAAAATCTGACAGAAATACACAAATATAAATGCAGTATATTTCGGTATATTTTAGTGGGTAAATAATATATTCAGATATTGGATTAAAAAATACAATAAAATTATTTAAAAAACACCAAAATATTTGAGACACACATATATATATATATATATATATATATATATATATATATATTACATAACATTAACATATTAGAAAAATATTACACGAAAAATATACAGTCAAACTACCAACATATTCGGAAAAAGCAGTGACTTGCAAGCATTTTCCCGTTTGGTGGCCCGCAGCGCCCGCAAGAGGCCCGTGCCGTACTTCCGGCGCAGCGCCAGCCCTTCGTGGTCGTCCCGGAGCAACCCGTCATCGCGATACCGCTCTCGCGCTCGGAGCTCCTCCTCGTCTTCGTCCTGCGGGAGCGTCAGCCGCGGCTCGTCGTGGAGTTTTGGGGCACGCTGCCGCAGCGCCAGCAGGTATTAGTCGCCCCCGACCAAAAAAAAAAAATACAAAATCGATGTTCTCATTTTCGGGTGTTCATTATTAGCTGTGGCACCCGGAGACTTTCCAACGTCAAATCCACCTCCCCATCCAAAGTCCTTTTCAGGGATTTGTTGTTGCTTTTAAATGGTTGAAGATGTTTCGAGGACAGGACAGGAGCTAGAATTGAAGCCAAGCACTGGCATCAAATTCAAAATGTGAGAATATTTGCAAAAACACAATAACGTTCATCAGTTTGATCATTGAATATCTTGTCTTTGTAGAGTATTCAATTGAATGTAGGTTGAAAAGGATTTGCAAATCATCGTGCTCTTTTTATTTACCTTCTACACAACATCCCTACTACGTTGGAATCGGGGCTCGTAGCGGACTCTAAAGCTGAAACGATGAATTGAATATCCGCTTATCACCCAAAACTGCAGCAGGAAAAGTGTCTACAGTCGCTAATGTCAAATGACTCTCTCCCGGGAGCAAGTGCAAACAATCCAAATATCAGAAGCGCAACATCACTGCAATGTATTTCAAGATTGCCAGAATCAATATTTTCAAAGGACGTCAAGTAGGAGCCGAAGGGGAATGAACAGCGTTTCTTATACGTTGAGCATCTGGATACAGTTGAATATTAATGTAGTGTCTCCAAGCGCATACATACATATGTATGGGTTATTTCAATGTTTATTGCTTTGTTGTAGTGGTCAATCTCTCTATGCAACATCTCCATTTCTTGTTAGCACACACGCCGTGTCAATAATTCATGTACTTGTCGGAAAAAAAAAATATCAACGAAAAAGTCGGCCTTTTGGGTTATGAAAGAAGATGATGATGAATAGTTTGACATCCACAAGAGCCAGCCGCCTAGCTACTATCTTCGGTGGTAAGCGGAACCCCTACGCTCTACGGTTAGCATAGGGCTTGTGTGTAAACAAAAAAGAATCCAATTAATCATTTGATTTTTTTTTTTTTTTTTTTTTTGTGTGGCTTTTTTGCCTGAAGTTATGTGAGAATATCGAATACCTGCCTAGTTACTAGGTTAGCGTGTAAGTAAAATGTCTACGCTCGGGTTAGCATAGCAGCTAATGGGCTAATCTGTTAGTTTTTGCGCCTGCCTTTTGGTTTCCAAAAAGCAAAACAATTAACACTTTGACATTTATTTTCCGTCTTGGCTGGCATTACGTGAGAATACCGCCTAGCTACTAGCGAGGTAATCTGTTAGCTTGCACGCTTTGAATCTGTAAAAATGTGGAGAAACAAAAACATTTCGATTGGTTTTTAGTTGAGCTTGGTGATCTTAACTGCGACAAGACAGTATTGATGAGTAGATTTTTATTTTTCAGCTTTGCTGTCGTGAGCTGTAGCGTCACTTTGTGCTAAGCTAAGCAAGCTAACGATGAGCAACGGCGTGGTGTTCTTGTCCAACTTTTCATCTTCAGCTCGATACACTCTGAAAATGACTTTCTGTTGTCGTTTCGCCGGATGTCAAACGTCAACAAGATAATTGTGTTGTAAAATTGCTGGGAATTGTTTAATCATGATAATAATGTTATTATTAATCGGAGACATGTCTAGAGGAATGAGGTTGTTTCTTCTCGTCCTGTGGTTACTCCTGTGTAGATATGGATCTGTATGTAAATATGCAAAATCTGTGCCAAATGGAACTTTTATGTTTTTGAATGATGTGCCAAAAAAATCCAAATGTTTTCATCCGTCGAGTTTGTTTTTGCACTCGGCAGTGTTTGGACCACAATGAAGGAAGCGAAAACATTTCTTGGAAAATTTGGAATAATTTCCTCATAAAACTGTGACACATACAGTATTTTCTCCTAATATTTGTTTTAAGTGTGACATAAAAATAATAACTATATAGAATAAGTAGAAAATTAATAAAATGAATAGATTAAAAATAAATAAATAAATGAATGACTAAATATTGGAATTTATTTTTGAACAATTCCAAATATTTTCTCATACATTTCTGGATTTATTCTTGGAAAATATTGACAATTTTCACCTTATAATTTTTTCCTGATTGGCTGCAAATTTTTCTATATTCAGAAAAAAAATCGTGCGAACTTTGCAGCAGTTTTCTCGAAAAGTTTGGAAAAATGTAGAACTTATTTTTGCAAAAATGTGACATACTGACAATTGTCTCATTATGTTGTTAATTTTTTTTCCAAATGTATTGTTTCTTGTAATTATTTATGTTTTGACTCTGTTCTTTCAAAATGTTGATTTTTAATGAATCAAAAATATGATTTTTTTATTTCAAAAAATTCTTGTAAAATTGTAAGGCTTTTAAAGAAAAAAACACGATGTGAAAATTCTGGCAAACAAAAAACAAAACAAAATTCCGATATTTTTTTTTCCATTGTAAAAAAAAACAATTAATTATTGCTTGTAAAATTGTGCCACATACTGAATAAATCCTTTCAATTTGCTTAATTCAAACATGTAGATCGGTTGTACATGATTAAAATGTGTTACATGAACATATATTATTTGATATATTTTTTTAAGAGAGGAAAATGATTTACCACATTTTAACCATGTGCAATTGAAAATGAAGTATTTTATTTCAGTGTGTGACCCTAATCCTGTAATCCGCCCTCATTTTGCAAAAATGTATTGTAAAGGTTTGAGAAAAAATATTTCAAAATTTGTCACAAAGTATACAAAAAACTGATTATTGAATATTTTGCTGTTTTTGAT
This sequence comes from Phyllopteryx taeniolatus, assembly GCF_024500385.1. Taxonomy (NCBI): domain Eukaryota; kingdom Metazoa; phylum Chordata; class Actinopteri; order Syngnathiformes; family Syngnathidae; genus Phyllopteryx; species Phyllopteryx taeniolatus. The sequence goes on along the minus strand of NC_084504.1, from coordinate 32,888,266 downwards.
TTTTACTTTAAAGGTATTCAAAAAATATTTCAAAATTGTTACAAAATTCAGATGAAAAAAAAGAAATCGTGACAAACTTGTGCAATTTTTACAAGAAAAAAAAAAGAATTTCGAGAGAAAAAGGAAGGTGGCATTAAGTTGTTCTTGAAAAACGAACAGATTTTTGAAAAAGACCCCATCAAATGGTCACATTTTTCTCCTCAAACTGTGAAAACATGAATATTATTTCTCTTCATTGTGGCCCCAAGCCCCGGCCCCCGTCGTCGTCTTTGACCCGTCGTGTCTGTCGCGACCAGCGATTCGGTGACGTTTTCGGTGTGTTCCATTGGCATCACGTGAGTGTGTGTCAACTGCTGCTGTGTGTTCCCAATAAACATGAGCAAACCCTCTTGTGGAGGTTAAAAAAACACCAGTATGTTTATTTTGCTGCGCTGAATCGGTGCGCTGACTTCAGCCGCTTGACTCGCCTTCTATTCGAGCCGGCGTGACTCATTTATTGAAGGGGGGCAACGCTGTAAAAAGTGTCCGCCGGACGCCAGTTGCACAGCTTTAAATCAAGTCTTTTTGGTCACCAAAATGAGGACTGAAGAGTTATTGCAGTGAGGCGAAGTCGATTGTGTTCACTGTTTGAAGTTTGAAGGGGTCTTTAAAGGAGTTTGTGAAGTCGGTGGGGGGTGATTTTTTACAGCCTTCCACGCTGCTCGGGCGCTTTCCAGAGACTTGAGCCGCTATAAAAAGAGAGCCGCAGGCGGGGCCGGCCGTTCAGTCCTTTTTGCACATTGGACGCGGACGGTGATGCGCCAGCCGCTCCACACTCCTTTCAAGGCCTCTGGGACTCTTTGGTGATTAAGGCCTATACAAATAGACTGGACTGGACTGGACTGGACTGGACTGGACTTGACTGGACTTGACTTGACGAGTTCTGTTGACTTTGATCGGACATGGCCGAGGGAGACTTTTACGCCGTGGGCGGGCGCCAGAGGTTCCCGCGGGACCCGTTCGGAGAGTCTATGGCCTCGCGCTTCCTGGCCGACGACGACTTCGGCTTACCGCCCTTCCCGGACGACCTGTCCGTGGACTGGCCCGGCTGGGCGAGGCCGGGCCGGCTCGGCTCCCGCCTGAGCTCGGCGGCGCCCTTCGGGAGCGGCCTGCGGGCGGCCTTCCCGGAACGCCGGCAGCGACAATCGGGCGCGGGGCCGCTGTACGGCGCCGGACGGTACGGCGAGGCGTCGCCGGGGAGCTCGCCCGTCGGCGGCGCGCCGGGGGAACCGTGGAAAGTGTGCGTCAACGTGCACAGCTTCAAGGCGCACGAACTCAACATCAAAACCAGGGAAGGATTCGTCGAAGTGTCAGGTGAGCGCAACAAAATCGTATTCTTACCGTTTTTTGCCCTATTTAGTACCACAACTGTTTTCTCGTAAAATAAAAAAAATAAAAAATAAAAAAGTTACTGTTATAACATTTACCTATATTTTTTGTTCGTTTATTGGTGTAGTTAAAAGAAAAGAAAAATTCTTGTACAATTGCAAAATCATAAACAAGAACAAAATCGTACGCTACAGTCTTCTCAGTAGGTGTTTAAGCTTGATTTTTTTTCAAGGAGAATTTGAAATGCTTTTTTTTCCCGACAAAGATTCATTTTGTAACATTTAGACTTTTTTTCTCATTCAATTCCATAGATTTCTTTTTAAAAACAAATTATTTAGAGTTTCAAATTGATCCAGTATTTTATCTCGGTTAAAAAAAAACTCTTGTACAGTTTTCAAATCATAAAATCCTAAACAAAATTAAATCATTAAATCATACATTACTAATTTCTTATTTTTGTACTCTTATCATTTTCAAGGAGCATTTTGTAAAGAAAGTTTCAAACTGATTTTTGTAACTTTTTAAAAATATTTTTTCAAATTTTAGGTTTATTCTCACAATATTTTGTCTTCATTGTCATACAATTGCAATCATTTTCTCAAATGTTTTTTCTTCAATGAATTCAAAAATACAAATCATATTTTTATAATATCCAGAATGTTTCCCCTTAAAAGTCTCACAAATTTACTTTTCCTTTAAAAGTTTCACATTTAAATTTGCATTGTTAAGTTTTCTTTCCTCTTAAAACCCTAACACTGTTTTTTTTGGACTAATATTTTCTGGGGAAGTTGAAATTTTATTTTTGCAATATTTTGAGTCAGAAATTCATGATTGCAACAATTTTCTTCGGTTTTTGTTTAAAAGAGTTTTAACTCTCTAAAAAGAATCTTGCAATGCTTTTTTAAATTAAAAAAAATGTTTGCAATTCTCAAAATTCTTAATTCTAATAATGCAACTATTTATTTTATTATTTTATTATTTATTTATTTTGACAACATTCCGAAAATGTTCTCCTAAAATTCTATTTTTTCTTCAGAAGAAAAGATCTTCTGGAAGTGTCAAATATATTTATTTCTAAAAACACCCTAAAAAAAGATTTTTTCAATTTTTATTCTTCAAATGTTTCAATTTATTCTGGAAAATACTCTCAGATAATTATCAAATTTGAAAAACTTTTTTTTATTTTCTATTTATTTATTTTTTATTTTTTTCCTACTTTAATGGTCTTTCATTTCTAATCCAACTGCTTTTTTTTTTTGAAGTGCACTCTGGAGTTTTTGTATTTTCTTATTATTTAAAAATCTTTTTGAAATAGTCTCCCCCCCAGTACAGCAATTTAATGGCCACGTTTGCATGACTGTAATTTCTTCTGGTGCACAGTTGCGTAGCGAGCGGTTCCAGCGAGCGTCTCTACTTTGAAAACTGATTTCTCGGTCGCTCGGACGGACACCTGTCGCGCATTCCTGGAGCGTCGCTGTCGTTCCCTCGGCGAGCCGGATTTAGCTCCGAGCCGTCGGACAAATGTCTCGCTGTTGTCAACGCAGCGGACAGAATGTTCTGGAAGTTCCGTGTCGTCGGCGTGGCGCTCGTCGTGTTCAGTCGCACGGGTTTACCGCGAATGCTCGTCCCGTTTAACCCCGCCCCCCTCGCGTAAAAGACGTGCGCTGTGCCAGTCGGGTCGTGAATTCAGTCAGCGCCTGTCACCGGAGGCCTGACCTCGTTGGGAAAGTGCGACACGAGCATTTCCGGAGGCCCAAGGTGATCACGCAGAGCAGGAAACGCAAGATCAGATGTTAGCGGTGTGACTCGGAGAGCAGCCGGGAAGTCACCAATGCTTCTTGATTCAATCAAAACAAACACACAGGAAGTCAGCCATTTTAGTTTTGGAGGTATACTGTAAGGCACCTCGGCCTACCGTGATGATTCGAAAAGACTGAAGAAGTAGATCCAGACCAAATCTTAAGAAGCCATGCCCCCAAAACACACAGCAAGTCTAGCATTTTGCTTTGAAGTTGCCATCCTTGCTCAGTGTCGCGGTCGAGAATTCTATTTCAAAAAATGCAGCCCCCAAAAGCCAGTTTCATTTAGCCACGTGGATCTTGGTAGCTGTGTCTATCATGCGTAGTAGACCCAGCAAAAAATGTTGGACAAAGCCCAGCGACTGTCTGCCATTTAGCTTTGAAGCAGCCATTTTAGGCTCATTTTGCCACTCCTGGATGTAACTCAGCTCCACCAGGTCTTACGTTGACCAAACACGTGCGTGTGTGTGTGTGTGTGTGTGCCTGATGACACACAGCAGTGCACAAGTTTCCAGAACACGTTACCCAGCACCTTTGGAACGCGCGTGATTGCGCACACAAATCAGCGCACTGGTTGAAATGGCCACGAGCAGAGAGCGTTGCTTCTCCTGAGCTTTTTACGTGCGTCCGGCACTCGAGGAAGGCGGCGGGCGGGGTTGAAGAAGGCCACGTCGCCGACGCCACAGCTGACATTTAGCAGCTGCTTGCAGGCCGCAGAGATATGAAAGACATCAACGGCGCTTGGAAGGGGAGGATTGGGCGGGCGGCCATCAGTCCAAAATAAAAATAATAGCTGAACACACGCAGTGGGTTTTGACTGACTTGTCTTCTTCCCAACAGGAAAACACGAAGAGAAGCAAGAGGAAGGAGGAATCGTCACCAAGAACTTCACCAAGAAGATCCAGTGAGTCATCGTTTTGCGTGGGTGCGAATGTCATGGAAGTAAGATCCTTCCATGTTTTCTAAACCAGCCGAGATGAGGTCAGAAGATGGCTCCGGGCGAGAGGCGGGGTACGCCCTGAACCGGTCGCCAGCCAATCGCAGGGCACGTAGAAACCATCAACCATTGGCACTCACGTTGACGCCTACGGGCAATTTAGAGTCTTCGGTCAACCTAGCATGCGTGTTTTTGGGATGTGGGAGGAAATACCAGAATACCCGGAGAAAAGCCACGCAGGCACGGGGGGGACATGCCGGATTTGAACACACAACCTCACAACTGTGAGGCAGACGTGCTAACAAGTCGCCCACCGTGCCACCCACTATCTATCTATCTATCTATCTATCTATCTATCTATCTATCTATCTATCTATCTATCTATCTATCTATCTATCTATCTATCTATCTATCTATCTTGTTGGGAAGTCGAGTTGATTTCACACAGCGCTGCCGCCGCACAATGAATCGAATTTGAATCGCGAGCGTGATTTTAGCAGCCGCGATGAAATCAACGTGATGGCCTGCGATGTTTTCATTGCAAATGCGGCCTCCGCTACATATTTAATGAAGGACAACCAGCACGTTGCGGCGCGATCTCGCAGTTCGTGTGCGATTTTGACAAGGTTCGACACATAGCAACACTTTTGAACACGTAATAGAACATTTCCTTTTCGATGGGACCTTCACTTATCTGGGTTATGGGATATTCTATGCTTCTATATCACGTATCTGGGTCATATGAAGCCATATTGTCTAAAATGTACACATTTGTCATGAGGTCAACATGGTATCATGTTATGCACATACTGTACCCAAACACATTTTTAAAAAAGTCTTTACATTACATTTACATCATTTCTTTGTCAAGAAAAACATCCATTGTTGATGCCTTCCTTCAAAATTGAGCAAAGTCATGCAAATGTCATCAAGTGAAATGAGTTTGAGCTTCTTTGCGGAGACGTCATGGAGACGACTGTGACATTTTCCACAGTGTAACTTGTAATTGTAAGCTGGTCTGACGTCAGGGCAGCACGATATGCGAAGGTTTGTCACGCGTGCGCGCCGCAGGATCGCTCGTCTCGGAATATCCGACCTCAGCTGTCGCTCGGGTGCGCCTCGTGCCCCCGACCCCGATTGGAGTCCCCACCCCCCCCGGTTACTATAAATAGCCCGGGTGGCATTCCGACTGTCCGCGTCCCGTCTTTTTCTCTAATGAGGAACATTCCAGCCAGGCGGATGCGTACGCTGACTCGGCGGAGAGAAGCGTCTCCCCGACGGCCTTATTTGGAAAAGGCATCGCGCGGATCCTCGCCTTCAACTCTCGCCACCCTGACGCGCGCTTTCCGAGGCTTTTGAACTTGTGCTCAAGGGCCACATTTGAGTTTTCAAAGTTCTTCGTATGGCGGGGGACGCTTAAATGTTGGCGTGAAATGGACGAATTTGAATCATACCGACAATAATTCATTCTCAGCGTCGGGTCCCCGTCCGTGCTCGCGAGGGTTTGCAAACGCCCGTGCCCGGATTTGAACCGGCAACCTCAACACAGTGAGGCGCGTTGGATGGAAAATGTGATGTGCGTACCGTATGGAAAAGTGTTTCTTTTGATAATAAGATTAGAATGATCATTATTTTTCATTATAATTTAGAATCAACCAATAATATAGTTAATATAGTTAATCAAATAAAATTGGAAAAGAATTCAAATCTATCTTTATTTTAATAATAGAACAATTCATTCACATCTTTAGTTTATGTTATGATTGATTTAACTTCAATAATTACACCAATTATTTATTAATGTAATTATAATTGATCTGACATAATCCGTTTTTACATAAAAGCTTTTTTCATCCATATGCAAGAAAACATTTGACTATTCTTTTTAATTTGGTCATTTCCAAGATAAATGCTTCTTTTTTTTCAATTCAAAAATACATTTTGTGCGTTTGGGTAAAAAAAAGAAAAAAATCTCTCGTCCATGCTAAGCTAACACGCTCCATGCGTCCCCCCGCCAGGATCCCGATGGACGTGGACCCTCTGACGGTGTTCGCCTCGCTGTCTCCCGAGGGCGTGCTCATCATCGAGGCTCGCCAGACGCCGCCATATTACCTCTTCAGCGACGCCGCGACGCCACCGCCGCCGCCGCCCGAGGAGGACGCGGACTCCGCCCCTAAGCTCCAGGAGGCGCCGGTGCACTAAACAAACGCACCCTCTCTCTCTCTCCTTTACCTCCAGTCTCATAGATTGAACAAAATGACCTTTTTTTTTTTTTTTCACATTGTTTGTGTCCGATGACAAAATGTATGAGGTCATGGTGTTGCACATTATTGCGCAATACCATGACATCATGCAAAGAATGAAGCACTGAACATTGGAGGCTTTTAGGACTTAAATGAGAACTCGTGTCTGATTTTTGTTAGTTTAGTTCAAGACTTGCGCAAGAGCCCTGTTGATTTTGGACAGATCCAAGGAGGTGTTTTTGTTTTTCCCAGGATCAGCCGTTCTAACGGGTACCCGGTCTTAAATTGATGTCCAATTTGTTTGGTGCCACAACAAGAACTCAATTGATTTTTTTTTTTTTTTTTTTACAAATCCAAGAAGGCTGGGGTGGCTGGGGTCAAAGGTCAAATCTGTTTCCGTCTTCCAAATTGTCAGTACCCACTTTCGACCTTCCAGGACCTTTTATTCAATGTCGGCGCAAGAACTCGATTGATTTGCAACCTTTATTTTTGCATCACTTCACTCAAAATGGCCGAGAAAAGCCAAAATGTCTTCCTGTTGTGTGTGCTGTTTTGTAAATAGTCTTCATGTGGACTCTTCATCTGGATAAAAGTCTGCGTTTGCATTGGTTTCTTTTCTAATTGAGTTTTGTTGTTGTTTGTTTGTTTGTTTCTGATGCAATCAAATGTCCAACTAAGTAGCACTTTTGGCGCGCAGGTGAGCGCGCGTCTTCGTTTCGTCCGTTGATGGATCGGCACGCTTTTGCAGGAACTGGTCCCTCATTGGTCGCTCGCCGCGTCATTCAAGCTAGGTACAGGAGCTACGGGGTTGCCGCGGCAGCGTCGCCGTCGCTTTGATGTTTCGAAAACGTGAGACGACTTCTTTTGCACTTTTCCAGTTAGCGTTTGAGCAGACAATCATTTCATCGAGCGGTCGCGTGTCAATAATTGCAGCGATGAGAAGGTGGTTTGCAAATGGGAAATCATTTTTGACTCATAACTTTCTCAGCAACGGACTTGTTTTTTTTTTATTTTCCACATTGGATTTTTTTCAGTCGACGTGTCAATCGTTCTTGCTAGCAGTAGCAGCGATTGGTCGCAACGTTTGGAAAATGCAAAATCTATTTTTGTAACTTACTTACTCCCAGTGCTAGTAATTGGTTCGGAAATGGGGAAATGATGTTTTTAGACGTTTAAAATGTCATTTTCACTGCTTTTCGGTCAGCGTTGGCGCAGTCGTCGTTCGGTCGTCACGCCATTCTCAGCCAGCGCTGGCGACCGGTCACTAGAGGGCGCTCGGGCGCCGCCCATCGCGCCGCATGCTCACCACATTTGCTTTCCTACGGCACCAAAAATTCAATGCAAACGTTGACAATTAAGTAAGAACCATTTGAAATGTTCCTTTTTAAATGAATTCCAGCACCCCTAAACATTTTTAACTGTTTTTTTAAACAACTTAGTAAAGTTTAAAACCACAATACAGTAGCTTGTTAAACACATAATATTTGAAGAACAAAATAATACAGCAAAAATGGTTTGTGCCACCATTTTAATCGTAGGTCACTGTTTATGCTGGTTTGTTGTTGTTGTTGTTGTTGTTGTTGTTTTAGCTATAGCAAAGGATTCCAGCGGGCAGATAGTACCGCTGCCCTCTGTCGGAAGTGGAATGAGAGAAGTTAGTTGCTGTGTCATGTACAAGTCATCACATTAAAGTCACGGAAGCTGAATCCCAGCACCCCGAAACCTTTGGTCCTCGAATGTATATTTCTGTTTACCACAGCACTACAAAATGGCATTGTTGGTTTCTGGCATGGGCAACATGTCACCTGTCAACCTTTGCGAGCGTTATCGAGCAGTCAAATGAGCGCAGTACATGGATTTGACGTGCTGCTGCTTTATTGGCGCTCCGGCGTACGCATGACGCGATACAGTCGATACGGGGGTGCCTCGAGATACAAGATACAAGTTTTTCAAGATACAAGTGTGCTTTTGTTTTTTTACTTGCTAGCTTTTTTATGCTACTCCCAGCTGAGGTCTCGTGTCAAACTAAACAGTTTGTGTATTTAATAAACTTAAATACAACTTAAGGAATTCCACTAGCTTAATGCTAAGCGCAAGCCAAAACGCCATAGACTGGCTAATAGAAATAGCATCCATGTCCTGTTCAAACTTTTAACCCTTCAAGCAACAGATATTTGATCATAAGCGCTGCATCAAAATATGTAGATAGACAATACAACAACACTTGCAGGCATATTTGCAGAAAATGACAAAAATGACTTTGGCTTTTTCATGAGTTGTGACCTTCTCTGTGTATATGTCGAGATTATTTGATTGCAGTTTACTGAGCAGTTGTGAAAGTCTTCTTCGTTTGTGCATTTCATGATTGTAGTATACTGCTCCCGGTGGCCGAGTCCCACATGACAAGGAATTGCAGTGAATTCATCATGATGCACTGTTTAATCCTGTACATTCTGTTTGGTCATGTTATTACGTTTTCATATTACGGAGTCCTATTTACTTTATAAAAAAAACCTTTTGTTATGTTTTTTCCTTTCGATGAGGAAAGATCATTTGAGATACAAGTGTTAAGAGCGTGGTCGCAGAACAAATTCAACTTGTATCTCAAGGCACGGCTGTGTAAATAAATACACAGTGGACCCCCGCATACTCGTGGTTCAACTATTCACATTTATATTTATACTATTTCCAATAGTTTTTAGGTTTTTTTTCAATGCAATAAAATCGGGCGTTGCTTATATGCGTATTTTCTCTCTTCGCGGTTTGACCCGGTCCCTGTCCTCCGCGAGTAGCGGGGGTCCACCGTACTGAATTTTGAGCCTTAATATAGGCGAGCCGAAGGCGTCTCCGCGGCAACCACCCGTTCCTCCTCATTGCCGCTCCTCGGGCCGGGCCGCTTCCCCGGAGTCGCCCGCCTCTGCCGTCACTTCACCCTCTTCGAGTGGCAGCTGCGGAACATCCGGAAGATTCTCCGTTGCGTCGCCATCTGAAGGCCGCTGTCCGTGACCAGCTGGCTCTCCGTGGCCCTCTTCTTCCTCACTCTCCTCATCCTCCTCCTCCTCCTCCTGTTGGCGGCCTCGGTCACGCCGCAGGGCTCCGGCACGCTCGTCTTCAGCTGGGGAAGCTTCCGGTAGTGGGCTGCTCTCCAGGGTTTTTCCTCCTCCTTCTTCTTCTTCTTCTTCTTCTTCTTCTTCTTCTAGCGCAACCTCAATCTCCACCTGTTTTTAGGAATAAATAACCAGTGTTGGCAAGATGACTGTGGAAATGTAATTGGTTGCAATTCCAAGTTACCCTGATGAAAACGTTATAGTCGTGGAACTATATCAATGGCTTGAACTTATATCATTTGAATTACATTTGGATCACTATTCATTTTGGATGAATGCATTAACAGGACCCCTGGGTGTTTCCATGGGGGGGAAAGTGGATTAAAACTCGATCGATATTTTAGAATTAACTACATTTGTTTTTGAAACAAATTCTAAACTGATAACAAAGCATGATGAAATGGAAATGCATGATAATTTGTTTGTTGCATTATATGGCCACAGTATGTGTAAAACATGATATCATGTTGACCTCACGACAAATCAAATGTTTTTTATCCAATTTGAGAATTTGTTTCCATGTCCAATCCGCCAAATGATCATTTGACGCCAGGCTCCTCCCACATTAGACGATGTCAGCAAAAACAAAAGAAAACCAAAAACCCTCAATTTTGCATCGCCTGTCTTTCTCGAACCCGATGCTTCAAACCAAAATGGCCGACTTCCTGATCTGGGTCCTTGAGACTTTTTTGTGCGTCGTGTCATGACGGACACGCCCACCCGGTTCTTTTTTTTCAACTTTCCATGTGCGAGACTGAGAACTGGGAACTGCCTGGTGCTCGGGCCCTAACTGTCAGAAAGAAGCGCACGAGTTCGGGCACCTTTATCGGAGCGCCGACGCGCGACCTTCCGCGGTCAGGACGCCGTCCGCGGATAGCGACGACACCATTTTGCTGACGTCCATCTCTGCCGGGAGCCTGAAGAAGACGCCACGCCACGGCAAACTGTTATGAAGTAAAAGTGTCGTCGCCTTATTTGACTCACTTGTATTTCCACGTGAAGCATCTGGAGATGAACCCGTGCCGGTCGGGCTTCTCCTCGTGTCTTCCTGCGGTAATGTGACGACACGAACAAGTCAAAGAGAACAAGTCCTTCCTTTTGGTCTTTTTTCTTTTGCGCTCATTTCGATACCGCGCACAGAAAACACAATGAGCCGCATTCGCTTCATCCTTATCGGCGATCAAGTTACTTAACGTCCCGCCCGCCTTCCGCCTTTTCCCCACCTTTGCTTTTGCTCGAAAACGCAGCATTTTCGGAATTTGCGGCCCCCGGCCCCGCTTCAGTTGGAGTTTACTTTGAAGTTCAGCGCGCCTTTAGCGTTTCATCTTTAAGAACTGTGCGCTTTTTGAAACTTGTATGTAGGTGCAATGTATCATGCATATATCTTTTATGTGCAATACATTTGAAATGAATCATGACTTAGGAGCAGTTTTTTCCTAAAATGCTCACTTTTTTTGCTTGTACTATTTCGACTATATTCCATTTTTTTCCCCTTATGTTTAGACTTTATTTTCATATTTGTTTTTTATGTAATCTTACAGCTTTATTGTTGTGTGACTTGGATTTGTTTTTCTCCTGTTGTAAAGGTTTTGTATGCGTCTCGGATATTTGTTACGTTCCAATTAACCTTTCCATATCATGTACACCTCAAATCGACCCACTTTTGCCAGGAGCCAAGAAAACAAGTTTGTCAAAGCCCCCTAAAATGTGACGATAACGCACCTGCGACTTGCAGAAAGCCGTCTCGGACGCGAACGGAAATCTCCTCCGGGGAAAAGTGCGCCACGTCCAGGTCGACCCGCCACCTGCGCTGGTCCTCGCGCCCGTCGTCGGGCCTCCGGACGTGGGGAGCGAAGAGGGGCGCGCAGGGGGCCAGCGCCGGGGAAATACCCGGGTCCTGACGGTCCCACCACCACCAGCGCCCGTGTCTCGTAGCGTCGCTTCGCGCACGTCGGCTCATCTCTTGGAATTGGAGCAAATTCCCGAGTGAGAATCGGGATTGCGGGACGGGTTTATATAGCGCTGCCGTGAGACGGGCGTGTGCGCATCTTACAGCGTTCGCGAGCACCACTCGACAATGACTTGGTGTTTATTTATAACTTTTGGAGGCACCGTGGCAAATAGCTGGCGCGCTCCGTCACTTCCTGTCACGTCCTCGGTGAACCGTGAAACGGGGCCTCGGTCACTCTCGTGAGACGCCTTCCACTCTACGTTAAACCTTTCGACTATTACTTTTGGGGCCTTCTATCACGCGGCCGTCCGGATTTTAACACATTTGCGGCACGGCACGTTCCTCGCATGGTTGTGGCACTTCCTGGATGGATGCCCGGCAAATGCCTGACTGAAAACATACTTGTGCTTTTGTTTTGAGATTTCACTGCATGAATTGAGTTGAGTTCAACGGTAGTAGTTCAAATTCCAAAAAGAGAACACTGGCAAGGAGCTGCTGTCGCAGATTCTTCAGCCGACCTGATTCCAATTTCGGCAAATATACCCGTCCATCCGTCCGTTTTCCGTGGCGCTTCTCCTCACGCGGGTCGCGGGCGTGCCCGAACCTCTCCCAGATGACTTGAACTGGTCGCCGGTCAATCGCAGGGCACGTGTAGACGCGGACAACCGTTCGCACCATCACTGACTGGGAACTGAACCCGCGCTGCCCGCACCAAAGTCAGGCGAGTACACCGTCAGTGACTGATTTAAATACAATTTGGGCCACGGACGACCGGTTTAGCACGTCTGCCTCACAGTTGTGAGGTTGCGGGTTCAACTCCGGCCCGGCCTGTGTGGAGTTTGCATGTTCTCCCCGTGCCTGCGTGGCTTTTCTCCGGGCATCCCCGAAAACATGCATTCATTGGAGACTCCAAATTGCCCGTAGGTGTGAATGTGAACGCGAATGCTCGTTTGTTTCTACGTGCCCTGCGATTGGCCGGCGACCGGTTCAGGGCGTACCCCGAATGAAGGATTGAATGAATCGAATGTAATGATATGTCCTTATTAAATGAGTGCCAGCTGGGCGGGTGACTGATCACGTACGCGAGTGGCGCGCATCTGCCTCACAGTCAAAAACAATCCGCATTGGACTCTGCCGTCTACGTCACGACATTTTTTCCGTATATCGGAATATATTGTTGCCGCGGCCGCTTCTCTGCCGTCCCCATGACGACGGCGAGCACCCGCGGCTGTGTTCGCTGTCTTTGCTGTCTCCTCAAACGGCCTGCGAAGATAAACAAGGCAATATGTTCGTCTCGCAGCTTCCTCTTATGAGCACATCCTCTCTTCAGATGCCCCCGTGGAGCTTTTCAGGACGCGCCAAGATGGCGCGTGACTGCGCACGTGCCTTTGTGCGCCAATGCTTTCTTTCCAGCTGCGAGCACACGCACGCACGCACGCACGCCCGAGAGCTGTGTGTCCAAAAAGCCAGTGTCCCGCTCTAACACCAAGGAGAGATTTGCTGCAAATGAACTCATCCATCAACACAAGGCGGGGCGGCGGGGCGGGGGGGAGGGAGGGCAAATACACGAGGTGGGCCGATAGCTTGGGTGGAGTCTTGCCACTCCGCATGGAGACAAAGACCGCCGATTCATTTCACAAGTTGGTGGGACATTTCCAGTGGCAGCTGGTGACCGGAAGCCAATATCAGGATTGGAAAATATTTAGCGTCGAATGAAAATATTCCCAAATATATGTCTATTCATTCTTAGATGAGCACGATAGGTAGTATCTAGTTAATGATGAGTAAAGTTGCTTCGGTCATCTCCGTTGTCTGATTTTGTGACGTTCTTCTGTTCTTCACGGAAAAGTCTTCTTTCTTCATCCAGCACCAAATTTCGTCCGAATCTTTTCCAAAGGACTTTTGCTTCGACGATAAAGATTCAAAGATATCAACGCAGAGTCTGGTGGCAATTTGCGGTCAGATTGAGATCACGCGCCGAATTGGATCCGGACCCGGACCCGGACCCGGACCCACATAGTCCAGCGATCCCACCGACAGCCAAGCTCCACATTCGACAGGAAGAAAAGGCGCCACCCGCATTTGTCATCATCGTCGTCTTCATCATCACTCCCACACGCGGTGGCTGTTTTTGGCATGTGCGATATGTGCGGCCTCGCTTGTCCTCACACGGGGCATTTGGGGGGGCTCCTGGCTGTGCGGCCCCCCGGCACCCACCCGTATCCCGGTTGTCAAACAATATCTGGAAAGAAAACTCAGTTGGCGCCCCCCAGCTGACCAAATATTTTTGGAAGGCAAAATCGCTCCATTGATAAAACGATATCTGAAAGGAAAACTCTCCTCTCCTCTCCTCTCCTCTCACACGACGCCCTCTACTTGCGACTGTGCGAATCATGCGTCTGTCTCTCGTTAGCATGTTTTCTTGCCCGCCGCGGAGGTTTCATTGGCTTATTATCTCAGCTTTCTATCAAGCGTTTGTGTGACTCGGTGGTTTCGATGTTGCGGGAAAACAGCAGTTGGACGCAACGGCGAGCTCGGAATCAAGTCAACTCAGCTTGAATTATATATGCGCAACCTACTTCCGCGTTCCTAAGCACTTCCTGACCGGTTCGGGTGACCGAGCAACCGTGGTGACTTGAAATGATTACGATTTGTAACACCATGTATCATATTTGTATGACTAAATGTTATGTTATGCAAAGTTATGAAGAAACCAGAATTATAGCAAGTTCGGCTTCAAACAATCATGCGGTCGACCTGTGGCCGTGCTCGTTAGCGTAGCATACACGGCGAAGTTATCTCCAGTTCTTTCCACATCGGCCAAGTTGAGACGCGGCAACGCGCCGACGTGACCATTCCGCAATGACGCTTATAGCTCGAATGATGAAATTTGTAGTGGAATAAACTTCGGAAAGAAGATGCAATTTGTCACAGAATTGAACTCGGAACGCCGCCGCTTGCTGCGGAACGGAACTCGGAATGACGATGTAGTTTGTCGTGGGACAAAACAGTTGCTTTGGAGAGCAGTGAGTGCGTGTCCTGAAGCCAACGCACGTCCGCACTGAATGAACTCTGGCCTTTGCCTGTGTGTCCCCTCGGGGCACCGAAGGCTCCGCTTGCAAGTCGCTGACATTTGTGACTGGTCCGCGCACACGCTTATGCGTGCGCGTGTGTTCATTGTTCATTCAGGTGTTGGGTTGCCATTTCCTGCGCACCTCCGGGTGATCGCTTCCGTGGCTCCCACGTGGCTTTCAGGCCAAAATGGTGTGGTCGCCACACACCGCGCGATGTATTGCAGCTCAGCGGCGCCCCCTGGAAAGTTAGAAGTAACCAGCCCCCGATTCCAGCAAATGGGGCGGACACGCACAGAAAAGCCTCAAGAAGCCATGCCCACAATTGTACAGGAAGTCGGACATTTTGGTTTGGTCACCCAAGCCGGGGTTTCCAGTCCTTTTTCGTTTCCCTTTTTTTGTTTGTGTCCAATCAGATCTCAGCCTCTATGTGTTGCCGTGTCGGTCTAATCTGCCTACGGCCTTCAGAATGTGTTCTCGCTATATTTGCAATTTAACCATTCACATTTCCTATTTGGCACTGGCCCTCGATGACTTCAGCATTTCTCCGTCCACCGATTGGTTGGCCAGAGAAAATCAAGTTCGAACCAGCAAAACGCGTGCGTGGCAATCGGCACGCGTGAATGCATCCAATAACCGGCGTTGCTGGTGAGTATGATGTGTTTTATGATAAATGTCTTCGGTTTTGGGCGTGTTATTAGATAAACACTGATTGTGAGATGATGTAGTTTGCAATGGAATCCAATTTGGAAAAAATGTAGTTTGTGTTGGAATGAACTTTGCAGGGAATAGAGCTTGGAATGATGTAGTTTGTAGGGGGGGTAAGGAACTCCGAATAGTGACATTGGCCAGAGGATGGAACTCGGAATGATGTAGTTTGCAGGGGCGAAAGCTCGTCACCCAGTCAAAATGTAGAATGACGGAGAGGAACTGGGAATTAGGGAGTTTGTGGCAGAACGGAACTCGGAACGATGTAGCTTGTTGTGTGACGGAACTGGAGATGATGTAGTTTGTAGCGGGACCAAACTGGAAATGATGTACGACAACGTGATGCCTTTGAGAAAGAAAAAAAACACTCAACGCTCGGCGAAATAATCCGGAGCGGCGTTTTTTCGTTTGTTTGTTTTTTTTGCAGCCGCTGCTCGTTCCATTCGAACGCAGCCTGAACGTGAAAGTAATTACGCACGCTACACAAGACAAACAAGCCGCTTGTGTTTGAGGAAAGGTTACGTTTCCAAGCTGAAGCGCCCTAATGAAGTCATTCATCACGTTTCTCACATCCTCGTCTTGTTAGCTGTCAGCTGTGCGCGTGCCCGTGCGCACTCTACGTTCGTTTAGATCAGCACTCGATTATGACGTATAGAATCGTTATTCCTTCATTTCCCCTCGCGGGATGAATAAAGCATCAATCTCAATGGTGCACTTTCAGGCTAGCCGGCAGTGGGCTGAATTTGATGTCGTTTGCAGTGGGATGGAGTATGGAAATATGTAGTTTGTCGGGGAATACAAAGGAAGGAATGAAATGTGGAATGATGGAATTACATCATGGCGATTTGTTGTTGTCACATGACTACATGTTGTTCTACATGACTCGTGCACTCACTGTCGTCGTCTCGCCACGCCGCACGATTTGCATATCTTTCGTGGACCAATACTGGCCACTCATGCCAGAGTAGCATCTGACTGAGGAGTATCTGCAACATTTGCACAATCGACATTGGCCCAGATTATCGCACTACTCGCGTGACGTCTCGGCGCCCTTTGCACAAATTCTTCGTGTGTTTTTTGGACATACTTGGCAAATAAAGATGATTCTGATTCTGATTCCTATAATTCCAAACATGAAGCCCCCCTAAAATGACTCCCAGCACCCCGAAATCTTTGATCCGAGCATCGCCCCCTGCCAACCGGGCCTTGACATCGCAGTGGTGGATCAACGTCGGAAGACAGCGAGCGCTCGTGAATATTTGGAGCGATCCCCAGCGAAAGCAAAGTCCGGAGAAAGGAACACCAAAAGAGGACGGGGGAGGCAACAGCGGTGCCCGGAGCGATCGGGGAACCCCCGAGCCGGGAGAACAACAACCCACATCTGCGTCCGGAAGAGCGCAATACTCCTCTCCGCTCCGTATGAACCTGCGTGTGTGGTGGTGAAGATGGAAAGCAAAGAAGCATGGACCCAAGCCCCCGGGGGCCTCAAATCCAATTTGAGCAGCTTTTACGGCGGGGATGTTCCACGCTGAGCGAGGAGACGATGAAATAAAACAGGATCACAAGGTTAACGCACACGCGGGAGCCTCCTCCATCTTAGCGCACGCTGTCATTTTTTTTGTTTTTGTTTTTGGGGGGGGTGGGTGGCGTGAGGATGAATTACAGGGCGACTTAACGGCCACCGCCGCCATCGCGCCCTCCGAGTCGGAGAAGGTCAGCGGCGCGATGCGGGCGGCGTCGTCGTTTCATGACTTTAGGAGACTTGAAAGGTTGTGTTTAATTATGTTAAAAGTCTGTCAAATGGACTCTCCCGATTGGAACGAATGGACAGATTATCAATCCGTTCCAGCCTCCCCAAAACAGCGGCAAATCTTCTTGTAATGTTTCTTAATCAGAGAAATACAACTGTGTAATATTTGACCTCATAAAACTAATAACATAATTAACAAGAATGGAAAGAATTAAACAGTATGCGCATTGCTATTTGATGCTTTACTTCAATGGATAGTGTGCAGTTCCTTCCGGTGTGCGTTCCTTGGCCACCAGGGGGCAGTATAAACATCCCTCCATTTTCTGTACCGCTTTGTCCTCCGCCAGCCGATCGCAGCGCACATCGAAAACAAACAACCATTCGCGCACACATTCACACTTACGGGCCATTTAGATTCCAATTCCAATTCCAATTCCAATTCCATTCCAATCAACCTAGCACGCGTGTTTTTGGCATGTGGGAGGAAAGCGTCGTGCCCGGAGAAAAGCCACGCAGGCACACGCAACATGCAAACTCCACACTGGCGAGACCGGGATTTGAACCCCGGTCCTCAGAACTGTGAGGCAGATGTGCCAGTATAAACACATACAGATAAAGATAAAGAGGACGGTCACAACAGCTCAGCATGCTGCGGTATTTGTAGTTGTTCTTTGGGGAGGATAAACAATATACAACGTAAAATGGACTCCTTCATGGTTTGAAAATGGATCTATTGGTGGATTATTTTTTTTTTTTTTAAACTTAATCCCCAATTATTCACAGACAGCCAAATGAATGTGTTTTTTTTTTTTTTTTTTTTTTTAGTATTTGTTTTTGGTCAATTTTAAGGAAGCATCAGTTACTTGCGGGTATTCGCAGCGTGGCTCAGTCCAAACAGAAAATAGATATGTATGCCTGAAGAGCATTGTTATATCATCAGTCTGCTGTCTGTTGCCGCACCGTTTGTGTTCAAATGTCGCTTGTTTTCAGGTTTAGAACTATGGCAAAATTGATGCTAGTTTCGCGAGCCCATCGATGGCATTTTGCATTGTTTGTTAGCATTAAGCTAGCTCGCCATGTCATGTAGGACTTCCACGAAAATGCTGTTAAATGAACGCCTCTCTCACGATGAGCGTTATAATTCGGGGGGATTTAGTAGCTGAATGTATTTTCATGTCATTATTTCATTCAGAATTGAGTATTGCATGCATTTTTATCACCAAATGATCAAGGGTCTCGAACAAAATAAACCCCCCCCCAAATATGATTTCATGTGATGTGATCTTGAGCGGCAGCTCTCGGTCGCACAGCACGAGCGCCACCTCGAGGCCGCCGAGAAGACAGCATCCTCCTCGTGGCGCTCACCAAATTTGGATTTGGATTTCTGTTAACTACAATTCATGTTTTTTTGTTGTTTTTTTTTATGTTTACAAATGCTATTATTTAAACTGCGACTGGCTGGCCGGGACCAGTTCAGGGTGTCGTCCGCCTTTCACCCGAACTCAGCTGGGATAGGCTACAGGACGAACAATATATTGTTTGGAATTTTAAATAATGGACAAAACACCACACGTACAATAAAATATTGTGAATATGTATTTTGTTATATGTATTTTAAAATGTATTTTAATAGCAGATGAATTACATTCTATAATCAATTGTTTTTTTACGCTATACTTAATTCTAATCAAATTGAAATAATAAACAAACACCAGACAGTGTAAATATTGATCTATTATTTTTAATCCGTTCTTAATTATAATAAAGAACCACAGAGAAAATTAAATGGTGTTTTGCAGAAAATACAAAATGGTGTTTTAGAAAATATAAATTGTTATTAATTGTCAGTTATTACATTTATTGTAAGGAATGCTAAATGCTTGAAAAGGGAAATCGGTGAAGACAAAAGGCGGCTGTGGCAGTTGCAATAGGCCAAATGGACTGAGGGGGGCAGCAGCCTTCCACAAGTTTGGAGTCGTCTGAAAAAAAAAGGAAGAAAGAAGAAGAAGAAAGGGCGGAAGTTGACGTCACGACTGTTGTTTTTTTTTCCCGACAAAACGCCACGGTGAAATCGCGAACAAATATAACAACAACGCGAAAATGTTGAAAGATTTGGTGAGGGAGCGCCTAATCGCGGCCGCGGACGAAATCTTCGAAATGTTTGCGCAAACCATCGCGTCGTACGAGGAGCAACTTTGTCGCGCGCGAGACGAGAGCGAGCGACACCGACGACGACTGCGAGATGTTTGCGACACTCAAACGGTCAAGCACCGCCAAGGTTGGCTCACATTTGCCATACTTCTACTTCATCTTTTGTTGTTGTTGTTGTGAATACCGTCACAGAAATGCCAACGCAACATCTTTTGTAACAGTGACAAATCAGTACAGCGCATGCGTACATCGTGCAAACATTTACGGGTCGCCCTTGGAGACAAAACGGACAACTTTGCGTTTTTAACATCGACTGACACGACAAAAACCTTGTGGGCAAATGAGCAATAAGTAGAATAATGATTTTAAGAACGTACTGCGATAATGTTCTGGTAAAAGTTACAAGTTATCGTTCTTATCCCACAACAAATCCCGAAACTAAATGTTCCCCAAACTCGTCATCACAATCAGAATCATCTTTATTTGCCAAGTATGTCCATCTGTTCACCAAAGCATACGTTTCAAGAACTCCAAATGTTACTCATGATGCACTTTACAGTTCGAAGGTTCAAAAAGGTAAAAACATTCTGTAATGAGTAAGCATGACACTTGTTTTCAGACCAAATACACCACATTTGAGTAGCCATACTCGATGACGCCATGACGTGTGACGAAAATGTATTTTATCTTCATAACATATAGTTTTCTCTCAGTTTTCCCCAAATTCCAGCCCCCCCCCCCAAAAAAAAACAAAAAACAAAAACAAAAACAACTGACCTTCATTCAACAAAAAAGCTCCACGTGGTTCTCATTCCAAATCCAAACAACTATTTTCACCGTTCCAAGAATGTCAACATGACCCAAATAGCACATTTTCCACAATAGTATTTCCATTTGAAGCCATCTTTCACAGAATCAAACCCTTCAAACTTCCAAATCTCATTTTGGGATTTATTCCCATTTGAAAAATACCCCAAATTAAATTCAGTAAAACTTGCAAAGTAAGAGAATGAATTGAATTGAAAATGTTCAGATCAACTCACAGGTTCTTCCAGGTGTTTTGAGACAAAAAAGTCAGTAGCAGTGCCTTGCTCATTTCCCCACATCCTGTCCTGCGCTTTTCTGTCCTCTCTTCTCCGTTTGGTCTGCTTCGTTATGGGATGCCCTCACCGGGTGCCCCCCAATCTACAAAGAACTGTTGCAACGTTACTTGTCTCGACTGTTGTCTCACTATTGTTCTGCTGTGGTTTTCACCCCTAGCACCCTTGTCCAGTCTGCCCCCCCCCCCCAAAAAAAACCTTTTCTGTCCGGCTGCATTTTAAAATAAACAGCAGAAGAATTACAAAAGAATAATAATAAAAAAATAAGCAGAGTCGCACAGCAAAAGTGTTGCAGCGCGAAAGGCATCCAGATCCACCGATCTGCAAGGCCACGCGGCTCAACAGGACGGCTTTCAAATGAACGAATAAAAGAAGAAATAAATGTTCGGCTCGTTCGCAACAACTTGACAACTTTTTCCCGTTCCTAAATTCCTCCGTTTTTCAAAAGGAAATCCTCCAATTTGGAGATTTGCACCCATTTGCTTCCGGTTTGCTCAATTTGTGCCAGATTCAAGCGATTCCAAATTTCACATTCTCCAGATCATCATTTCAATTCGTTCCCCAGCATTTCAGTTCAATGTTCACACAAATTCTCGTTGTCATCCTCAATATGTTTCCGCAGACGTCCAGCAGCTGATTGTTCATCGAGAAGAACCCCCCCCGCAGTTGCAGTGCTGGAGCTCCGTTTTGGAGGAGCCGCAGCCCCCCCGCGCCGAAGAGGAGGATCCACGGCCGCCCTACGCCGACCAGGACGAGTTACCGTCGTCCTTCGTCAAAGAGGAAGAGGAGGAGGCTGACGTCAGCGGGTTGCCGCTGACCGTCGTCTCCGTGAAGTGCGAAGACGACCCGCCCGAAACGTCGCCGCGGACGAGCGGAGGCCGCCGCGGCCGAGCGCCGACGGACGACCCCGCGGCGCCGCTGCCGCGCGCCGGCGACGTCAAAGAAATTGGCGGGGCTGACGGCAAACTGACGAAAAGCTCCGAGAAGCGGATGGCCAAAGAGCGCTTCAGCTGCTCGTTTTGCGGTAAAGGTTACGCTTATCGCTGCAAGTTGGCTTTGCACATGAAAGTGCACACGGGAGAGAAACCTTTCACTTGCTCCATTTGCGCCAAACGCTTCACCCAAAAGGTCAACATGCTGTCGCACATGAGGACGCACACGGGGGAGAAACCGTTCAGTTGCTCGGTTTGCAGTAAAACCTTCGCTCACAAGCCAAATATGGTCGCCCATGCCAAAACGCACACGGGAGAAAAACCCTTCGCTTGCTCCGTTTGCGGCAAAACCTTCTTTCAAAAGTCCAACATGGTGACGCACATGAAAACGCACTGCGGAGACCGGCCATTTGCTTGCGCCGTCTGCGGCAAAAGTTATTCTCATCAGAACAATTTGAGCATTCACATGAGGACGCACGACGAGGACAAATCCTTCACGTGCTCCGTTTGCGGCAAGAGATTCTCCCGGAAGATCAACCTGCTGACGCACAAGAGAACGCACACGGGAGAGAAGCCGTTTTGCTGCGCTGTTTGCGGTAAGAAGTTCACCCAAAAGACGCACGTGGAAGCGCACATGCGAACGCACACGGGAGAGAAACCTTTCACCTGCTCGCTGTGCGGCAAAAGTTACGCTTATCAGAACAATTTAGACGCGCACGTGCAGACACACAAGGAGGACAAATCCTTCAACTGTTCCGTGTGCGACAAAGGTTTCTCTCGAAAGGTGTTCATGGTCACGCACATGCGCACGCACACGGGCGAGAAACCCTTCGCGTGCGCCGTTTGCGGCAAACGCTTCACTCAAAAGGTGCACATGATGTCGCACGCCAGAACGCACGCCGGCGGGAAGACGTCGGCTCGCTCGCTCTGCGGCTAGACGTTCACCCGCGGGAGCTCGCTGACGGCGCACGTGCGGAAGCACGGCGGCGGGGAATAACAAAGAAAGCTCTCGTGCCGCAGCTCGCGAGCGGTTGAGGTGAGATCTCAAACTGGGGCAGCGGGG
This sequence comes from Phyllopteryx taeniolatus, assembly GCF_024500385.1. NCBI lineage: Eukaryota > Metazoa > Chordata > Actinopteri > Syngnathiformes > Syngnathidae > Phyllopteryx > Phyllopteryx taeniolatus. The sequence continues at coordinate 32,866,086 of NC_084504.1, read as the reverse complement.
CTGGCAAACTCATTTTGGGTCGCGGGCCACATTGCCCCCGATTTGATCTGGAGTGGGCCGGACCAGCACAGCGGACCCCGTTCGGCACCCGACACTTAGTGGCGGTTTACCGCAATCATTTCCATTCTTTCTTGTTTGTTTGTTTCTGGAGACGGTGCATTTTGCCCGTCGGCGTGAATGTGAGCGCGAATGGTTGGTTGGCCGGCGTACCCCGCCTCTCGCCCGAAGATGGCCGGGATAGGCGCCGGCACGCCCGCGACCCGCGTGAGGAGAAGCGGTTCGGAAAAAGGATGGATGGGTTGACTGTAAGCCACGGGTGTCAAACTCAAAGCTCGGGAGCCATATTTGGCCCACCGTATCATGCGAAAAGCAAATCATGTGCGCTGATTCAATGCTTTTTGCGAACATTTCCAATTGTCTTCACTTTTAAAAATGTTGCGATATTGCAAGCATTTTTTGTTCGAAAGCCCCCCCTTTAAAATGAATGTAATAAGAAGATGAAGATGTTTTTGTTTTGGTTTTTCCTGGCTTCCGTTTTCAAAATTAGCTGTCCATCATTTTGTTGTGTCCACACAATTATTCATAACAGCCCTCTGAGGGGAAGAACAACTCAAACGTGGCCCGCCGCAAAAAGGAGTCGGACACGCCAGCTGTAGGCTATAATCATATATAATCATCAGGACATACTTCACTCTGTGTGTGCGTGTGTGTGCGTGCGTGTAGTGCATCTCGACGAGTTGGACTAGCTCCCGAAATGAATCTTTTTGACACTATGCGCATGTATTGTGATGTACCTGTATATTTGGAAAATCTTCACGTTCATTGTGATTATTAGGAGCAGTCTGAAATTTCTTAACAAAAACGATCGGAATTTTAGCAATATTATGACGTGATTTTTTTTAAAAATAAAACAACTTGTTAAACTCGGAATTATTCTTATTATTTTTTTAACTGTACAGAAGTTTCTGCATCCGCCTGGAAATCGTAACAAGCTCCATTGACTCGTCACAACATACAAACTCAAGTGGGAAGGAACTTCAAAATGTATATTTCTAAATACAAGTTGTGGCAGCGCATGACAAAACAAAAAAGCGTTCCACTGTTGACTGATATTTTGTCTTCAAACTATTTCTGGGGGAGGTATTGCTTTCCACAGAAAGGCGGTGAAGGTGGCACGGCGTTTCCGACGAAGTACTGTCGGCTTCCTTTGCAGCTGAAGCGTCGCCATCTTTTTGCCTTCGCAAGTGCATCAAAATCAGGCGTCAAATCGTGAGTGGCGGCCAATTTCAGAAGGTCATTTAAGTGGCCAGTGGTTGTCAGCGGACGACGTTAGCAACAACAGTTACTCGAATTGAGAAATAGCCGCGAATGTGTCCGCGTTCCCCACGGGCCGCTTTGGACTCCCCGACTGGCCGTTTTCTTGCCCGCGGGCCGTTCGTTTGGCACCGCTGCGCTTTTTGCAGCATTTGCGCAACAAGAGAAGCGAGCGGCGAGTGTTCTCCTTCCCGTTCAGCGGCGCCTTGAGATACGAGCGAGCCGACTTCCGAGCTGTCGTTCCGCTTCGACTTGCGAGCGCGCGACACGAGCGCCGTGTGGCGGGCGCTGAACTCGACTCGCGAGCGGCAGTTTGTCAGGTAGAATGAGAAAATATTCTTCCAAAACAAAACAAAAAAGCGCTTCGAGCTGCTCATTGGCGCGCTCAACTGAAGTTTCCTATCAAACTAAGACAAATCCACCTTGCGTATTTTCAACAACGACGTAGCCTCTGCGAGCTTAATGCTAACAATCAATGGAAAACAAAAATATACCACTGGCACACGGGCGAACCATTTGCATCTATGTGGTAGTGTAGACAGATTATGTAGCAATACTCCCAGGCATGTATTCTTTATCCTCTGCGAAGAATAATACGGCGTACCCGGAACCATTGAATTCTTGACTCCCTATTTAATGATGTTTTTACAATATGATAGAGTGCAGTCTTGCTTGTTCAAAAGATGTCATTCTTGTGCTATTAAAATACAATTTCATCATAAAATCTCAAAAAAGTGACGTCTTGAAAAAAATCAAATCATTGAAAGATGTGACTTATTCATCCACATTATTCTGACTCTTTCCTCAATAAATATCATCTCTAAAAAGAGAAATGACTTTTTTGTCAAATGTATTACAAATAAATGTTGGACTGACGCTCTAACCAGTCGGCCACCGTGAAGAGAAAAAGATGCGTTCGGAAATCGGAAATTTTTTCAAGAATAAATGAAATTCTAGTAGTGTCCCTTTTTTTTTTTTTTTTTTTTTTTAAAAACAACAGAAAATCTTGACTTTTTTTCCTCGTACTATGACTTTCTTGAAAAACTGCAACCTTTGTCCTCTACAAATAAAACCTTTTTTTCTTAAAATAATAGTTTTTTTTCGGGAACAAAATGTTTATTTCTCTCTCAATAAATTTCACCGTTTATAAATAAAATCTATACTGAAAAAATAAAATCCTTGAAAGATATGACATAGTTGTTCATACTTATAATTGTTTGACTTTTTTTGTCAATGTCTTTGTGTAAAGAAAAGACTTTTTTTCAAGTATAACCTTTTTCTATAATAATGTGACTTTTCTTTCAATAGACATATTTCATGTACCATGACAAGTTTGTTTTTCTTGAAAATTGAGCAATTTAGCAAATATATGACTCGCATGATGTGACATTTCTCTCCAAATATTGTTTTCTTTTATGTGTCATATCACAGTGTTTTTTTATTGAATAGATTTCACGTTTTTATGAATAAAAATGGCTTGTCTTGAAAAAACAGAATACTTGAAAGTATTGACTTATTCATATCATAATATTCAGACTTTTCTCAATGAATATCACCATTATCGACAAAAGTGACTTTTTTCTCAAATGTTACCTTTTTCTATAAGAATATGATTTATTTGTTCTAGATAGATACCTTTCTTGTAATGTAACATGACAATTTTTTGTTCTTGAAAAAAATATTCTCATGATGTGACTTGTATAAATCTCAATTTTTCCTTGAAAAAAATTCAGATTTTGTTTTCAAGGAAAAATGTGTAATGTAGCATCAGTCTTTCTTAAATACAGTATATCTTCAAAAAATGGTGAGTTTTTCTCATATTACGACTTTCTTCTTGAAAAACAAAATTATTTAAAAATAAGACATTTTCTTGAAATATTGCAGCTTTTTTAAAACAATGTTTTTTTTGTCTATAAATGTCACTTTTTATAAACAAAATATAGAACTTTTTTCTCATCAAAACATAACTTTTATCCTCGGAATATTATGCCTTTGTTCTCATTCTATTCCGACTGAATTATACTTTTTGAAATGTTTTTCCATTGATTAGCATCCCCCCCCCCCTTGGGTCAATACCGCCGCAAGAGGGCAGTCGTACGCCATCCCGGCCGCTTCAGCTGCCGTCGAAGCACCACCGAAGAAGTAAAAGCCGGAACTCGGAACTAAGCCAGCCGGTGCTCAAAGTGCTCAAATCCCCTCAAAAGACGAGACCAAAATGTCCGAAAAGGATTTTTTCCCAGCGCGAGAGGACAACGAAGGCTTTTCGTCCGCTCAAATTGTCGAAGGTTTGTTCACGAACATTGCGCTAACGGCTCGTTGGAACATATTTCTTTCGCTCATAATGGAAGCGCTCCTATGCGGCCTTCAAGTCACGTTGTGCTTCAACTTGCGCACAGGTCACGATTCCGAATGTTTGGCGTTACGATGAGAAAACATTTCCGCTATTTCGACGTGTCCGTGAAAGCTGATTTAACCTGTACGGACACGACGCACTTTGTGACTGCGCTGAAACACAACTCATTTTTAAATAAACCTTCAAACTAGTATTGTAATGACACACAAATCAATGATTGGCAGGTGGCATTCGTTTGGGCTCCCGACCTTTGAACTGCTCCTCGTATGCTGCAGACAGGCCGCATATTATTTCAGTAAGGGCTCGCGCATTTTGTGGTCGAGGCAGCTGCCATTTTCTCCAAAGTCACCGAAGCGGCTGCCCGGAAAGTGACGTTGACACCGAGCGGGGCGGCTATTGCGTCACTTCCGCTCCACGACTTGTTTTTCATCGTGGTCCATATTCACTATGTTAATGTTTAAGAGCATACACCTCAATGTCTGTCGCTGTCAAATAATAAAATAATTTCTCTTATTTCTGTTGTATTTTGAACACTATTTTTGATGAAAACGATGAATGCAGTTTCACTTTTTATCTTAGTGTATTGATTGCGTATAAAGTGTGGAGTTTAAGACTTTATGATCGTGTTCACTTCCGAACGTAGTACACTAAAGAAACAGAAAATGGAAGTATGATCATTCTCCCTTTCAAACAATTCATCACAAAATCAACAAAAACCTGATCAGCCTGCCATTTTCTTTTCTTTTTTGTTATTGTACTGTACTCTTAAATTCCACAGACTTTCTACACACAGTCAATACACTAAAGTAATAAGTTATACATATTAACAATAACATACTTTGTGTTGACCACTACAAAAACAAGCCGTTTATAATCACATCCACGGCATCGGCAGCTGCGGCAGCCGGACAAATGGGTCGCGGGCGTCGCCGATCGCTGCCTCGGACGTGAATCATCTTTTTCCCTACTGTTCCGTGCATAACAGGTCAAAATAAGTCTGTGACGTGGTTGAAGTTTGACATCTATGTCAATTGAATGCAAATGTCAGTAAACGCCACGAGGCCTCCAAAACGGGTTGATTTGAAATCGCTGACAATGTGACATAGTTTCGACCATTAATATTCAAGTACCCGCCCACTTTACCTTCGGTACCCGCGCATTCAACTCCGCTGAACGGCAGCGTGGCATTTCAGCCGCTGCCGAGCCAGGCGAATACAGTCGAGAAAGTATACGAGGGGTGTAACGATTTGATTCGTATCACGAAGTCGGGGTTGCTGATTCGATTCGAGGACGATTTGCGACTGTGCCGTAGTTGATCCGAAGTTGATTTTTATGGTCTCGGTCTCGACTCCCAAAAGTCCCGCAGCTCGTGAGGGTAGGAACGTAGATCGACCGGTAAATCGAGAGCGTCGCCTTTCGGCTCAGCTCCTCCTTCACCACGACGGACCGATACAAAGTCCGCATCGCTGCAGACGCTGCGCCTGTCCGCCTGTCTGCCTGTCCGCCTCCCGTTCCATTCTTCCCTCACTGGTGACCGCAGAGGTGGCGTTCCACGTCCCTAGACCGCCGAGCTCCCCGCCTTTGGCTGCCGCCCAGACGGCCCCTCCTACAGGTGGTGAGCCCACGGGAAGGGGGACCCACGTTACCCTTTCGGGCCGGCTCAACGAGGGGTTCTCTTTTATTATCTTTAAAAATTGTTATTCTATAATACGGTGCTAAAAAGGTTTCAGAGGTTCCATGCGTTTGACTTTGTGTCGCTTGTGCCCTGCAGACGTCCAGCAGCTCATTGGTCGGCGAGGACAAGTCCCGCCCCCTCACGTGAAGGAGGAAAAGGAGGATGCCCACGTGAAGGACGAAGACGAGGAGGCCGACGTCAGCGAGCTGCCACTGACGGTCGTCTTGGTTGTGAAAGGCGAAGATGACTCCCACGGAGCGCCCGGCTCGTCGCGGCTCGATGACATCGTCACACCTGCGCCAGACGAGTTGTTAGCGCCGCTGTCCGACGGCGACGCCACACGGCAAGCTCGCGACAAAGCGAAGAAGCGCCTCGAAAAGGGGCCGGCCGAGGACGGGCGTGGCCCCGCGGGCAAAGTGCGTTTCGCTTGCTCACTTTGCGGTGAAAGCTACGCGTACAAGTGCAACTTGACGCTCCACATGAAAACACACACCGGGGAAAAACCCTTCAGTTGCTCCGTGTGCGGCCAAGGATTCATCCAGAAGGTGTCTTTGATCGCTCACACGGCCACGCACACGGGAGAAAAACCCTTCGCCTGCTCCGTGTGCGGCAAAAGCTACTCCTATAAGAACAATTTGAACACGCATGTGCGCACGCACACACAAAAACCTTTCAGCTGCTCAGTGTGTGGGAAAAGATTCACACAAAAGGTCAACATGGAATCGCACGTGCGAATACACACGGGGGAAAAACCTTTCGGTTGCACGTTTTGCACTAAACGCTTCACTCACAAGCCAAACTTGGTGGCGCACGTGAGGATCCACACGGGAGAAAAACCTTTCACGTGCTCGCTCTGCGGCGAAGGCTTTGCCCAAAAGGTGGCTTTGATGGCGCACACGCAAACTCACACGGGAGAAAAACCCTTCATCTGTGCCGATTGTGGTAAAACCTTCTACAAAAATGCCAACTTGGTGTCGCACATGAAAACACACACGGGTGAAAAACCTTTCACGTGCTCAGTGTGCGGCGAACGTTTTGCCCAGAAAGTCACGCTGGTTGCGCACACGCGGACGCACACGGGAGAAAAACCCTTCGGTTGCTCCTTTTGTGACAAAACCTTCTCTCAAAAGTCGCATATGGTGGCCCACGTGAGAATCCACACGGGGGAAAAACCCTTCAGCTGTTCCATCTGCGGCGAAGGCTTCGCTCAAAAGGTCTCGTTGATCGGACACAAAAGAATCCACACGGGAGAGAAACCCTTTACTTGTCCCGTTTGCGCGAAACGCTTTTCTTACAAGTGCAATCTGACTGCGCACATGCAAACGCACCAGGGAGAGTAAAATCAAATCAAGTCTGGTCAATCACAGGTTTTCTGAATCTCTTCTAGGAACAATTTGCTGAATGGGAAAAAAACACTGAGTCAGTCGTCACACTTTGGCAGGTGTGCCTGTATTATACTGCCCCCTGTTGGCCAGGGCACATACACCAGAAAGCGTACAATCATGACGTTTGCCTTCGTTCTTACAAGCGTGGCCACAGAACTCGCAAGTCAGTGCACGACTATTTCCGTTTTGAATCGAGCTAAAGCGGTACCGGATCGTAATCCTGCATTGTGTGCCGTTCCTCCGTCTTGCTGTATTTTAGTGAGTGAGTCCAGATTTTTTGGCAATGACTGCATACGTTGTATCAGTTCACGAACAACAAAGCAAAAAAAAAAAAAAAAAAAAAGACATTGTGTCTTTGTGGATCTCGACAAAGCCTATGACAGAGTACCCAGAGAGGAACTGCATGCGGAAGTCCGGAGTGGCAGTGAAGTATGTTTGAATAATACAGGACATGAAATGAGCTCATCAGAGGGACGGCCCAAAGGAAAAGATTGTTTTCACCCTTAATTTACTGTACTCTATGCTTTCTAATGAGTGTACTTGTTTTTGTATACATGTTGGAAATAAAAATAAAGCAAAATGACGCGGTGGGATTGGGCCACGTCACGTGACATGACGCCGAAGCAGCGTTTCAATCGGCTCAATGGTCAAATCAAGATGGCTGCCGTCTGTTTGTTTCGCTCGCTAATTTTGATCTTGTGGCAAAAGTGACGTTATTTCAAAACGATTGTGTCGTTGTTTGGACCGGGAAATATCCTTCCTGGACGTGGAAATGAAACGTTGCAAATATGAACTCGAAATTTGGTGAGCAGACCTTGGACGCGTCTGCCAACTTGAGTGTTGCAAACATCTCGCGGTCGTCGCTCGCTCTCGCGCGACAAACTTGCTCCTCGCGCGACGCGATCGTTCGCTCAAACGTTTCGAAGATTTGGTCGGCGGCCGCGATGAGGCGCTCCCTCACAACTCCTTCAACATGTTCACGTTGGAAGCGGTTCGACGACCACAGAACAACACTTGGATGCCATATGCTAAGCTAACTTGTTTTTAGGCAGGTGGCGTCGAGCGTCTAAGTTGCTTTTACCGCCTCCTAGTGCGCGGGAGTCGAATAGCAACAGAATTAACGTTGAACCATTTCGGAGGCCAAGTGTGAGTGCAGAGTACATCCACCACCAACCCTTGCAACAACCGGCTCATAAAACCACTCGTGTGATTAAAATACATTTTATTTGCAGAAAAATTATTGGGCGGCACGGTGGTCATCACATCTGCCTCACAGTTCAGAGGACCGGGGTTCAAATCCCGGCCCCGCCTGCGCGGAGTTTGCATGTTCTGAGTTTGCTGGGATAGGCTGCAGCACGCCCGCGACCCGCGTGAACGGAAGACGAATGAAACAACATTGAGGACACTCGACAGACATTGGTGTGGTTTGATACGTGAATTGTTTGGCAAACAAGCAGACAACCAACATAAATAACCTTTTCTCCGACTATACACACACACACAAACGTTTTTTTTTCCCTGTCAAAATCATCCTCAAGAAAACAAAAGTCCCCCGTGGTGCCATACCAAAGAGAATATTTCACAAACACCATTTAAAATTTGGACTTCGCATCCAGATGAGAGGAACGCTTAAAGTTTCTTCTTGTTCTTTGGCATGCATCCACAGCAAAGGCATTTAGAATTTAGACTGAAAATAGTCAAAGTGCCTCGACACCCGTCGAGTTTCTAACAACTACTTTTACGCTTCGAGCTAGCGGCTCCCGTTTACATTGGTTTACAAATTCCAGGTTTTGTTTGTCACGGCGATGCAGAAAGCTGCTTTTCTTGTGCTGCGGGAGGCCCGCGTGGGTAGAATCGTTTTTACTTTGTGGCCATTATGACACCAAAAAGCAAAGAAATGTGCCAGCCCCGTTGAACGTTTAGAGCATCAACTGCCGGAGTTCTTCTTCCAGCTGCTCGGTGCCAACATTCAGGTCAGTTTGAGGGACAGCCGGCAGAGAATCCAGCAGGTCGTCACCCGCCAAGCTCGGCGGCAGCTCGTTCGGAACCTCCGGATACATTTTGGATTCGTCCAGCAGAGAGTTCAGTTCTTCCTCCAGCTCATCATCATCAGCGGCTACAAAAACAACAACAACAACAAAACTTTTCTCTTCAAATAGAGGAGAAGCGGAACGTAAGATGAATGAATGAATGAATGCAACCTCTGCTGCCCGTAGAGGGGCGTCCTCCATGCGCCACAGAGTTGCGTTCGTACAGCAGCGACACACAGTTGCCCTTGCCTCAATTTGGATGAAAGCGGGACCGCTCTGTCACTAACATACGCTAATGCCGGCATAAAGTTTAAAAAAAAAAAAAAACATCTCCCAAACACGTCGGCAAATGGGTTTTGGTCTGATGCAACCGAGCTTGAACTTTTTGGCCGGAATTCCAAAATGTGTGGGATGAGGTCATTCCGGACAATTCCCTCTCATTGTTGCTTTTTGCGGCCGCGTCGTTCGATGAACGAATTTTGTGTATTTCACGTCAGGCACCTTGTCGGGCAGCTGACGCGTCGGAAAGACTGACTTCGTTCGCGGCATTATTTTCATTTGAATGACTTTTGTGTACACGGTAATTATTGTATGATTATTTTCTGCAACAGAATTTCTTTTGGGTGGGCTTTTGACAGCCGCGCTCCGCCCATTGCTCGGCAAAAGGCGTCATTTGCGACACGCCGCCCACTGGGCCAGCGCGGGAAATAAATCGGGCATTCACTAAAAAAAAAACCAATTCCTGAAAACTCCAGCGAGATGTCAGAGGAGCTGACAGGCTAAATCCGTCCTCGTGTAGCGGTGGCTTGGCTATAAAGCAACTTTGACGTACCTGAAGAGGTCACTCCTCCAGATATGGCTTGGTTCACCTCGTCTTGTTTGTCACATAGCTGCATAAATGATGGGAGATTTGTTCAAGTGTCAAATTGAATCCAAAGTAGTCCAAATGTGCTTTTTCCCAAAGGAAGACTTGCCTCCTGGATTTGCTCAACAATGCTTTCGGCACCTTCCACCGTCACGTCCTCGAGCGAGAGTCTGAGGCCGGCCATTCCCGCCCGGTACGCTTGCAGCACCTGCACGAGGCTCGCTGGTCAGCGGCGGGAAAGTCCATTTTCAGAATGGGAGTTTGGTTACGAGCTACCGTTTTATCGGTCTGCGACTGAGCTACGCGATCCAGGATGCCTCGAATGGACTCCAGCTGCCCAAACAAGCCGTCTGCTCTCTTTTCCAGCCTTTTGCGGCCTCTCAGACACCGCAGAGCCTGTTCGGCGGGACAAACACAAACAAAAAACAAAGGCGGCACAATGTGATGAATTTGCTTTCTTTGTTGTCACCTTCAACAACGCTTTGCGGGTTTTGGGCGTTCACCTGTGTTTTTTTCCCTTCCCGAAGTAGAACTCTTGCTTCCTCTCGGCACCTGAGCACGAATAATACGCACTGCGTTCCAAATTATTTTGCAAATGACATTTTTTTTCCTCAGATTTTCCTAAATAGTTGATACAAATGACAGTGGGTATAATTGTCAAGTCATCAACAGTCAGAAACTAATTTGAAGAAACCTCGCTTTGATCACAGTATTTGTTTCGAATAAAAATAACTTCAAATACATTGTTCCAAATAACAGACAACAGAGTTTTATTGATTTGATTTGCAAATCATGTTCAACCTATATTGAATTGACTACACTACAGAGACAAGATATTGATAAACTGTATTGTGTTTAGCAAATAATCACTAACGGCTGCAAGGCGTTCCAAAAAAGCTGGGCCAGGTGGCAAAATAGGAATGCTCATCAACATCCCACAGGCGAACGGGCTCATTGGGAACAGGCGGGTGCCGGGATTGGCTAGAAAAGGAGCTTCCCTGAATTGCTCAGTCATTCACAAGCGAAGATGGGGCGCACTTGTTCACCTCTTTGGGAACAAGTGCGGGAGAAATTAGTCCAACAGTTTAAGGACAATGTTCCTCAACGTAAAATTGCAAGGAATTGAGGGATTTCATCATCTACGGTCCATAATATCATCAAAAGGTTCAGAGAATCTGGAGAAATCACCGCATGGAAGCGGCAAGGCCCAAAACCAACATTGAACGCCCGTCGTGACCTTCGATCCCTCAGGCGGCACGGCATCAAAACCCGACATCAATGTGAAAAGGATATCACCGCATGGGCTCAGGAACACTTCAGAAAACCAATGTCAGTAAATACAGTTCGGCGCTACATCTGTAAGTGCAACTTAAAACTCTACTATGCAAAGCAAAAGCCATTCATCAACAACACCCAGAACCGCCGCCGGCTTCTCTGGGTCCGAGCTCATCTAAGCTGGACCGATGTCAAGTGTAAAAAAAAAAAAAGTGTTCTGTGGTCTGACGAGTCCACATTTCAAATTGTTTTTGGGAAAATGTGGACGTCATGTCCACCGGGCCAAAGAGGAAAGGAGTGGGGGTACTCGACTGGCCTGCCTGCAGTCCAGACCTGTCTCCCATTGAAAATGCGTGGCGCATTATGAAGCGTAAAAGACGACAACGGAGACCCCGGACTGTTGAACAGCTGAAGGTGTACATCGAGCGAGAATGGGAAAGAATTCCACCGACAAAGCTTCAACAACGAGTGTCCTCAGTTCCCAAACGTTGTTCAAAGAAAAGATGATGTAACACAGTGTCCCAGCTTTTTGGGGAACGTGTTGCAGCCATCAAATTCGAACTTAATGAATATTTGCTACAAACGATCAAGTTAATCAGTTTGAACATGAACATGAATATCTTGTCTTTGTAGCGTATTCAATTCAATATGATTTGCAAAGCATTGTATTCTGTTTTTTATTGATGTTTAACACAATGTCCCAATGGGGTTGGAGTTATTTCTTGAATGTGCAGAATTCGGAGATCGTATTTACTGAAATCGAAAGCTGTCTCGATGAAAAACCTCGTTCCAACTCCAGCTCCATTTGGACATTTGCTTGATAGCAGCTTGCCAAACTTTCCATACGTTCAACTTGTGACTTTTTGGAGCGCTTCTGCTTGAATTTCTTTTCTCATACTTCAGTTGTCAGAACGTCCGCGTACTTTTCAGAGGTCATTTTCACACCTTCTCTTCAGCTTTTATCACAGTTTAAAATGTTGACTCATTTCAAATTCTTTTCATTTGATTATTGTTACAACAGTTGTTGTTTTTTTTTTGCATGCATTATTCTTCGTTGCGTTTTCTCCTCACCGCTGTGTCGACTGTTTTAAAAGTGCTCCGTGATTACGTATTGTGACCGAAGGACGTCCGAGACTTTTTATTACGACGCCGGGAACCGTTTCGAATTCAAACCCAGAAGGGACGTTCGGGCCGTCTTTAGTCCATGTACTTATCAGCCTCCGGGCCCAGTTTCTCCAGACGCTCCTCCAGCAGTTTCTCACTGCGCCGTAACTGGTAGATTCCGATATCGACGTCAGTGACGGAGGAGACGCGAGCCTGCCCGGGTTGGCAAAATTTCACAATCTGTAAAAAAAAAAAGACAGACCGTTGAAAGATAGCCGAGGAACGCGTGGTGGTTTGTGGAGCGCCGCCGAATGTCGTCTACCTTCTCCCCCTCGTGCAAGGAGACGGCCACTTGTTTGTCCCTCTGCAGCTGCAGAAGCGTCGTGCGCAGGGCGCTTTCGTCGGCACACGCGCCCGACGAGACAGCGCGCAGCTCTTCGAACGATATGACGGAGCGACTTGCAAATTCACTGCTTCGGTAAATCCGGAGCACTTCAGCTGCTTTCTCCTGTCAAGGACGACGACGACGCGGAGTTGGCGTCAAATGGCATACACGGAGAAAGCGGCGGCGGCGGCCTGTGCTCCGTCCACCGACGCGCAGATTTGCAGCCGCAGTGAAACAATTTGATTGGCACTCGGGTAAGATCCAAACGCAGCGGAGCCGAACCTCCCAAGTTGAACGCGAGCCTGTTTGAATGTCACGTCACATTTTCCAAAATGAGAGCATGTCAGGTGACTGAACCGCTTCCAATCGTGTAAAAAGGGTTCCCGTTTCTTTTGGAAGCTTAAGTGAATAGACCCCGGAGGGGTCGGGGGCCAAAATAAAATTGGGTAGGGCCGGCTCTGCCAACATGAGAAAAACAGAACAACCGCCTTGTGGAGGTAATCGGTTAGATGCTCACAGACTGAAATCTTACAAGATTAGCTAACATCTTGCATAATGGTTTGAATGACCAAGTTGCCTTCCGACAACATGCGAGACATTTGACTTCGCAGGTTCTTCCGTCCGCGCATCATCTTACCGTCAGCGTCGCGCGGAAACGGCGGCCGAGCAACGCACCTTCGCCAGTTGCAGGACAACAAAGGACTCCTCGGAAGGTGCCGGGCTTGCCCCCAGCACGGACGAGAAGGTCCATTTGAGAGGCTTGACCAGCAGGACGCCCACGCCCCACCACAGCCAGCCGCAATCCGCCTTGGCGGCGAACTCAGACTCCCGCTGAAGCTCCCCGCGTCTGGAACATACGCGGCGGATGAAAAAAGAACGCGGCAGCGGGGGGGGGGGGGGGGGGGGGGGGGGGGGGGGGGGGGGGGGCTGCCGGCACGCCCGCGCCAATCCGCATATTTACAGGACCGCTTCGTGGCCAGAAGGGATTGACAGAACTTCGCTTGTGACACAAAACTTTCTTCCTGTTGTAATGGGCTGGACAATTTTGAGGGGGAGAAATGAGGCCTATTTGGGGGCGCTAACATAACCGACCAAACGCAATGCGGAAAAAGTGAAAAGCTTGGCAGATGTACTTCAAAATATACAGTAAATATAACAGATATCAACACAACTCTGTCGAAGGGCGGCTTCAGTTTTGGTGAGGGGTTGCGGGTAAACGTGCAACGCCGCAGAATCCAAAACGGAATCGCGTCGCGAACGGTGACTCGGAGACGCGGCGGGAGGGACTGGGGAGAATCTTTCAGCCGGACAATTTGTCTCGCTCTTAATTGTAGTCGCTAATTGAAAACCGATCATCAATGTGGGCGACATCACTTCCGGCGGGACATTCTTTCCAGCTTATACCCGTGACACGGGCGGGAGGGGCGGCCAGCCATCCGTAGCTCCGCCCCTGGACGCGTCCACATGCGCAAAGTGAACCTATACTGCAACAAAAAGACAAATAACAATCATCAGCGGTGCGTGGCTACTTATTGTTTGCTTTCAACGCTTTTGCTTTTGAAGAGTGGATCTTTTCCAGGTAAATAATGTCCATTCATTTCATTTAGAGATCCCTGAAGACCACAACGGCGGGAAGTCCAATCCCGTTTCTTGCTCAAACGACACACAAGCGTTGGTTTCCGATCGGTGCCATCCGAATGCCACCCGGAAGTACGCGTGACGTCAGCCAGCTCTCATTGCAATTGTAAACATTTGAGGCGCTGTACCTCGCCATGGCGTCCAAGACGGTGGGCAAGCCCAGAGGAGAAGTCTCCTTCCTCCGGAAGATCTCGTTGAGCTCGCGGACGTTGACGCTCACGCTGCGGCGCTCCCTGCAGCTTTGGAGCACCCGAGGCGCCCAGAACTCCATTTTGCTGTCCCAGTCCATCGTGTTGACGTCGCGGGTCTCTTTGAAGTCGGAGAAGAGGAAATTCATGCGTTCGTCGTCGTCCCAGTCGGCGCTCGACATGTTCGCTGCGGCGTCAAGCTCGGCTGTCAACAACGGGAAGCGGATGACGACATCTTCTTCTTCGTCGTCTTCTTCTTCTTCGTCGCCTTCTTCTTCTTCGTTGTCTTCTTTTCTTCGTCTGCTCGCTTTGGGGCATGCCGCCACCTAGCGGACGGGAGTCTGCAACTGGACCATTTACTTTGATGATGCTATAACGTTCGATTGTCCCCAATGAAAACACACATTTCATGGGAAGTGACTATAATAACCCCTCGACGGTCTCTCACGCAGTGGAAACAAATCGCAGCGAAAACCCGAAAGAAATATCCACCCAGTGTGTCAGGAAGGACGAAAACCAGTCCAGAGGACGGCTCCACCAGGGGGCGCAAATTCCCCATAACAACGCCAACGATTGACAGTGAGCGGATTGTGGATTAACAAATTTGAACATTTGCCCTCAGCATCAAGCTAACCCTTGCTCAACTAAGGGACTCACACGGCTTCTGTTAATCATAATCATATGTTTTGTTTCTTTTTTGTTTTTTTGGTTTGTCCTGTTAGGTCAAGCGGAACGGAGGATCTGTATCTCCTGTGTTCACTGCGTCACAATGGAGTTTTGAAGCTTGCGCTGTGCTTTCTTAGTATTATAATTGAAGTTTATTGAGAATCAGAGTCGAACAGAACAAAGTTTCCAGAGGGGAGAGAGAAACAAAGACAAAAGACAAAGCACTAATTGTAAACAGGGTGAGAAAAGTAAGTCATTACATGACTGAAATATGAAATATGAGTGTTGCACGGGGCTGTAGCGCTGCACCCTGTGAGGGAAGGACAGGACAGGACAAGATGGGACAGGACAAGATGGAACAGGACGAGGACAGGAGAAGACGCATGCGGGACCAGGGTCGTGAACCCGGCTGTACAACTGAAGTGTGGTGGGATTGACTATGTCAATTCGAAAAGTCTAAAGGACTATAGGAGAGTATGAGTGAGGGGATACACAAGCGATTTGCATATTCACGAGTTATTTGTCGCAATAAGTGCGTGACCCCACACCCAGCGAAAGAGTCCCCGGGGTGTGTGTGCCTGCGGACGCATGCAAGTCAATTGACACCGTTTTGCATGCGCAAGAAACTGACACAAGTGGGCCCCCCCCCCCCCCCCCCCGGCAACCATCAGGCCTCCTTCCTGTTTACTTGTCTGAAGAGTGGATAGACTAATTCTATTTTTCAAATAAAAATGGATTGCAGCAGAAAGCATTTAAATTTAAATTTCTCGAACATTCTATTCATTACGGTGACCGATTATTTTGAAAACGGAGAAGGATTGACTGGGGGTTAAAACAGGGGCGGCTACGGGATTCTGTCCGGTTTTGGGACCGAGCGGGAGAGCGCGGGAGTCAACGTCGGCAGGATGGGGAAACGCGCGCCCGACGCGGGCACGAGCCAGCGGGCCACCAAAAAGAGCTTTATTGTGCGCACTTATATGATTCAAGGACAAGTCTCATGTGAAAAGCAGGATTGAAAGTGACAATTCCTATCCGAGGCGTGGTTGTATTCTCTAGTAAACAATCAATGAAAAACGGAATTCCTTACAAATGTGCAGCCTAGTAAGTATAATTATATCAGCAAATCCTATTATCCTATCCAGTGCTTTTGCAAATGCCCCGTCAGCACAAATAACACGGAGATAAAGCAGACGTTCCCGTGCTTCTTCTCCGCCCCCAGAAAGACATTTGCACCGCGATGAATTCAAGCGTAAATGCACGCGCCGCCGCCGCCGCCGCCGGTTCACCTTGATTATACAACCTACAGTTATATTATTATTATTATAGTGACATTGCAAGGAGGTGAAAGACATTCAGAGAGCGTCGGCGGAGTCACGGCCGTTGTCGACGCGGCAAGCGGGCGAGGATTCGGCCAGGCCGCCGAAAGACGGAACGTTTGGCACGCTCGGCGCTGCGGCGGTCCCGTCGAGCCGTCAAACTCGAGGCCCGCGGGCCACATCGATCCGCGGGAACCCGCGAAAGCAAATCCGCTGCGTCGACTTGACGTTCGTGGCTCAAATAACAACATTGCAAATTGTTGCAATGTTGCATTTTGTTCCCAATCCCCATTTCAAAATAAACGCAATTTACAACTTTTTTTTGATTTCAAATATAGTTATTCGTCGTTGTTTTTTTTTGGTGTGCATATGTGTCAACCGAACATTTACGGTATACGTGTTGGCAGTCATGACGGCCCGTCGAGGGAACCCGAAACTAGGACGTGAGGCGGTTTGACACATTTTCATTTCACGTCGCAGTGTTTTGCGTACGAAGCAGGCGACACGGTGCTCGGGCTCCTGTCCGCATGCCCTTTGGGAATCTTTTGGTATTTGCGCCCCTCGCAAAAAGTCGGGCAGATCGGCCATTCGGCTAACATTTCAGGATGACCCCAAAAACGGACCCCCACCTTTATGGGACAACTTCAGAACTTTGTAACGCACATGTGCAACTCTTCAACGTTTCGGTACTTTTTGCACAAGTTGCTGTTCTCTAACAAGGAGCCGAAGAGCCAAATTCGTAACAGGTCCACGGCTCCACCGATGCATTTTTGCGAAATCAATTAAAATTGGCATTAGGGCTGGAACTCACGATTATTCGAAATCTGTCGATTTTCTTTCAATTAATCGATTAAACCTGATTTTTAAAAATTCTTAATCCAAAAACAGGACATGATTTCAAATTGACAGTGCAGAAAAGGCACAAACATAAACCAGATGTGAATTTTTCATTTTCGGAGCTCAACTTTGCGCGACTCGGTTTTTCTTTGCAGCGAGATCGCAGTCGCACGATGCGGCGACTGGCAGATTACAGCCCACCGAAACGCACAGAAGCTCTCGCACGCCAAAAATATCTTTGCCGGTTTTACGCTCGCGAGACCCAGCTGGCTGCCGCCAAGTCATATGAACGCAATATATAAAGTATATTATATGTCTATTGTGTTTTACAAGCGCGTCCGCGCATCGAATCGCTCAGTGCGCGGGGCTGAGTCGCCAACTGGCAAAGTTGGACTTTGACAACTGTAGAGGTCAAGGTTACACAGTGACCCCCCCCCCCCCCGATATTTGCGGGGGCCGGGGACAGAGATCTGCCCCGAGGAATTGACGTCCAACCGAAAGGCTTTTGTAATTGCCTAAAGAAGTCACAAGATGGCAGCAAAGCACAGTTTGTTTTCCTTTTCTATTAGACAAGACGATGCCTTTACTAAATGAAGTTCCTCCGCTCAGTTCGACATAGTGACTTGGGCCCAAGATGGCAGCAGATGGCGCCAAGGCACTATTTTTGTATTAGACACGGCTTTGGCCTGAGCCCCCCCCCCCCCCCCAAAAAAAAAAAACGACGAATCGGTGAGTTTCAGCAAATAAAAGAGGAAGTGCCGAAGGGCGCATGTCTGCGGGCTTCGCCGTAGCGCATTTTCGTTTCATCCTGAAATTTGACCGGAAAGCCGAAAATCCCGAACGTTTTGCGAGTCATGTTTGTGTGTGCGCGCGCGCGCGACGGCTTCAAACTGTCCTGTCAGCCCCGGAACGCTTCCGCACAACCTTCTCCTCTTTCACCCGGTCCACCGCCAGAGTCTCCAGCTCCGCTTGGGGCGGGGCCAAGCGAGGGGATCCGTGGGGGATGCGGTGAGCCACGCCCACGTGAGCCCCGTACTGGCGGTCCCGAGCCGGGCTGCGACGGGCGCCGGCGGGCGGGCGCTCCGAGGCGATGGGAGGGATGACGGCGGGCCGTTCCCGTAGCACCTGCGGATCCGGAGACTCTCTGCCCGCCTGCAGGAAGGGCGTCGGGTCGGGCATCGCGTCCACGGCCTCGCGCAGGACCACCCGCTTGCCGTCGGCGCCGAGCCGGTACACCTCGGTCAGCTCGGGGTGGAGAGGCTGGGAGAGGCTCTTCCTCATGCGGCGGCGCGGGGTTTCGGGCTGCCCGTCTTTGGCCGGCGGCGGCGGCGGCGCGGGCTTGAAGGAGGCGACCGGGCTGACGTTGGGGCTCCCCTCCGAGGAGCTGCCCGCCAGAAGTTTCTTCTTGGTGGCGTGAAGCTGCGACGTGAGGTAAGCGATGGTGCCGGCCCGCTGCTCCAACTCTCCGGACAGAAGGGCCAGCTTGTGGCTCTTCATCTTCAGCTCCTCCAGGTACTTCTTCTCCCGCTCCTTGATGGTGTTTTCCAGGACGAAGATCATGGCGTTCTTCTGCTCCAGGTCCCTGAGCAGCTCGGTGTTCTCCTCCTCCTTCTTCTTCAGCTCCGCCTCCAGCTCCTCACACCTCCTTTGCAGCTCTCGGGACCTCGCCTCGCCGCCGTCTGCGCCAACCAGTTAGAACAACGGCGTCAACGACACGACGACGACAACAGCCGCAGACGCCTCGTCTCGGCGGCGAGCCGACGAGGACCCCGCGACGCGAGGATTCCGAGCTCGCCGCCCGCGCTCTCGGAATCCCCCCGTTGCACACGTTCAGCTCTTGGAAACGGAGGAAGGCGGGTCGCGGCGGGAGCTTACCTGAAGGATCGGAGCTTCGTAAGGTGAGCTCGTACGTCAGGTCTGTGAAAATACAAGCGCGTGGTCATCAGGCAGCCCGCACGCACCTTTCAAGATCGCATCTTATCTTCGGATGATCGCTCATGTACAGATTATCAGTCAGAAATGTGTCAAACACGCGATAGAATAGCAAAGTGTGCATTTTCTGGAGGGAAAGAAGTATTTGTTGCTCGCGTCATCACTGATTGCCACTGAGCGCTTTGCTTTTGCGGCGACCGAAAGGAAAAGAGCTTTAACCGAGCGCTGTTAGAAGAATTGCGATCTAAAGCGATGGAGTACAGAGACGCGAACGGAGTCACCTGTGCATTGCTGCTGCAGTCGGCGGATCTCGGCATGCAGCCCCTTCAGTGTGTCGGCGTGGTCCTGCTGGAGGAAGAGCAGGTTTTTCTGGGCGCTGTGCAGCTGATTCTCCAGCGTGACGTTGGCCGACGCCATGGCTGATTCCGTTCGCGCCGACGCACGCGGAACACAAGAGAAGAAAAATAAGCCACCGTTCACGTTTCGCAGCCGGTCGAATTGCTTCCGAGCAATTCGTCGGCACCGGAAGCGAAAAAAACAGAAATGAGCCGAGCTTGCAGATGAAAGGACCTGAGCGAGCGTGGACCAGCGCGGACATTCCAGAGAGAGACCTTTCATTTGACTCCTTGAGGAACATCAGCGGCAGATGAATTGTAACTTTCGAAACGAGATTTTTTTCTAAATCTCTCAGCAGCGGAGATTTCACAGAGCGCCGCAAAAGGGGCTCGGATGTTCTGAGCTCCCCTTTCCGACGCTCGGAGCAAAATCACGGACGCAAGTCGGCGTCGTGTCGCTCGGTGCGTTCCGCGGCGCCCGAGTTGCTTCGAGACGCGATTCATCGCGATCCATCCCACACAATCCATCGATTGATTGATCGATCGATCGATCGATCGATTGATTAAGTCACAGCTGGATCACAACTGCGACATACTTACTCAAGAATTAAATGTTGATCACGGTTATTTTCACATCATCTCTTGTGAAGTTAAAAATTGCCTTCTAAAAAAAATCTAATCCAAAAATGCCCATTGACTTGAATTGCTGTGATAAGAAACGCCTGCGTGATCCAATGTCACCATCCAACCATCCCTCCTTCTGCAGCGCTCGCTCGTCCTGACGGTTGGCGCGGCCGAGCTGGATCTGGCGAACGCCAGCCGGCTTGTGGCAAGACGCGGGCACGCCCTGGACAACCTTTCGCACGCTCGGGACAATCCAAAACATCTTCTTGGAACGAGGAGATGATGACGATCTATTATTGATGAGTCACGTGACGTGCTTCCGGTCCAGCGCCGCTCTCATCGCTGCCCTTTCCGAGAACGGCTCCGATGGCGCTCCGTGTTTTTGCTGAGGCACGACCTCGGTCTTACACTCCTAAAAACCTCTACCGGACTCTTAGGAACTTAGGAACTCTCCTCTTGAACCCCTTTTAAAGTCTTAAACGTACACGAATGAACGGAATGTCCATTTTATTCCTCGTGATGTATTTGAATGCAATTTTCTATTGAAACAAATGCTTTTAAGCGAGGACGTGTTGATTTTAGTCCCGGAAATACGGCATCGTCAAAATGCCGCGATGTGGCGAATCGTGCATGATCGGAAAAGAAATCTGCAATGCACTGAATTCGCAATAGTCGGGCCGTGATAGAACGAGGGAAGATTGCAAAAGCAACTAGTTGTCCGAAAAATAAACAGCCAAGTGCAGATCGCTAAGAAATCTGTGGCGCGGAGTAATGAAGTATTTGTACTTCGTTACTTCTCGCCGCATTTCGTACGGGCCGAATTGTGAGCGTGACGTGTGCGCGCGCCGCATCCACTTTCAGCACCCGCATTGCGGACAGCGCCCGAAAGTGACGTCGTCGCAGGCAGTCGGGCGGGGCGGGGCGGGGCGGACCCTACCCGACCCGACCCGACCGGACCGGATCGGACCGGGCCGACCGGCGAGGTCCAAAATGCGGTACCGAACGAGAAATGCTCGAAGTAGCCCAAGTAAACAAAGGGCCAGCCGAGCCTCCATTCGCTCCGCGTTTGCTGCTCGGCATTGGCACAATTGTGCCGCGAAAGATCCGCCCCCGATCACGGCGACGCCTAACGACGTTCGTGTTTGGCGGGGACGCGAGGAAAGCACCCGCTCCCGCTCCCGTTCCCGCTCCCGTTCCCGCTCCCGTTGGGTTCGCTGACGGAGGCCGTCAATGTCTCGGGGCGTTTCAGAAACATGACACAATGTCCGCCTCCGCAATAGAGGCCGTAACCGCAGAGTAGTCCGCTAACGTCGTCGCGTGCTCGCTTACCTTGCGGTGGCCGAAGACCGAAGACCGAAGACGCAGCGGCTTAAGGAGCCAGCGCGCTTATTGCCGCCGCCGCCGCCGAAGGGTGAGACGCAGGGCGGCTGTGTCTCGATGGCGTTCCCAACATCTCCCTAAGCGACGACACTACAGAAAGCGATGCATCATGGGAAGCCGGGACTCGCCGCCTCCCCCCTTTTCAGATCCTTCCTCGCGATCTTATTTCACAACAACGACGGCAAATCCAGCATCTGCGCGCCATCGAAATGGATTCAGGTCAATCAAACGATAATTCAACATTTCCGTCACGTTGCGAGCGGTTTGCACCGGTCGGCGTCATCGCCCTAACAACGCTGTCACATGCTCACAAGTGATGGCATTACGCCACCTCGCGGCGGCACCGCGCATCGCAGGTCAGCCCGGTGTCCGGAAGTCGTTTTCATGTCAACGTTATTTGCCAAACGTGCGACCGCACCACATATCGTTGCGTTTGAAATACTTTGGATAGGATCTTAAAAAAAAAACAAAAAAACCACACACACATCCGACAATTGCAGGACGAAAGAAGCCCTTCTTTAACGAACGGTGCTTGTCTGCCTCACACTTCCGAGGTTCGGGATTGGAATCTCAGTTCCGGCCTCCTTGCGTGGAGTGGCCAGCAAGACCAGACCGGGGGCCATTCTAGGATCTGAGGTCCAGGGGCGCTTCGGCGCCTCCGAAAAAGCCTCTGCCAGTTATTAAATTTAACTTCATATATATATATATATATATATATATATATATATATATATTTATAAAACTAATGACAGTTGATGACTTTTCTTCATTTTGAATGAACGCGCCGGCAGACTCGCAGATATTGTACAACAAACCAATACCATGTTGACCTACTGACAAATGTGCACACTCTCGAGCAAACTCATTTTTGTCTCGGGCCGCATTGTACTTATGATTTCCCTCAGAGGGAAATGTTTCATCACCCAATCGTATTATTACCATTACACAACAAACTTGAGGGATAACTAGTTTTGAAATCAGAAGACAAGGATAATAGTTTGTTTAAGTTACTGTAGAAGAAGGGTTCGGTAAGAGAAAAATGCAATATCTCAACATTATTGTTTATTATTATGACAATTTGGAATTTGGGTACAGATTTGAGCAAAAATCACAGAAGTGGCCGAGCGCGATTTGCTTTCGCCGCCCGCATGAAATGATGTGGCGGGCCGCATCTGGCCCCCCGGGCCTTGAGGTTGACACCTCAATTTTGCTTCATACGACAACCACGTGAGATGAAACTGTTCAAAAAGTGTAACTCTGAATCCAACCTTCACAGATTGCACCACAAGGGGGCGTTTTGAGGTCATGCTTCAGACCACATGACCAGAGAGAGCCAATCTCAAGCGTTGGCCTCAGCAGGCGGAAGTCAGAGGAAAATCAAATCTGTTTTCACGACACACTTTCTTAATGGATTTACAATTACCCACCTTTTGTAATTCAATGACATCATCTCATTGAGAAAGTCGACATTTCCGCACATTGCTTTGAATAACGCGCGACGGCGCACGTGCTCTGCCCGATGCAACGTGACAATTAAAACAAAACAAAAGCGAGACCGCACGCTCCCTCAACTGGTTTTTGGGTATGTATGATTGTGTGTGTGTGACCGCGGCGCGCAACGAAGAAAACAACGGCCGTCGAAGTCGGCTGGCACCGACTCATTGGCGCAAACGTGACGGATGGAAATGTTGGGATGGGAGGTCGCGCCAACGCAACACAAGTCGCCTCAGCTGCGCCAGAAACAACAGCCGCCATTCGCCGCGGTGTCACGAGTCGGTGACTGCGACTTGAGCAGACAAAACATCGTGCGGTCGAGCAACGCGCTTTTGGGCAAAAGTCACGGGACAACTTTTTCTAGTATTCGGGATGTAATATTGCCTCAGTAAACGTGAAATATGAATTCAAATGGCCAACAGTTGGCCCCCGAGGGGCAGTGGAGAGGCCTGAAGTCCGCCCGTTGGGATTTTCTCGAGCTTGTCCACGAACATCTCCGCCTACCTCTTGCGCTCCCGAGCCAGCGCTGTCGACAGAACGAACACGAGGCGGAGGCGACCAATCGGGAGGGGAGCGGGCGGTCTTAGCCCAATACGGACAAAGCCCACGCAAAATCGTCTGCGGCAGATGTTGAGAAGAAGAGCGAGTGGGAGGAGCCAAATGAAACCCATTTGTATTGATTCCATGAACGTCAAAGTAAAACTAATACTTGATCTTACCAACGCGCCCATGTACCAAGCGTTGATTCGATTTGCCAATTTAGAGAATGAGCCAACAACTAAATGTGTTGCATTAAGAACGGGCTCGACCCCCGACCCCCGACCCCCGGCTCACGACGCGCAGCGCTGTCTGTGCACGCCGACCTTCTGACCTCTCACCTTGCGTGCGTGATCCGGTTCTCCGTGCGGTGCCCGATCGCCCTGGCGGCGCCGCGGCGGGCTCGTGCCTCGACTTTCTCCAAATATTTTCCAGTGGCGCCGAAGAATGTTCGGATGTTGTTTTGGAATTCGTATTCCAGCATAAACAGCAACCACTCCGTTCCTGGCCTCACCTCGGCCCCACATTGACCGCTCGTACGCTCTGGTTAGCGTCTTCCGATGTCAGAAAAGGACACTCAGATATTGGGTAATATCGGCAAAAACACAATTGCGCAACAAGACGTGTGTTGAAGTGTAAATCATAAATGGGTGAATTTCAACTTTTACACTTTGATTGATTGACCTTGCTTTCTAAAAGCCAAAATGACATGTTATTTGACTCCGCCTCTCAGAGTTTCTCCACCTTAAGCCGTGGTGGAGTTGATACCAAAATAATGATATGTTTTTGAAATGAAAGGCTGCCTAATGCACTCGGAGTTATAAACACTTTTGAATGAACCACATTAAAAGACCTTTTCTTCCCGCAATGACAGGGAATGGCAAGTCTAGCCTTTGGGGAATCCAGCCGAAATTGGAAGAAAAAAAAAAAGTTCAATAATTAAGTTTATGAGCGCACGTAGATTCATAACAGGCAAACGCTGTGGGACATTTTCCACACCGTATGTGAGCCAAACAGGAAATTGCAAATGAGAAAGAAAGCTGTTCAACTTCACAATTCCGAAGTCATTTCTTCGCACATGAACAGAGCACAACGAAGAAACGAATTCCGGATTTGACGCTTGCCGGTCGTCGTCATTTGTTGTGTTTGGCGTCTGGAATTTTGTTTTTGGCTTGACTCAATCTTGGAAAATATCATCAACCATCAAAATCTGCTCTGAAACGACAACAACAAGATACGTAGTGTACATTTGTCATAGAATGCATCGAAAGAGAGGAAGAAAAGTGAAAAGATAATCGTCACGGTTGAGCTGGAAGTCCATCACACCTCTCCAAACGTTCCTATAAAAGAAATGTTCCGCATCCATCAGTGGGGAGACCTTTGACATAAAAAACGAACCAACACTTTGCTCTCCTTGCTGACGACTCCCATCGAACTCCTTGTGGATTCCTTTTCTTGACTAGATCTCAGGTATGAACGACGCATCCTGCGGCACACCTTGACACAGTCTGGATTGCAGAGGTTTGCAAACCGACAGCGGCGCTGAGCTCTCGGCCGGTTTCGGCTGTTGCGTGTCTCGTGGCGGAACCAATATTATGATATTGGTTTGACTAAGGATTTCTGCTCAAGAGCTTGAAGTGCTTGGTGCAGCTCTACTTCGCCACAAGGGGGCACTGCGCGCTCGGGTTCTCCGCTGTCGACCAAAACGCAGCGGATGTTATTTGCACACGGCTTGAAGCAATATTGTCATGACAGCAAAAAGGTCCGCAAACAGGACACATTCGGCCGTAAGTGAGCGTTACACTCGTGTAGCCAACCCCGCGGCCACACGTGCATGCCATCATGAAGTAAATATGGATTTCTTTCCAGTGGAGAACAGGCCGCTCGAGTATTTATACAACATGAAGTCGGAGCGGCGTGAAGAGAAAGCGCCAGACGGCAATGAGGAGGAAAGGCGCCATTCTCTTCATTTCCACGAAACGACGCGTGCACGTGCGTGTGGCGTTTAAAGTCTGCCGACGTTTGACGCTTGTCTCGCGGGCTCGCTCACATGTAAGGCACATGTTGCCAAAAGCAGAGTCGGCCTCGAATAATTATCACTTAAAAGACGTAAAGCCCTCGGCCGCACGTGTTGAGCATGAGCGGTCCCGCGCCCCGCATTCGAGTAGACATCCGAAGATGATGAAAGGAGCCTGAAGGCAGCCTCGGGCATAAGGAAACGCGAGGAGATCATCGCGGGAGGTGCAGCCAAAGCACTCGCACACATTTGCTTTGCAACTTCTTCCCCACTGATGATGCAGTTAACTTTTGATGCTCACTTGTTATTTACCGCACTTGGCATATTGCACATGAACAATATTGACGAGAGACTGGATTGATTCGAATAATCTTCTTCTCTTTGTCACATTTGAATGGCTGCCACTACTTGGCAATCAGGATCCCTTGCCTCTGCTACCTCAGCCATGTTAAAACTGGATGCTTTTTTTTTTTCCTTTGGAAGTATTTTGTCAATGATCAACTTCAAATGCCGCATTCTTTAAAATGGCAGACATCGAAGCAAGAAGGGAGCGTTCAAGTTTGTGCTTCATGAAAGTGTGAAGGCCGCAGAAGTATCAACATTTGCGGCAAGAGGCGACGTCACGAGCCCGCCGGGGACCAGTTCCGCTTTCCGGTGCCTTGAGTTCCTTGTCGCCGTGGCAGCAGGTGTCTTTTCACACAATGAATCGCTTCAAATTCGATCAAGGCATGCTTTTTTTTTTTTTTTTTGCGATGGCAGCAGCTCGGTTCGTCAGGACGACTCGTGGCAAATTCAACGCAGTGGCCGGAGAAACGCTAGCTTGTCGTCGAGCGGGGCGCCGAGACCCAAAACGTCTCTCTCTGTGACTGTCGGCATGTCCGGGAGGTCGATTGTCGCGTGTGCGCGGAAGCTGACGGTGTTCATAGTTTGGAACAAATGACATTCGAAAGTAATATCATACCCATAAAGGGCTGAAAATTGCTACAGTACATGTATATTGACAAGGGGTTTCACTTTGTATACATCTGAATACCTGATTATTAGTTCAAAAAACAAAATGGAGGGCAGGGCGGGGCAGGGCGGGGCAGGGCGGGGCGGGGGATTCCATAGTGACAGCCCGAGTAAAAAAAAAAAAAAAAAAAAGCTGCCGTTGTCCAAATACTTCCGGACCTATTTGCCATTGACATATTTACAATTGATTGCCCCTCCTCGGGACAATGAGACTCCTCACTTTCAGAACGGAATCTTTTGATTCTCACAAAATGTTCACTCATCTTTCTTCCTCAGCTTGACTTTTTCAGCCGGCCGACGACAAGCCATACAAACCCCGACGGTGGGTGGGGATCGCTCACTGTCAAATTGTGCGCGTGCGCTCGTTCCCTTGCTCTCGCTGTGTTAGCGTACGCATGGAGCGGACCCGTAAAGGGCTGAAAAGGGCTTTCATTCAGGCAGCTTTTGCCACGAGAGGAACTACGCTAAGTGCTGTGAGGGGATGCGGCAGCTCCACACAAAGGCTGATTCACAGGCCCGAAAACATGTGCGCCACACATGCTCGAGCTTGAACGCGGCGAGGTACGACAGACGAGACGGCCCGCCGAGAGCAGGCGGCGAACAACCGCACGCGCACGAGCACAAAATTCTCATCGACCACCGGAAATCATTCTCGCTGTTTTCTAGGTACAACCCGGCATTTGCGCCAGCGCGTGGAAGTTCCTCGGAACACCCGCGGTGCTCAGAGAGCTGATTAGAGCTAATAAGCCTACGCAGCGCCCGACAGCTGGAACTGCCACGCTGCCTTTTAAATACTCGCGCACGCGCACGACTGCTTTCAACGATACTAAACGAAGTGTCCTCACGCCAAGCGGGCCTCTCATTGCTCTGGACCGCAAGCGAAGAGGCTGATACGAGCTCGTCCGACCTCAAACTGCCGGGACCGCTTTCTTTTTTTTTTTTTTTTTTTTTTTTGCCGCGGTCTTGGCCTAGCGACGGACTCTTAAAGACGGAGGCGCGCGCACCCGAATTGCTGCGACGCGAGGGAGGCAACATCAAGCCCCCCCACCCCCCCGCGCAGACTCGGGGTCGTAAATCCTCCAAAGCATGCGCCGTGATCATCGGTGATCCTTATCCATCTAAAAATAAACATGTCCTTGAAAGAATTCAGGTGTCAGGTCGGCAAACTCGTGAGGACATCAGCAACATTCGTCATGCTTGGATGACAGAAAACAGTACTCCATCTTTTTTGAAGTCAAGCCAACACACTACTTCTGACACTTTTGAGGTTTTCCACACTTTTCTATTTTTTTTTATTTCATCTATTCAATTGGAAAATATGCTTAGGTTTAAGTTAAGTAGTGGTTATGTTACAATTTATATATTTATTTATTATTGGTTTTATGGAAGTTATTTTTTCTAATATAATTGTTATTTAGTTTATTCAAGTGTAGTGCAAAAGTTACTTTATGTGTTATTAGTTTTTCTCATAATTATTGTTGCTGATTATTGTTCTCTGTTTATGTAATATCACACGATGGAGGCTTGTTTTTTTTTGTTTTTTTTTTTTAACATTCCACACTACAAAATAAGGAAAGTACGTACGATTATAGTTAATATCAGATCGGACCGAGAAAGGTGTCGGCCCAAAACCCGAGGCTGCAATGTCGGTATCGGATCGGAAGCGAAAAAGTTGGATCGGGACATCTCAATGGGAAGAAACTGAGTGGAATTTCATTTGGTTTCACACGGGTGGAATATTCCTTTTTGCCAAACGGATCCAAAGCCATGTGGGAAAAGCCAGGCGGCATTCCGTCTTGCCGAGCCAGTCTTGAGCCTCCTTTCAATAGCATCGACAGTGTCTGCGTTGCCGACGGCCTCTTGCAGGCGTGGCTCAGCCTTTCGAAATATGCCAGCGGACGAGCGGTACAGACGATGGATGGATGGATGGATGGGTGGGCGCTTCAGATAGATACGATGGCCCGAGACCGTCAAGACGTTGAATCACGAGCGAAAGAACTTAAACGCATCTGTCCTCGTCGTGTGTGGTGGACTCGAGATGACCAACACACAAAACATCGCACGTAACAAAGTCTCCATTCACAATCACGAGTCGACGACGACAGATGTCTGTCGCAGTACCGAGACTGACCTGCGAGAGGCAGCACGGTGCCACAGGGCTTCTAGACTGTCAAAGAAGCTAGCCTACCTGTTAGCGTATTTGGATTGAAAACCCTTTAACTCGTCATTTTTATTGTGGTGACCGTCTTGGGACATGCGGCATATTGAACGGTTTTCGGGCCGTCGCTTTTTTAAGCAGATTGGGGAGGAAAAATAAATCATTCTTAACACAGACCACGCCATAGGATAATCGGTCAGGAGAATCTTTCACAGACATCCGATAATCGGGCATTTGCTGACTTTGACGGCGTTTGTTTTCTGCCTTTGTTTGCAGTCACCTTTCCTGTCATCCTCTGGTCTTTCTTTGCGATGCCTCGTCAACGTTTGGGCCCGTCGGCGAAGTGTTCATGGCGCTAGCTAGCTAGCTAGCTACAGGTTCGAGCACCGCAGACATCGAGCGCAACGTCCGGGACACGAGAGCCGCTGAAGGCGGGCTTGGGCTTTCCCTTGACTTGTTCCTCTAATTGGGCTCTGTGCACACTTTGATCCCGTAAGCTCCAATGATTTGATTCCTGTTAGCATATAAAAAAAAAAAAAAACATTTTCTCCGTACCGATTCTTCGTCCAATCACCACGACTGCTTGAAATGACTTGGCCGTCGTGTATGTGTGAAACGTGGCTCGTGGACATGCTTGCACATCGCACTTTTTCCCTCCTGGCTACTTCAAGGCAATAAAAGGACAATTTCACTACCGGAAGCGCGCGTGTGTGTGTGTTCCGCTTTTAATTCTCCTTTGCAAGGCAGCTGTAAAAAAAAGAAAATCCGTTTCGATTCAAAGCGTTGCGGAACAGGAGGTGGCAGGAATGTGTCCCGTCGTCGAGCGCGAAGCCAAGAAACATGCGTCGTCATCCAGAAATCATTGAGGAGCTGCCAGCTGCCACCAAAACTCGACGCGCCTCCGTTGACATGCCGCTTTTGTCTTTTGTGTTGCTCAAAGTGTTCCATGCCTGCAAAATCAGTCCCAGCTACAATTGTTGCAAAACCTCGAGTGGCTTGAAAGGCACTTATGAATAAGATGAATGACGATTATGATTATGACTAGCGAGCTAACTGCATGCTGTAGTGGTCGAAATGGGTAATGAAGTCATTGTAAGCACTGGTAAGTAACTTGGAACAGATAGCGACGATGCGGACAAAAATGGCTGAAGTTCATACCCCCCCCCCCCCCCCCCCCCCCAAAAAAAAAATCAGGAAAACTGAACTGGTGAAAAACAGTGTCACACGATAGCGCCCCATTTGCATACTACACACTTCGCCATCTTCTCTGCACATTGTTTCAGCAATCGTCTTCAAACACGCAGGGTGTATTTTGCAACCAACATCGGAATTCACTTTACAGGGTCTCAAAGGACGCCAGCCGATTTCAACTTGCTTAGACCCGACGAACTTAGGGGCCATGCAAGGCAGCTCTGGCTGTTAACGCTCACTTTTATTTCAATAGCGCGACAGTGAGCAATATTCGCAGCTTTACAGCAGGAATGAAGTAATTATTATGGGAACAACCACAACGTAGCGGAGGTGAGAGAATTCATATAAATGGTAAATTAGTGTTAAATACACAGTTTGAACTGCAACGACCTTAATCAAAACCACATGGAGGAGTCTCGCAACTGCATAGGAGCCGTCGATTAGTACGAAAACGGCCAACCTTCCGTCATGCCTTGTCGACCGGATCAAATGTCGACGGCTCAAACGTTGAAAGGTAATTCCCTGGTTTGGGCTATTTTCAAATGGCAAACGCTGTCGGCCAATGAGAAAGTGGGAGCGCGTTCATCCTGTGCCGAGATGGGATGCGTCTCGTTGGGCAAAGAAAAGGTGGCCGAGTGCGACGAAAACGTCCGCCGAGTTGACGTTTCGACAGCTTCTTTCTGCGAGCCGTTGGCTTTTTCGACAGTTCGCCAAAAGTTCTCTTTGCCATCATGTTGCCCGCTTCTGCAATCGTCCATGCAGCGTAAGACCGGAAAACAGGAAGACAAAGTACAGCCGCAGAACGCGAGCCAGCGGGCCCGTTTACGATAGCGAGTTGGGCGGCGGCCGTGACATCGGTCGTCTTTGAGGGGGATCGATGTCGCAAATCGGGCCGGCCGAGCGTGGCAAATGATGGAAGGCCACCAAGGTCGAAATTACCGGCGATAAGAGACACTGGCTGTTGTCAAGCGAAGAACCGAAAGTGAAAAAGAAAAAAGGACGGTTGAGCCGCCGCGCCCGTGAACGGACGGCCGACGGGCAGGAGGAACGCTTTCCTGTTGCTGCGAAGCAATTTCAAACATGCCTCTACTCTTTCCCTGTAAGTGCGCGCTAATTAATGGCCACGGGGAAATGAGAGGCTTCGCAGACGCGCAGTTTGAAAAGAAAAAGCGCAGACTGAATTAGAATTCCTCTGACTGCTATTAGGGTTTGTACGTAGATTTACGACAATAACAAAATCCTTGGTTCCAAAAATAGATCATTTGCACTTTCACCACGATTTGATTACGGACGATTTTGGGGTATTTGTTTGCGGAGCGCACAAGCAAAGGCTGTGTTTAATTTAGCGTGAGCGCAGATATTCTGTCCGCCGTTTTCTCAATCCCAGGAACACGCGATGATTAAAGGGAAAACGCGCACCGTGGTGGCCGCAGTTCATCTGGCAATCAGCAGAAGGAAAATGCCGGAGAAGGTTTTTTTCTTTACTGCACCTGGGACATGCTACACACAGAATGTAACCATTTTCATAAAGGAGCATGTCGGGTAGACTCTTTTCTCGAGTAATAAAAAGCTCGATTTTCCTTTACTTAGACAGCCACCGGCTATTGGACGGAAAGTGACTTTGCCGTGAAACCGGCGTTCGCAGTCTGGGAGAACATTTCATCAGGCCGGCGAGCATCCGGTAGCAAAGACGAAGTCTCGGGCCTTCCCCGTCTCTCGCCTCCCACGCGCGACCCGACCGTCGACATGTGCTTCCGAGCTGCTGGAATCCATGTTTGCGCAGCCGCCCGCTTGCTCAGGCGCCGGCCATCGCCCGAGCTCCCGGGAAAGGCCAGCTTCTCCTCTGCAGCGTCCGCTCTCAAACTTTGTTGACGGAGGAAACTGAGGCTGTTCTCGCTCAATGTTTTGAAAACGTCAAAGCGGCTCAAATTCATGGGAGACAACAACATGACTGCTTCCGTCAGCTGGAGGCATTATTATGGTCTGGTGTTAACATTAAAATGCTGGCTGGAATTACAATTCTGTGAGCGCCTGCACCATCTCCCCAAAAAGACATCAGAAGACCTTCGCGTGCATATCAAGTGTCACAGACAAAGCAATACCGGCAGAAGACAGCGGCGTAACAGCATTCGTGCATCTCCGCGCAAGATTGACTGCAGCGCTTCTGTGACTTTGCAAAGTCTTCATTGAAATGTCACACATATCACAGCGGGACGACGCGCGCGCAGCTGGCGCGCGTGTGTCGTGTCTTTCTTCTCTGCAACTGCAGGGCGGGCATAGCACGCATGCTGCAGTGCTTGCGGTCTTCTCCGGACCGTCATCTGTGCGTTCAACCTTTTCCACCTTGGACACTTCTATCCGACGCTTCCGTGTAAACTTAGCCGAAGAGCAAAGTATAAAGGCCGCACGAGCGGCATACTTGTGGCTACCGCGCCAGTATTGA